>NC_135501.1:193428958-193728958 GCF_052857255.1 Amblyomma americanum | reverse complement strand
CCTTGCAGAGCCATCCCCAAAATTGAATTTTGCCTTGTCCATTGCCATGCACCCACAGTCCATTACTGAGTCTGGCTGAGGCTTCATTTTCTTGCGTGAGACAAATTCGAAAATGCTAGGGGTAGACCCTCATGTAAAGCCCTCACCCAAGAGTCCTTGAGGTATCTGAAATAAATAAATAAATAAATAAATAAATAAATAAATAAATAAGTGTTTTCGCACTAAAAAGCAACCATTTATTTGCGTACAGGGCGATAAACCGGTAATGAGGAAAGGAATGGCACAGCAGTCGTCTCATTCAGGGCGAACGCCCGAACCACGCCTGAAGAGGAGGAGGCATGAAGGAGGGAATGAAATAGGACAGAAAGAGTCCCTGTAGTTAGGGGATCTAGATTAATTTCCACCCGCCGGAATTCTTTTAAATGCACTGATGACACCGCATGTCACACTGGCGCCTTTTTGCACGTCGCCTCAATCAAAATGCAGCCAGCGCGGCAGGGATTCGTTCGCCACCGAACGCAATACCCACTCAGTCATCGTAATTGATCAGAAATGGCAAGCAATGTTAAAGCTTTAAACTTTGTTGTATTGCAATCGGACGCATTGGGAACGAACAGTGCGCCCTAACTAGAAACGAGCATGACGTAAGGCACGTAAGCCATATCCTCCGCCGAAGTCCGTTCACCGTAATCTGCCTCCTGCCCCTTCGTTCAATGTAGCAATAACTCTTTTTCGGTCGGCAGACGCCATCTTGCTTCGCAAGGTTTGCTTAGGTCTCTGCATAGTATGGACATGAGCTTCTAAATTGCTACTTCAAGCAAGACTTTTGCGACTGGCAGCCGTATTGGGTGATTTCGTGGCTTTGACAGTAGAAATTATTTCATTTCGTAATTACACTGCGGTGCCGAAAATTGAAATTTCTCCGCGGTGGCTCAGTGGTTATGGTGCTCGGCTGCTGACCCAAAATACGCGGGTTCGATCCCGGCCGCGGCAGTCATTTCGATGGAGGCGAAATGCTAGAGGTCCGTACTGTACTCTACGATATCAGTGCACGTCAAAGAAATCCAGGTAGTCTGTTATCCGGAGTCCTTCCACTACGGCGTCCCTCATAGCGTGAGTCGTTTTGGGAGTTTAAACCTTATAAAATCATAAATGCCATTACAAAAATCATAAAAGCTGAAAATCGAGCTCCCCAGTTTTCCACCGCCTAAACCAAGCCCATTTGGATGATGCCCACATGCTCCTCGCGAAGTTGTCTGGCCTGCTTGATGCGCTGTCCCGTAAGATGGTCAAATGTTCAGTCGCTATTTTACAGCGAGCGACAGCTGTTAAAGCCATGTTTCCCGTTTCTGTGGAGTCTTTATGTGCGTTGTAGCACACCAGATTCAGTGCATCACGTTAATTGGTCAGAATAGAGTGGCGGCGCGCATTACGTCAAGGACAACGCGCCACGCTGATTGTCCAGAAGGAGTGACGTCACGCATGACAATAGGAGCGATGTTAATAAGAACTAACACTACAGAAGACACGGAAGCGAGAGATAGTTGAACGGGCACAGACTCGCAAGTTATTTTATTCGGAAATAAACACATTTTTCATGCCTTAAAACCCGCGCTAACAGCTCATCGTCCATGCTATGCTGGGAAGCCTGATTTCTTTATTGTACAAGATAATCGAAGGCTCTCCTACAAGATCATTTCCTCTTTCGCGTATGAAAAAGGCTTTGGAATATTAATGCGAAAGCTTTACTGGCCGCCAACTTGCGATTTCGCCGTGGCGGTGCTCCGAGCTAGGAGGCACATGACGTCACAACGCGCGCCTCGCCGCGGAACCGGACCGGTCTGGCCGGGGCGGCTGGCGCACTTGGCGCGACACGCTCCAAGTCTCCGCCAGTGCGGTCAGAGTGCGCCAAAGCCGCCTAACGCGTCCGCAGTCAAGCGCAGTTGGAGTATAGAGGTTCTCGCTTTGGCCGACGTGACGTCGCCGTGCAGCGGGCGCGCGCGCGTTACGCCGGAGTATAAAAACTCCTTAACAGAGCCTGCGCTTAACCGCTAACCAACGTATTCGCTGGAGGCATCTATTGGAGCCACTGAAACCCCCCGCACACTCACCGCATGATGAAAAAAAAAACCTGTGCCGAGGCTCGGATTCGAATTCTAGGGCCTTTGGCGTTTGATGCGCAGACGCTACCACTCCGCCACGAGGGCTTTTTTTGTCTTTATTGCCTGTTTCGGCTCTCCTACAAGATCTCAAGGTTTAATCTGGAATAAAGACGCATCTTGTGAATGCACTCTTCCGATGCAGAAGTCGCCGCGCTTTCGCTACGTATATCCTGGCCTAACAGAGCTATAGGTCATCAGCAATTCTAAAGCGACAGCTTTACTACGCCAGCCAGCGAGTCATTTCGGCTCGTCGCGCACTTCAGCCCTATGCCGTATGCCGGGGCCGACGAACGACCTTGAGCAGCCGTTGCCTAGGGACACCGCAGCCGCGCTCCAACAGATGGCGCCGCCGCCGTGGCCGCTCGCTCCACCAGGGGCCAGATTACGCAACTGTGACAAATTATGTCACAAGTTTTTGACAGTGACGTCAAAATGACGGCACGATGAGACGTCACCACGTGACGCAACGGGGAATCAGCCAATTACAGCAGGGTGGCGCCCCGAAAGCATTCGAGGGACCGTCTGCTTATTTTTTGTAAAAATAAATAAGAAATGAGCAACGATGAAAATAACTAATATTTTATTTTGCCAAAACATTGCGTTTGAAGTTTGAAAATGTTAAGCAAAAGAAGAAGAGTTCGAAGTTGGGCTATTAAATTGGCTGGTGGGTAACTTTCGGTGCCGCGGGGGTGTGCTGACGGCAGTAAAAAGGCCGCTTTGCACGAAAGCAGCTGTTTCACGCCGTGTTATTTCTATTTTTTGCGCGGCGTCTGGAATCGAGCTGCTGTGCGGTTGACCTAAGTGCGCAGAAAAATTTCAACGAATGCAGTGAAGGCTACGTGCCTGCCAAGCGAATATGCAAGGAGCGCATGGAACGAAATCGACGAAGACAACATTTTGAAGCTGTGTTGTTCGGCTCTTTCGATCGATGACAAAAATGCCAAAAGGTGGGGTGTTGCAGTATGTTACGCGTGGTTGTTTATTTCTTTCCCCTTGGGAAACAGAAGACGACCACGAAGTGTCATTTGCTGGGGAAAATAAAGCGCTTTGCCAGCATAAGCGTGTCTTATTTATACGTAGCTGTGTGTCACAGAGGTGACGACGGCACCCACCCCTTCTGCGCGCCAACTTTACAATATCCTCCGCTGCACGCATTTGCTCACCGTCCGTTGTGCGATGCCGACATGCGCCTCGCTACCAATGGCAGCCTGAAAGCCGCCCGTGGCAAATAACCGCAGTGCGCACAGCACCTGCCGCCGCACCGACAGCGCACTCACACGCAAACCTCCCAGTTCATCGGCGACTTCGTCGCATAGCCACTCCACCGTCTGCTTCTCCTGTCGAAAAAAGCTTCGAAACAGCCTGTCCGGCAAGTCCAACATAATCAAATGCTGTCTCGTTCACACTTCCCGGCCACCGCATCGCCGCTCATCGTCTGTGTGTCGTCTGCTCACGGCGTACACAGATGTGGCAGGAGGTTAATCGATGCTGTCTACATACCAAAACCTTATGCACGCTTGCATACGCTAAATGCAGCTATTTTGTCGGACGTTACGACATATCTAACATTCTCAATTTTTAAACGCCCAGTGGCGCCATCTGGTGGTTAGAACAGGAACCATTGCTGTCAACAACTCGACGCCCCTCTTAAACCTAAAAGGGGAAGAATCGTCACCCGAAATAAAAATTAAAGCAAATTTATCGCTCAAACATTTTCTTATCGGCGAGATGAGACAAAGCGAAAGACCGCTGGCTCTTTTATGGCCTGTGAACGTGCTGAAAATGCAGTAACAGCGACGAATTCAGTCCGAAGCGAGGCGTCCTGCATCGAAGGGCCCCGCCATGTTTGTCGCCGCGGGTACTCGCCTTCCTATTGGCTGACGAGATTCGGCGGATTTTTTTCCGGCGGCAGAATTCGGTCCTGGACCGATCGGCCTCTGCCGCGGCAGCGGATTCCGCTCGCTCTCGCCGCCGAATGTCCAAGTGTGAACGTATAGTGCCTAAATATACTTGCTAGTGTGCCGAGGGTGCGCGCTCGCGTGGTCGCTGCGGTGATGCCTTCCTGCAGCCACCGCGTGGTGGCGCTGCCAGTCGCTAAGGTGCCACCACGCCGCGTTCGCTGCCTAGGCAGCGTAGGTGCGGCAAGTCTGGCGTAGGTGCGCTGCGCTTTTCACTACGAAAGCCTGTCTCTGAACGCTTTGACAGCACTTTTGGCATAAAAACACTAATGGCTGCAGATAATCTTACCGGCCTGGCATTACCAGGAGAAAGTCCTGGACTGAAACAGCGCTCGCCGAAGCGTTTGACACGTACCACCAGGTCCAGTTTGCTAAATTTTTATTCGTTTATTCTTTGTTGTGAGCCGCGGAATGATTTAAGCAGAAGTCATATTGACTGCCTAATGTTCAGCGAGGTACCCAACTTGAAATAAGCAACGAAAGGTGATGCGTTGGCCGCATTACGTTGTTGTGATTGAACGATTGAGTATGGCCCGGACTCACTATTGCTACATGGAAACTTCCGATCAATATTTTACTCGACTAGGGGCCAGTCAGAATCAGAATCATGTTTATTTATACAAGAAGGAAATACAGTCTGGATAAATGTATACAGAAGGAGGTCCCGTAGTCAGCGACAGTACTGGGACCTCCTATATTGTTTATCAAAATGCGAAAATAAATGCTAACATAGCAGTAGTAATAAGAAGCTGATGAAAAAATCTTGCCGTTACATATTTTCGCGGCGGCACACATATTATATACAGGGGTGAGTAGGCATATAGAACAACCAAGCAGAATAATGAAAATAGAAGTTATACAGTGTTTATAGTTATACAGTTATTCAATACTACTTATAAATTACAATATTACTAAAAAAGCTAAAAACTGAACAGCAAATTGGTGATAGGAAAAATAGTGCACGTATTAAAAGTATGTGGTGTACATCTGATGTAACACCTTATAATTCTAAAATGTGGTAGCTTGTCTAACAGCTATTGTGAACTATTAACGCTTTTAGTTAATAATAATAATTGTTTTTTGGGGGAAAGGAAATGGCGCATTATCTGTCTAATATATTCGTTGGACACCTGAACCGCGCCGTAAGGGAAGGGATAAAGGAGGGAGTGAAAGGTTAAAGGAAGAAGAGGTGCCGTAGTGGAGGGCTCCGGAATAATTTCGACCACCTGGGGATCTTTAACGTGCACTGACATCACACAGCACACGAGCGCCTTAGCGTTTTTCCTCCATAAAAACGCAGCCGCCGCGGTCGGGTTCGAGCCCGAGAACTCCGGATCAGTAGTCGAGCGCCCTAACCACTGAGCCACCGCGGCGGGGCTTTTAGTTCATTTTTAAATTTACATACAGGTTTAGTGTTTTTTAATTCCACCGGTAAGGTATTCCATAAGGAGAATGATGAAAAATAAACTTTTTGCTTCCCATAATTGGTGCGTGCTTGAGGCAGAATTAGGTTCCTGTTAATCGCAAATCTCGTGGTGCTGGTGTTGGTGAGCTCTGGCCTTGGGATGGATTGAAATGAAATATGTTCAGTAATTACTTTGTTTATGAAGATACCAAGGTTAAGTTGGACAGGTTGAGGTACGGAGAGAATTCGCAGTGAATTGAGTAAAGATTGAGCATTAAAATCGAAGGGGCTGTGTGTCAGTATTCGGACTGCTTGATTTTGAACTACTTGTAACGATGTCAAATGAGTATTGTAGGTGTCACCCCAGCATGTTATACAATAAGTGAGATGGGAATGTATGAACGAGTTATACAAGGTTAAAAGTACAGACTGATTAAAGTAAGGGCGAGTTCTGATGAGAATTCTTAAGCCATATGCTATCTTCCATTTAATGCCAAAAATATGGGAACGAAATTTTAAATGGCGATCTAATTCTTCTGCTAAAAACAATGATGATTCGCTGACTGGAATGACGTGCGGGCCTAGGCAAATGGGGGGAACACAAGTAGTTGCGATCCACGCATCGCGATCGCGGGCGAAAGATATCGTATACACCTTCATGCGGAGTGAGCGCTCGGCTAGCTCTGTCCAGGTGGAAAGACCGAGTCGTGGCCCCCATTAATTCTCAATGGCGAGCAGAACATCAAACCCGGAATGGCGTCGCATATAGGTAAAAGAAAAGCAGGGCACTCTCGCTCTTTCCCACCACGGGGTCCGTCTTCAAAAATCGCATGCGACGATCAACACAAGCAGTTGGAATAGGTCTCGCTACTGATGTGTTTTATTTGCAAATCACAGCTTGCTTCATACAATTAATGCAGGTGTGTATGAGCTTGAGCTTCCCTTTGTAATGGAACAAAAGAAAATGGTAATTGTACCATTGATTCTTACTTACAAATCTGGAATACAGTAAAACAGATAAAAAACAGAGCTTGTTGTAAGCACGCGCTTGCTTTGTTCTTTTCCGAGAAAATACACTGTAGCGACCACAAGGCTGCGTTCTGGCATCAAGCTTCCAAATGTTACCATTCTTTCTATATACAAAGCGGCAAAGTTGTTGTTTGGCTCCATAACGTGCGTAGGCTACAGAGCCAGCAGGTGCTACAGATATTTTGGTCCAGGTTGCAGGAATACAAATTGAGTCCAACGGATGCTGATCTTCAATAGCAATACAACCCATCTGCTGCTGCGGGCATCACTGGGCTGCTCTGTTGCTGCCGGCCCGTCGGAAACATCGTCGAGCGTGCTTGGCGGTTCTCCACCGGCACTACGCATTTGCCGTTTAGTGACAGGTTGGTCACACAGGTTCCTCACTTTTCTTTTCTATGTCTTCTTAGGCAGAAGGTATTTCGGATAGCTGTCGAATACTGCTGGCATGACATCGGGCGTCAGACGTAGTCTATCTGGCGAGCTCGTTGACGACACCGTTCACCGTCTCTAGATGTAGCAGTCTCCAAAATGTTTCTCGCAGAAAACACACGCTGGAGTCAAGTTGCGGTCCTGTCTTTTGATCAGCCGCTCCCACTCCGCAAGCCGTGTTGGGTCCGAGGACACACAGAACATGGAAGCCTTGTTCGGATTCGACCGGTAGCCACTCCGACGGAGCGGCACGAAACATGGTTTTTCCCGGCCTTGATGCTTCGATTTTACCATCATTAGTCGCTGTGGTTTTCCCTCACATCGAACAGCACGGACAAAACAACAGAAAAAAGCGCAGATGCGACCAAAATGTTATAATCCACACCGCGCACGACCAACGCAACTGCAGCGACTGCGGCATGTCCGGTAGCGACGCCACCTTTACGACGAGCAGTGCCCCTCGCGGCCAAAGTTGGCAGGCATCGCGCGCGCTGCCACCCTCTCCCATTGGGAGAGCGCTCCGCTCGACACACTAGTAGGATATTCTAGGCACTATAGTGAACGCGCCATCACTCGTATCGCCGCCTACACCGCCGCCATTTTCTGTCACAAAGGCAACGTTAAAATTGACGGCTTCAAAATTGTGAAAAAAAAACTGTCAAATAGCGGCTGCATAATTAGGTGTGCAACGTCATCACTTCTGCCACATCCGTGACGTCATCTGCAGCCACCAATGACGCAAAAAAGCAATATGGCTGCCGGCCACGACCGACCAATAGGAGCGAGGCTTATTGACACCTTTGTGACAAGTTTTTGACAAATTTCCTAATTGACAGTTACGTAATCTGGCCCCAGATGTGCTCCGCTGGGGTAGAGGGAGAGGAGGTGTCGCCTCGCGGGAGGTATATATATATATGCGCTTCACCTGAGTGTATTGTAGTCGTTATGGAGAGCGCGAAAGAGACGCAACAGCGACAGAACGAAGCGAGGAAGAGAGAACGCGCTCAACAGACGCCAGAAGAGCGCGCCGCACGACTCGAGAAGCGTCGTGACGAAGATGCGGCTAGAAGAAGTCGTGCCACGTCCCGGAGTGACTCTTCGACTGCGGAAGAGACCAGTTTGAGTTCTCGAGAGCGTCCAAATGAGGCGCTGCGTAGACGTGCCGAGGAAACAAAGCTTTCGCAATTCAACTAGGGTTAACCAGAGCTAAACCACAGCCAAATTTTTTCACTTTTTCACGTAGCACATGGTGGCGGCGTTTACTCAAAGTTCTTGCTTAATTTAGCAAAGGCTGGCATGGCTTGTCACGCATAGCCCTGGGGTATGCGCCGTAATGCAGGAGTTAATTTGGCCCTGATGAGTGTTTTTTTTTATATATATCGAAAGCTCTTGTTCCCAAGACTGTTGTTAATGCAACGGCCCGTTTGACCAATGTACTCTTTTCTGCAGGTTAGGGGTACGATGCGCACTTGAAGCCCGGCAGTTTCTAAACTGCATATTTGCCTTCCCACACAAATCATTCACCAGCGTGTCAAGGATCACTACTCCGACAAGCACAAGCGAGCACCTCACACACATCTCTCCAGCACTATACATAGTACATGGTTCCCGGCAGAGTCAACCACCGAAATGTAATTATTTCAATGCGCTACATAACTGCTCACATATTTATTTATTTATTTATTTATTTATTTATTTATTTATTTATAATGCCTCAAAGGCTCCAAGCATTGGAGCATTGTGTGAAAGGGGGGGGGGGTGTATTAAATGGGGATAATGACAGGAACATGGATAACATGATTATACAATCCTTACTGACTGGATTTAAGGATTACACAATTCTTATAGAATTGGCCTGAATAAAATAAGTTGATTGCTGGAATAGAAAAAAATGAAACATCTTCCTTTTTTCCGATCTCTGAGGGTAAGTCTGTAATGGAAACATCAGCGTACCAGCTAATTTCTGCTAAACGCGCAAAACAATCCTTAAAACTCACAATTATAGTACAAACCCTGCACTTAGGGTCTCCCATAACGCCTCTACTCTTACAGTTTTGCTTCCGTAGAAAAAACAGCGTTTTTTTTTAAACTTTCAGAAACAACGTAATAAGGTCAGTTTATTCCCTGACTATATAAGTGGTACCGCGTTATAACGAAGTGTGAGGGGCTCCGCGATTTGTTCGGTTTAGCCGTTGTTTCGTTATAGCTGCATGCGAACTTGGTTGCACATGTCGCATACCAACGGGGTTACTTGCCGTTGTGTATAGCGAGGACAACATAGTCGATGTTTAGTGTGTCGCCGATGTGCGTTGCGGGAGCCCTCAACACGCGCACTACAGTGATCTAGGCACCATACGCGCACCAAGTGCCCACCACGTCACCAAATATACAGGGTGTTTCACCTAAGACTTTACACAGGTTTTAAATATACCGTTTTTTGAGTTAGAATACCGCTTTTTCCGGCATAGCATTGTCAGCGGAGTAGTAAATGAGAATACAGCTAAGGACGTAAATACCAGGCATGGTTAACTGGTAGTGAATATAGTTAATTTTATAACTATTACTGTTAGGCTCCTTAAGCCTGTTTCACATGCAAGCCTCTTAAAAATGCTACAGGCCTCTTAATAATTAAGGAGCCTAAAAATAAAAGTTAAAAAGTTAAATATTAAACATTAATTAACCAGTCTGCTAGTTAGCACGCGTTAGTTGTATTCTGATGTACTAGAGCGCTAGAAGTGTTATGCCAGAAAAAGCGCTCTTCTAAATCAAAAAGCCTATTTTTAAAAACTGTTTGAAGTGCTAGGTGAAACACCCTTTATACGTAAGCCAACTGAATATATAACCGTGTTTACATGAATGCGGCAGTAGCTCATCGCATTTCCTATCGCATCTCGACGAGAAGATGCGCCATCGTTTACATGTGCCGCGTCAAGTCGGTGGCGCCACTCAGTGTCAGATTTGTGAGTGAGAGCGGAACTGGTCGCCCTCTTCCGGTTGCGTTCCTGCCAACGTTTGTTTTCTTTCTTCCCGCTCAACCGGACGGCGTGTCTTTTTTTCTCTGTTGTGATACCTGCGACATGCATCCTACCGCAGCATTTAATTTATCCATTGTTATTCTTTTGGCGTGGCGGATTAATGCGAATGTAGACAGCTTGTTACGAAGCGCTGTTGCGCGCTACCGGACTTGCTGCACGAGGGACCGCGAACGAACGACTTCTAAAACAAGGTAAGTATATAGTACAGGCTTGAACAAGCGTGTCCATAGCGCTCGAATTATGGCCGGAATAATGTCCAGCATTCACAACACGTTGCGCCCGCCCTGTTTGCATACACCGCGGAAGTAGACTTGTCCCTCTCGATCTATACCCCCGCCTGGCGGACTAAATCGATGCGCTTTCCTTGCGCATTGTGCCGGTTTACATGAGTGCGATACACCAGAAAGTTAATACGATTCGCTGTTGGCGCTCGGCTGCTGACCCGAAGGACTCGGGTTCATCCCGGGCGTCCGTGTGCTGTGCGATCTCGGTGCACGTTAAAGATCCCCAGGTGGTCGAAATTATTCCGGAGCCCTCCACTACGGCACCTCTTTCTTCCTTTCTTCTTTCAATCCCTTCCCTTACGGCGCGGTTCAGATGTCCAACGATATATGAGACAGATACTGCGCCATTTCCTTTCCCCAAAAACCAACTATTAATTATTATCCGGCCGCGGCGGTCGAATTTCGATGGAGGCGAAATTCTAGAGGCCCGTGTACTGGGCGATGTCAGTGCACGTTAAAGAACCCCAGATGGTCGAAATTTCCGGAGACCTTCACTACGGCGCCCCTCAGCATGAGTCGCTTTGGAACGTTAAACCCCTATAAACTAAACTAAGCTCTGCCTTTAAAGGGACACTGAGGAGAACTCTATCACATTTTTTTTTTGTTAGCAATATCTGATAGTTCGGCATTTCATGGCTTTGTTGCCGCTTGTCCGGCAGCGAAAGATGCATTTATTTCAGATAAATTTGGATTCGAAGTATAAAAAGTTTTTCCCGCCGCTCCGATTCAAACTCGAGAACTCTTATGACGACACGGAGAACTCTTATGACCGCACAGGACGGAGTGACGTAAACGTGACGTAAATGGAGACTCCGTGATTTCTGGTAGCTTGCGGTGGGGTCTAGCAGCTGCCGAAATGAAAGCTACCGCCGCTGCACGTTGAAGGCATCTATCGGGGGTCGCTACCGTCGCTCTGTTTACGTTTGCATTGGCGTCTTGCCAGCGTTACGATGGATCCCGTTCCCGAACCCGACGACGTAGTTCTCGCAAAAACTCCGGCCTGCATTTCAGCGACCTCAGCCCCACAGAGCGTGCGATGCTTTTAAGGGAGCACGGTTAGGTTAGGCGCCGGCGGGTCGTTTCCCCCTTCCTCAGTGAACAGCCGTTGCAAACTATCATAACCCCAGTGCGGGGAGTCACTAGGGGCCAGGACAAGGTCGGCGCGTTGCGCCCATCGGAGGCTGGCCGGGGCTTTGGGGCCAACGGATTGGGATTCCTTGAACGGCGCGGTTGCACGGGGCAGCAGGCGGCGTCGAGGTCTCCCACGGTTGCAAGGGCCAAGTTATTTATTTATTTTATTGCCACACAAAACGGATAGGTGCTCAAGGGCGGTCGCGTTTAAAGTGGGCGCCTCGAAACTAAGGCCGACGCACGACGCTTTAACGGCTTCCGCTAGATCCAATGGGTCCACTGGATCGGGCTCTCTCGCCCACTTGCATGTACCTTCAGATGTGTACCATGAATGGATCAAATTAGCCGAGAGCTCGAAAAGAACAGCTCCGCCCAACTGCCGAAGTTATTGGATTACGTGACAACGCGCACCTCGCCGCGGAGCCGAATCAGTCTGGCCTGGCCGGGCCGGCGGCGGCTGGCGCACTCGGCGCGAAATAGAGACATGCTCCAAGTCTCCCCGCCAGTGCGGTCAGAGTGCGCCGAAGCCGTCGAACGCGTCGGCGGTCAAGCGCAGGTGGCGTATAGAGGGTCTCGCTTTGGCCGACGTGACGTCGCCGTGCAGAGCGCGCGCGCGTGTTACGCCGGAGCATAAACGCGCCAGAGCCTGGGCTTAACCGCTAAGCAACGTATTCGGTGGTGGCATCTATGGGAGCCACTGAAACCCCCCGCACACTCACTGAATAAAAAAAAGAACATGCGCTGAGGTTCAGAATCAAACCAGGGCCTACGGCGTTTAAGGCGGAGACTCTACCACACCGCCACGACGGCTCAAGTAGCTATCACCTATAAAGGCGCATCTAGTGAATGCACCCTTCCGATGCAGAAATCGCTACGTATATCCTGGCCTAAGAGAGTTAGGCCATCAGCAATTTTTTTTTTCTGAACTGCCTTGTTGTCTCCCGTCCCTAATAAACGATTTCCGTTAAGTAGTTTGAAGTTGACTGGCACAGCCGGGATGTTTTGCCGGGCGAGCGTGCGAAGACACAAGTGCTGCCTTTTACGATTACCGACCATCGTGCCATCATAGTTTTTCATCGACCGTGGCGATCATCTGAAAAGCCTTAACAGGCTCCTTCAAAGGTTAACTAGCACTTGAAGCGGCACTTGGAGTTCCTCTGCTGTTCGGCGCTTGTAAATCGAGGCGCGTCAAAAACAAAACCACGGGGCAAAGCTCATAGACGCGAAGCGCCTTAAAAAATCGAAACTCTCCTGGCCGCCTGTGGTGCCGCCAAGCATCGGTTTTCTTTGCTTCCATCATTCAGGTTGCCTTCTTTGTGTGATAAAAGTGCACTCTCGGTTTTAAAACAAAACTTATTTCAATACTGAACCGCGCAATTTTCCTTTGTCAGCCCATGACGCCACCAGGCCACACACGCTGTCATTCGCTGGAGCCACGGCAGCCAAGACGTCACGGGCACGCTTCCGGTAGCCGTGAAAATCGTCTGCTCGTGCCGCCGCGCGACCCCCTCGGGCAAGCGCGGGCCAGGGCAATGCCTTCGCGCATATGGTTTCAATGTTCCTCTGCCGCCTCCTTCTGTCGGGAGTTCCGGAGCCACTCGCACGGCTCTTCGTGGGCACGCATTGGGCTCGATGCCCATCGCGGCCAGCGAGCAGTCGCGCCTCGAGGTCCGGGTTTATTACTGTTAACTACAACAGATGACAAGCAAAGAAACCCGACGCGCGCCGCAATTCGGGAAGGCGAAGAGAGACCGGGGAGATGCCGCCACGCCGCCGACGCTGCTGTTGGGGTGCTAGAAGCGACAGCCGGAAGTTGCAAAGCGAACGTCATCTGATGACGTATTGATAGGCGGGGCCCAGTCCCAGACCTGTTTTCTTTATTTTTGTCTGGTGCCCCGCGTGTACGAGTTGAGGGGGAGAGGGGGAGCGTAATTTTTAATCGTCTATATCTTCGTTGTTATTGATGCTAGCATAAAAATTCTTGCGTTGGGGTGACGAGTAATGAAATGCATATCTCTCGTCTGCCTTATGTAATCTCAATTTATTGCATAGTCCCTTTAAGGGAAGGAAATTGACATGAAAATTGGTTTTAAGGAAAGGAAATGACGTCTGTCACAATTCTCGCTGGACACCCGTACCGCGCCGTAAGGGAAGGAAAATTTCTTCCATTACGGCGCGGTTCAGGTGTCCACCGAGATGCGCCATTTTTCGTTCAGGGCCAAAGACGCCGACGGGACCGGCTTTTCTGCGACACGAGTTCGTTAACGCTGTCGCGTTAAAATGTGCCATTTCTTTCATGATCTGTTATCATGCAGTCGCAACAATAATGGAGACGACCTAGCGCTCCTGAGCAAAAATAACGTGCCTTATTTTGAAGTAAAATTTGGCGTTCCTTCGTTATATCTATTATTGCGTTTCGTTATAGCGAGGTCACGCTGTGTTTCTTGACTGTCGTGCCGAATATGGTGAATCCAAGTACTGCCCTTCGCTTATTGTCAGTCTTCCCACTCTGGACTACAGTCGGGGGTTTACAAAACTCGTTCTACTAAACTCGAAAACACAATGCCCTAGCTAGATCCTCGGCGACCAACAGATATCGCCTTATTATGCGTACAGCTCCAGACAAAAAAAAAAAAAAGAAGACTGTGCCGGGAACTTAGCTATGCACGCCAGCCAGTCGCCGCAAAAGCACTGCGCCAAGCCAGCTATTCGGGCGTGCGATCGGGCGAGTGAGCCACCTATGTCAATCCCGTAACGGGTGAGCTGTGTTTCAAGAGTCAATTCAGATGATCATGGCAAAGCTGTCTGCTGCCGCTAGTTCCGGTTCAAACGGTCTGCCCACTCTCTTCTTCATATATGGCAGTCGTTATGTTAATATCGCTAGTTCTACCAATATATTTGTGCTGTATCATCGCGAGACTAACGTGACGTCGACTCTGCTCTGCTTCGTAGCTTGTTTTCGCACGGAACGCAACCAAAAAACAGAGGACAGGGATAGGTTTTCGCTTTTCCGCTCTTAAGCAGACTGAAGTGCAATCCTGTAATTTTTTTTATATGCCCCGGGCTAGTTTGGGACACTGCGTTTAGCGCGAAATATTTTACCGCAGCCGTCAGTGAAACGGAAATGGACACCAATTTTTTTGTTGTCTTCTACGCAATGGTGCGTACTACAAGTTCGTTTCGGTTTCTATTTCAACGGTCGAATGGTGGCTGAAAGGCACAAAATAACTGCAATATAATTGCTGCTTCATCGTTTTAATTCCATGGAAGTGTCATGCTGGTCCTCTTCAAGAGAAGAATGTCGACAAGCGAAGCAGCAGTTATAAGACCGATGTTTTTGAATACCTATCATCCCCTGAATGATCCACACTAAATGCTATCGTCATAAACATCAATTAACCGAAACCGAAATTAGAACATAAAAGGTGACCTTTAATTTCAATCTATTTACCTTGCGAAGGCAAACTGCATGAAGTAATTTATGCTTCCAAATGTTTTGTTTATAAATATAAAATTTACATTATAGTTAATGAACTGATACAGGTAACAATCGTTCATTTTGATGTCGCTGGTCTAGCTGCGATTGCAGCACCGCGGTTGCAGTAGACGTTTTGACTTATCTTTTCGTCATTTAGACCGGGCACAAATACCGTCAGCCCGAAAAAAAAAAAGGCTGAAAGCTGGTTCGAAATGTAGTACTCTGTTTTTTCGTGGCTTTTCCTGCCTCCACCAGGGGCCAATGCCAACAAGCCAACAACAATAACTTCCGGATTGAGACATGACTTTGGCTCGCTGCGCGTGTGCTCTGTAACGTGCCTCCTTGCGTCCGTAGATATTGACGTTAACGCTGGTTTTAAAGCACATTTTACCGTGTTTTTTTTAAAAAACCTGCGTCGCTAAGCTCCGCACTGAGTTACAGCGTTGCACCGCGGCTACTCGTCGTGTACCACGATGTCGGCGAGAGGATCGCGCGGCTTCTACGGTGAGATCTGTATTAGGCTTAAACAAGCACAAATTCTTGATCAGTTTGTCGCGCACTGTGCTTGTTTCTCCCTCGTTACCAGCATTACGGCTGAGAGCAGTTAGGATACGAATGACTGAATAAAACTGAGTGGCATGAAAGAGTTGTTGCAGTGTTTTCAAGTGTATTGTTGTAACCAGACCTGCCGCATGCACAGGAAAGCATACGATCACGTTGTAACTGCGCCTCGGGCGGTCTTTTGTTGATAATAGTGAACGTTGATTTGAAAGTCTGCTTCATCAGGCTTGTGCATGCGATCGTGTTGTCTTCTTTGTTTCGCCTTGCCTTTAACCATCGCTTTCGGTCCTGCGCAGGTCACGACGACCGCGGTGGAGACCGTGGCGGTAACCGCGGTCGTGGGGACAATCGTGGCCGAATGGGCAACCGAGGTGGATTTGGCGCGCCCATAATAAAGCGCTACAACCGCCCAAAGTTCGGTGGTCCTATGGGTGGACAAGGCTTTGGTAAGTGTGCAACCGACCGTTTTGCATGCGCTACCCTAACCGTGTTGTGTGACCTTCAGATCCGGTTTTAGGGTGATATTAGCGCAAGGCTTCGTTAATGCGTTTTCTGATAGCATGCGAGTCAAATGGCAATCCAATCGTGTGACTCGTTTCAGTTTTCTGCTCCATTAAGGAGCATGTGAGTGAATAAAGCATGTATGCTATCCATGGGACCCACTGCACTGGAGCGCGTTATTGCGTTGATTTGATGGTCCCTTGTGCAGCATTGTTGGTTCTTCTTTACCCTCTCATAGGCCGTCGAGATGGGGGCAACAGGGCCAGGTTTCAGGATGAAGACGGAGATGTTGAAATGCAGGGAGGAGGCAACCTGCCAGACCACATGAGAAATCGATTGTAAGTAAATCTTTTGGCCATATAAGCGTAACCTTAGGCCCATTGCATATTGAGAAGTATTAAGGCAGGTATGCCTCAATAGGGATACCTAGGAGGAATTTTGGTCTGCAAAAATGAGTGGATGGATATCAATACAAAAGGGATGCACTAAAGTACAGGAGGCGGGTGTGTTGAGCACACTCAGTGCCGTGTGGCGTGTTGACCGTGGTTGTTTGGGCCACTTTAGGGGTGGTGCACACATTGAGACCTCAAAAGCACACCTGCTGCAGTTTTTGTCCAGTGCAGCAGACTGTACACTGAAATGTGGCTTGTTTATGGTAATAATTCCCTTACATCATTTGTAAAGGTCCTCAACAGCACTTTGGCTTGTCAGGCCAGTTGGAAGTGTCAAGACAAGGTCAGCACTGTCTGCAGTTATATTCAAGGACCACCAGTTTTTGTTAATTAAAGTTGTCTTTGAGTGGCCAGCTTGATCCCGTGTCCCAAAGTATGCAGATTGGGTGTCAACTCTTGAGTTTGAGCGATAGTTCGGCACTGCCTAGGTGAATATGTGAGCTGCTATCAGAGCAAACGCGACTGATACAGAACAATGTGGAAGCCCTGTGCCTGGCACCAATATTTAGCAACATTTGGTGCACTTTGTTTATTCTATATAGCACGATATTGTCAAAACACATCTCAGGAGTGGGACAGCCATGACAATTGCACCACTTTGATACAAATACGATTTTATGCACAGGCAGCATTAAATTGCACCAACCTGCGTTATATGCCTAGTGAGCGCGACTGATGTTTTGGCCAATATGTTAGGCTTCCTGGTTCTCATAGGAGCGTGTGAATTTTCGAAATTCTGAATAATTTGCAAGTACCACTTGCTGTGTTCAATGCGCTCCACGTTTTAATTTGCAGTATTCGACCCTTCTGATTATATGGAAATGTTGGAACTTCTTGTTCATCTGAAGTCCAGCCAAATATCACGATGTTTCCAAACAACGCTTACTGGTTGTAGATCTCGCACTTGTCCGATCAGTTAACTTGCTTTTCGCAGAATCGACTGCCAGCACTCGGCAAAAGTGCACATGCAGTAAGGCTGCAGGCCTTTCATAAAACCAGTGTGCTGACGGCCATCGAGGGTTGCTGTAGCTGGCACGCTAACAGGTCAGGAAATGAGGTGCAGCGCCATGTGGCATATCATGGCTTCAGGCCGCAACACAGTTGACGAGTGGCCATGTAGGCATTGGCCAAGAATGTGAATGGTTTGGTTTGGTTTATGGGGGTTTAACGTCCCAAAGCGACTTCAGGCTATGAGAGACGCCGTAGTGGAGGGCTCCGGAAATTTCGACCACCTGGGGTCCATTAACGTGCACTGACATCGCACAGTACACGGGCCTCTAGAATTTCGCCTCCATCGAAATTCGACCGCCACGGCCGGGATCGGAATGTGAATGAGCGCCAGTGCTATAATCATTTTCAGTAACTACCATAAGGAACATAAATGTTCTTAGGAAGATAGCGGGACAGTTAAACCTACAACATGTGTGCGCTCCTGCCGACCGCTTGGTTCGCGGCGACTGCTTTCGCTTCACATAATTTCCAGTCATTTAGAATCTAAAAAAAGTGTATTTTAACCTATAGGGGATGAGAAATAATGGATGACAGAAACAAAAACGTCAGAGCCAGCCCACTCAACTGCGCCTTGTATGTGCGACCCACGTACTGTGGATCGCCGCTTAGTTGTCTTGTTTTCGTGCCTTCGGCTTGGAGCAGCATTCGGGCTCATCAAGCGGCTTTAAGTGTGGCAATACTAGTACGTGAGGGTTAGGCGGTTTATGCCCTGTCAGGTATGTCGCGTTTTTATGGTGGCAGTCCACACCCAGCACTCTGCTTCCAGGTCCCGCAAGTAAGTGTGGAAGGGATGGATGGGGCTGCATGTGTTGTAGCCCCAGTTGTGACTTTGTTTCTCAAGCCGTCCTGCAGTTTTCTAGCACTGCACTGTGCTGTACTACTCCAAAAGCAACCTCTGACGACAGGTCGGAGGTTACTGCTGTACGGTAAATACGACAACTACAGTATCAGCGACTGCACAGCAAATATGGCTCGCCATTCTTGGCAATAGCAGCACATTACTCTATTTGCCATACAGCTGTCTGACTGTACTAAAACTATTATTGGGCCATGTTAAAGTGTTTCACGGTTCAATATGTAGAGCAGCTTGGAATGTTTTATAACTGCACTCTGTAAGCTCATTTGTCATGTAATCATCAAGTCAGAATGCCATAATAGATTTGCAAGGCTCTTTTGTACAAGTTCTGGTAGTCTTAATGAAATTTTGGCCACTTCCGACTGCAGGGAAAGGGTTTATTTAAGGGGACATAGGAAAAACAGCATGCTGCAGCTTATTATTTTCTTTCTGAATGTTCATTCATTGGAGTCGCCAAATCAGTTATGAAAATTGTGTGCTGCAGGAACTACTATATGCTCTTCACAGAACCCTGAACGTTGTAGTGTGCGCAGTATTTTGTTATTTATTTTTCACTAGTTGTACTTATTCCATAGTTGCGTCTGTCATGATGACACTGTGCATCAATGCCGAGCCTTTGTGTTGCTCTTAGATACAAAACAAAAGCCACATAAAGGAAGCGGAACCTGTTTCATTGTTCAGAGCAGAAACTTTCGGCCTGTGTACTTTTCTTGATAGTAGCACTTTTTGTTCTGAATTGCAGCAAGCCTTACACCTCGTACAACCGCAACAGGAAAAGGCGAGGGGGAATGCCTGACAGGAGAGGAGGTGAGCTCCCTTCATTTCTTCCCAGTTTTGTTGTAGTATTGTACTCCTAAGTGTTTACCAGTCACCTCCAACTTCAAACAGTGGTTACTGATTGTGAATGTTCCCGCGTTAATATAATTTCAGATGTACAGTAAAGGCTCGTTAATTTAAATTTCAAGGGACTTGAAAAAAATGTTCGAGTTATGAAATGACCCTGAATAAATAGACAAGAACCATTTGCACTATGGTAAATTTATTTAGTGATAGACTGGGCAATGTTTGGCTGTTTTAGAGATGAGAACGGTCTGAAGTGACTTTTTTTCACACTTCCGTCAATGATTTATTGCGTGCACACATTCAGGAGCGTCAAAGCAAAACTCCAAAATGGTACTGGCCTTCGTGGTATCCTTCATGGTGTGACGCAGTAATGGTGGGGGCCCCCTCGCAAACTGCTGCATCACATGTGAGGAGGGTGGCTTCACTGCACAAAGAGTGAAAGGCACCTGACAAGCACGCAGTTTCGATGTAATGGCATAAACACGTGGCTGGAAGCGAGAATACGTGAAGCGGCACTAGTCAGCGTCTGAAATGGTGTGCTACTGGGCTTGTTTGGCTGGCCAGTGTGTGGTTTGTGGTCGCCATCGCCGCAGGCTGGTGCGAAGCTGAAGAGAGCGAAACGGAAACTAAACGGTACTCTGTGAGACGGTACCGTCCGTTTGTCATCGTGCCTGCCGTTGAACACACGGGAGAGGTGTGCAGGCGACTCTGCAGCGTGCAATTAAACTTTGGGTAGGGCCATTTTGATGATCACTTGCTGTGCCGCTCATACTTAGACATGGCCTCCTTTGGTGGCCTATTCAAATAACTGGTGCAAGACCCGTAGTTTCAAAATTAGCAAACGTCCAACACTATAGGTTTGCATGGGCCTTAGCCGGGACTGGTCGGATTAACAAGCTTTTACTGTATGCACATGCATGGCTGCGTACATGCCCGTGTGTTTTTTTTCCTCTTGCCTACATCATTCTGAGGCCTTTGGATTGCTAAGTGGAGAAATTGTCACAAAGTGCACAGGCTGAGAGCATGCTGTCGATGAACAAAGTCTATTTCACTTTCACTTAATTTGCATTTCTTGTGTGGAGTCAAAAGTAAGGGCTCCCAGGGGAGCACGAACATGCAGCTGCTCAGACACTGCCTTGATGGGGCCCTTGCACTCGCTTCAGTGTGTTAACGTTTTCTATTGCAGGCAGAGATGTCTATGTCCCGCCACACCTCCAGAAACGAGGCAACGAGGTCATGTGGTACAAGGTTGCGGTAAGTACCACTGTTCTGGTGTCTCTTTTTGGGCATGTTTAGACATGGATACCGTAATCCCAAGAAGTCATTCTAGTATGATGGGAAGTACAACAGATAAGGGAAGGCAAGTCTGCAGAAAAGGAAAGCCATGGAAAGTTGTTACAACTCAAATTTCTGCTAGCAAAATGCAACAACGAGCACAATATGCAACATCATAAAACATATTCAGTAAAACCTTGGTACTATGTTCCCGGTTCATTTGATTTCCTGGTTTGTGTGTTCAAAATCGCGGACATTAAGAATTCAGCACTATTTCTCTGGGTAAAAATGTTCCTTGATAACGATTTCCCAGCCAATACATGTAAAATTTGACAAATTTTGGTCGTATAATGCGTTCATTGACCAGCCGGACATGTGCAAACTTGCAAACGGTCTGAACGTGAGGGCACGCGACATGAACGGAGCGGCGGTCACCTGCTGTAGTGGCTTCTTTGCAGTGCCTCTATGCAAGAAGGTGAAGCACCACCGCCAACAAAAATTAAAAGCTGCCCGCTAGCATTTGAGAGAGCCGTTTTTGCGGGGATGTAGCATAAAGAGGAGAAACGCTGCGTTTTGTTTTTGCGGTGGATAAGGGCAAGGGGGCAAATCATCAGTGAACTAGAACAACGTGCTTACATATGAGTGCACCATTTCGGGGAGTGCTGCTTAAAAAGAAACGCGACGACAGTCAGTTGCCACGGCGGCTTCTTCGCAGTACAGTAGCTGATGGGTAATTCGGACTTGTAGGATATTTCGGTAGGATATTTCGGACCTCAATGAGGCACCGTCAGTCTCCCCATAGAAGCACATATGTATTCACGACGGATGTTTCGGACCTAAAAAGTCCAAAAGTTCGATTTTTCGGACTAATTTCAGTCGCCTGCGGGCCAAAGTCGGCCATCTTATCAGCTTTTCGGAGGATTTAGGTGGATTTATGCTGCATTTGGCTTGGCTTGACAGACTTTAGGCACCTCATTGTTGCAAGTAGAGGTCCGCTGCGATCTCTGACACTTTGAGGTGGCAGCCGGATTGTCATCGCTGCCAACTTGCTTTTGTCGCCGACGTTGTCGCAGGCAGTTATCGCTTGCCCCATAAGCTGAAAATTGGTTGTTAGGAAGGAAATTGTGCAGGAGCTATCTCACATATTGGTAGGAAAGGATAAAGGAGGGACTGAGAAGAAAGGAAAAAAAGAGGTGCCGTAATGGAGGGCTCCGGAATAACTTCGACCACCTGGAGATCTTTAACATGCACTGACATCACACAGCACACGGGCGCCTTTGCGTTTCGCCTCCATCTAAACACGCTCACCGCAGTCGGGTTCCAACCCGGGTACTCCTAATCAGTAGCCGAGCGCCCTAACCACTGAGCCACCGCGGCGGGTCTCATACGTTCACCGTTTCGTCACTTGAGTTTCTCTGACCACGTCGACTGAGTGGCGCTCCTTCCTCACGAAGTTACAGCCCTTCGCCGCTTTGTGAATGCGTCCGGCGGTTCCACAGCTTTTGAACGAAAAGTGCCTTGTCTTTGCGTGTGTTTGACGAGCGGTGTGGTGTACACTCGGATTGCGGACATGGCCCTGCCGGTGCCGCCGGGTCCGTCAAAGAAGCATGGGAAGTATTCAACTAAACGCCGTGACCTTGCTGTCTAGCGTGTACAGTGAAAGCACAACTTTGGCGCAAATACAGGCGCAAATCATCGCTAGCAAGAGAAATTTGTCGCAAGGTAAAATCGGTGAAATGTTTAAGCCAATTTCATCTCAATAAAGTGATTTTTTTGTAATTCACGGATTTTTTGGACTGCTCGATTATTCTGACCATATTTCTGGAACCTTCGAGTCCAAAAAATGGATCGGCGACTTAAAACGAACTTCACGGGGTGCGGAAAAAGTTTCGTTGAAGCGTAAATTTCGTTGTGGCGAAATCGGCCCAGAAAACTTATGATCTGACTGCACTGTTCAAATATATCATTTATTTCCAAAAAATTTGGTCATCTTGGCTTGCGATTTTTTAGTGGACGTGAGCGTCGTGGTGCGAGTTTCACGCTCGGCCAACAACTGCATCGCGATGTCATGCACACCAATGAAACCACGAATTGTGTCAAATGCGTCCATGTGCAATGCAGATGTCAGGGCTGGTGCATCTTCCGCTGCAACATCCGTGCAAGTCTGCTGCAACATCTCCCTTTTTCCTGCCACTGGATGCCGCACTGATAATTTGTGCCTTCTCTTCAAGAGAAAGGAACTTCTGCTTCCTAAACAAAGTCACCATGCTTGTGTCAATTGCAGCGCACAAGCACGAGTGAAAAAAACTAGGGCGAACGCACTGCTGCTGTTGCCAAGCTGCTGCGTCCTTTGGCGACGGATTGGTTGAGACTTTGGCTCGGAAGAAAACGGGAGCTTGCACCCGCACCTTGTCGCAAGGCAGCCAGCCCGATTGTCATCACCACCAAGCAATGGCGGTCTTCAAGAGAGTTTGAATGAGTGGATCAATTGGTTCCAGTGAAAGTTTAGTGAAACAAAGCAGCGTGGACCTACGGAAGTACACATATGGGCAGCGATATGCTTGTTTTATTTTAAGATAGATTTTTAAACCCAGCTATGCATAGCAAAAATTTGGTTGAAGCGGAAGCGCGCCCCAAAAATGGTTCGTTGAGATGAGAAATTTGTCCCTTTACTTTGTATGGCGAGCTGACGGGGAATTGGAAATATTTCGTTGAAGCAACGTTCGTTGTAGCAGGGTTCGACTGTATGCTCGCGTAATGAGCCCACTGGCATAATTAACCCACCCCCCACTTTTGTCGGCCAGAATTTACTTTTTTTTCTTCAACCTTTAGTTGTTTGTAGCAGAATCCTCAGTTTTTCCTCGGTTTTCGCGCCGTCCACTGCTCAGACCTTGGCAGGGCGCCCAGATGCTGCCCACCACCGTTAACATCGCCACTTCTTTGTTTGTCTTTTGAGGAGAGCTCCTGCCAGAGGGGTGGGGCCACGACGCGCGCTCTGCGAACTTGGCAGAGAGCCAAGACGTTATGTGCTGTAAGCTAAGGCTTAAACATTCGCATTACACTCGCCACCATCCTGTGTGTTTTTTCAACCTCGCATAAAAAATGCGTGCCTGACCTTCAAGACCAATGTTCAGCATATTGGTGTTATCTTGCCGCGATCGGTGCTGCCGGCTGTTACAAAATTGCCGGATCGCATCAAAGTGCGCGATGCTAAACACCAGCAGCACGAACACGTCTGACCGTGTATGTTTGTTGATGACCGGAAGGACGGACGGAGGTGTGATTTGAAATCTCGACCCTTCCAAAAAAATCTGTTGAAACTTTTTTCCCATGTAATGAACCCTCCCTCCTGACTGATGTCAACTATTCTGGAAAAAAAAAGTGGGTTCATTACTCAAGCATGTACGGTAATTACGTATATGCAGAAACACGTTTTTTGAAAATTATATTGTTGTGACTTCAGTAATAAATTTTGTTTTTCTAAGACCGCCATACATTTAGGGCTAATCTCCCATTCACACAATGTAAAAAAAGTGTGTTTAACGCAACCCATTTGGTTAGAAGTGCACTAAAGAGAAAGAGTAAGGAAAAAAATTGGTTACACTAGACAAGTGGATTGGCCTTCAGGAACTGCACGTTTGTCTGTTCTGCGTGGAGAGACGACTCCCTTGCCAAAAGAATTGCAAAGCAACTCCCCTATTTTTGCCTCATTTTTACTGTCCTCCCCTGTGCAGTATGAGGGCCCTGTGTCGTTTTTATTGTGCTGAAACCGTGGCTCTCGATGTTGGTTTGCAGTGGCACTTCGTTTTGAAATAGGGTGACATTATAGTGAAAATCGAGAAGTTCATGCTATAGTGCCCTTTTGATCTTTGATGCAGATTCCCCAGGGCAAGAAGCATGGCAAGGACTTCATTCTGAGTGAGATAAAAGCGCGGATAAGTACCCCGCTCATTCCGTACAATGTAAGTGTTGCCTTCACTCCAATTGTCTACGGTTTTCAGACAAGTATGTGTGCCTCTTAAAATGCGCCCTCCTCTCTTAGTTCCAGTATGACGGGAACAATGCCATCTTCTTCATCAACGACCCAGCGTGTGCTTCTGCTGTGCGCAGTCTAAACAGAGTAATCGACACACCATCAGGCTTCAAGGTCAGTTCTTGTGTGAAGTGCTTTGCATAAAGGCCATGTCTTGGGCATATGCCCGTAATGGCCGCAGTAATGTTGCTTGTTCATGTTACGCAGAGAACATGTTGTGAATCTTGACTTTGTGCACACTCAGTTGAGGGTATGCTGCGCCAGTTGCGTCAGCCTGCACCATTGCATTAAAACTGCTACATGCTGCTACAGATTGCCGCTTTTTAATGAAATTGCGCCTAGGCTGCACCAAAATACTATTCCAGCAATCAAAAGCTGCGGCGAATACGAACAGGCTGATGCGCAGAGGTGTGACTGTTTTTTCTCCCTGTGTGCGACGAGAAAGATGAATGACAGAATCCAATCCCGTGCAGTTTTTTACAGTCCGTCTACTATTAGCGCACGGTGTGCATGTGTTTTTCACTTCTGCTTCGGCGACGGCACCAACACTGTTCCTGGCGAACACAGTGAATGCACATACAAGGAAGAAATTGCTTTTTAGAGGCTCAGGAAATGGAAAATGTGCATCCTGCTAGATTTCTCGAGCTTTTGCGCAACGCCGTCGCATGTCCCCTAAACTCAATGTATGACCACGAGAAAGGTTTCAGACATGCTCCAGGCGATAGCGCGATTCCACGAACTTCGTTAGCACTCGGTATGTTTGCGATTTAGAACCACGTTAATCGAACTTGAAGCATAGAAAGTTAGTTTGTATAAATAGGAATTCAAACTAAATTGAGCCACTTCCAATGATGGGGGTGCCATGAGTTGGCATACAGTTTCCACATTGTACACTCGTGGTCTCAAGCTTGTGTTGTCGGACATTGAGCCTGAATTATAGTTGCGGTGTGAAGAAGTCTGAACTGAGTCGTCGCAAACTCTTAAGAGGAAGCAGCAAAGCATGAGGGAAGCATACGCCATTGCTGAACCCGTGAGCAGAAAAAAATAGCGGTGCTCTTTGAGATGAGGACAGCTCATGTACGCTAAAATGCTTCATCGTGAGAGGCGTGGCAATGTGGTCCAGTAAACATGTGCTAGGCTGTGCAACAGCAATGGCATGGTCGTGCTACTGCAGCAGCATCATAACTCTTTTTAATGAAGCAAAGTGGCTGCACTCATCTCGGAACGATTTCATTCAATTCAACCGAGTTCATTCAGTTGGAACCCGTTTTGAGACGCAGGAGCACAGTCACATGTCAATTCTTAAATCTCGTAGGCTTAGAAAGGAAATCAGGCTAAAATGTCATTGATGAAAACAATTAAAACGCGTTTCTCAACACCTGCAACTATTGCACAGAAAAAATTGCACTCATGTTAACAATACAATGTTTTGCTCATTTTTCTTTGTTAAACAGGAAGTCAGTCACATTTAAAAAGATACGTACACCTGGCCGAGATGACTGCCTGCATCAACCCTGCAGTGTAGCATGCAAATATTCATGCATCACGTTATCATTTTTTTAAACTGTGGAAGGTGTGTTTTAAACACACCCTTTGTATTTGCATTTTTACCTTTCTCACTATCGGGCTCCTGCTACAAATCTCAAGGAAGCTACTCGAAGTTGAATTTTCACCTGCTACAAAGCCTGCTCCAAATTGCGCTTGGCCATTCCCACCACTGAACATGATTTGTAGTTTGACATGTAGTCCACAGCACGTACACTACGTTATGTTCAGCAGATTCAGTTGATCGCTATTTTGTCGCTCGCTGTGGCTGGTTGTCTTATGAGCAAACAATTGCTGTGCACACTCTGCAGATGACCATCACAGTCAAGGGTTCCGAGCTGCCAACTGTTAGCCTTGATGAAGAGATATTCAGTGGTCTCAAGGTAAGTCTTTGGGTTTGCTCCTTAATCTTGATTCTCTCACATGCAGGTCAGAAGTGGTTGTTCTAACCGCCGATCAGTACTGATTTAATGGAACTAACAAAACTATGAGGTGGAAGAGAGCTCTGTGTTGTATTTCTGTCTTTCATCCTTTCGTTCATGTTTTAAGTGCCTTTTAAAAAAGTGATAGCTAACACAGGGAAAACATTTTTTGTATCCAAATTTTGCTATTTCACGACATCCTCAAAAGTCTCGTAAAATGGTTTATAATCCAACCACTTTGTTTGAAATGGCAAGAGCAGATCTCAGCCCGCTCAAAAATGACTTGTTTCGCAGAGCCTTTGTACATTTCAGTCAAACGTTGAAAGTTAATGGGTGAGCAATGGGAAAATTGCACCGGTCGACTTTAAGCATGGTACAGTAAAAGCTCATTAATTCAAACTTGAAGGGGACCAGAAAATTGTTCGAATTATCGAATGGGCGCTAGAATAAGAGGTCATCTGGCCCTCCTCGCGGGCAGAATCCAAAGCAGTCGCATCTAGACCTGTTATCGCGAGCTAGGCGCTACTACATGTTTGTGGCGGGCGATTCTGAGAATTAAATATATGCGGTCCTATTGGCAAATGAAATAAATTTATTGGCCTGTTATGCGCCAGAAACAAGTTCTGGAATGCATTCGCGTGAGTAGCAAGCTAGAATATAGGCTGCTATTTATGCTCCAAAATATGTTTATTTACGGGGAAGGCTTGTCAAAATTAAAAGTACCGTAAGAACCAGAATATAGGTCGAACTTTTTTTCAAAAAACCATGGTGAAAAGTCGACCCCCGTCTTGTATACCGGTCATTGGCGGAAAAAATACGGAAGTCTTGCAACAATGGGTGGCTGAAGTCAACAGCCTCCATCACCATCGCCATCAGCAGCAGTGCCGCCATTTTGCGTTTCAGTAGATGCAAAGCGGAAGCTAACGGCAATTTACCGTCGCCTTCAAGAAAAACACGATTGAGTACGAGGAAGCTCACGGGAACCTGGCGGCACAGCGCGAATTTGGAGTATCCGAAAAGAGCATTCAGTACTGGCGGAGGCAGAAGCTGCGTATTACAACTTGCAGCAACCAGAAGAAAACATCATTTCGTGGGCAGACCGTAGTGTATCGAGAATAGGAAGGAAACGTTGCGCTGCGAGCAAGATCGCTGCCTGTGACTGCCGAATGCATCCGCGTGGAAGCGGCAGAGATCGCGCGTGCCTCTAGACTCGCGAGGGCGCAATTCAAAGGCTCGCCATCCTGGTTGCGGCGATTCATGAAGAGGAGGGCTTTGCTCTACGGCACCGTACTTGCCTGTGCCAGAAACAAACACGCGGGCCGATTGGTGCGCGATATTGTTAAAAAATTTTCCGGGTGTACATACAAGCAGCATTTAAATGGAATTAAATACTGTCACCATTGTGCAACCTCTCGAGTCGCATTTGTTTCAAAGTAAGGATGTCTTTCGGTACTTTTTCCATTGAAAAAAGATTTTTTTCATTTTTAGAATTGGTTAGTTAGGGGGTCGACCTATATTCTGGTCCGACCTATAGTCCGGTTTTTACGGTATTTAATGATGTGCATCCTCTTGCGTTTCTTCTGCCGAGACTCCATCAGCATCATCTGCAGCTTGCCCAAGAGCTCCAGCACAATGTCCGAGTTCTCATTGGCAGAGAAGTAGGGTGCTAAAACATCGAGCGCCAACGCAATTTCATTTGCACTTGGCGGTGGCATAGGCTCGTCGCCACATTCGGACTCATCACTGTTGGCTGTGCTCACCGCATGTGAGCCTGGTGTCGTCTGCTGACAGCATGCAGCCTCAATTATATCGGCACCACTTAAGGACTCTAACGTCTCCACATTGCTGTCCATGTAGCTCGCGGCACCAAACGCATCACGGGGGCGCCCGAACTGCCATGCTGCATTGTGTACACCACGTGATCGCGACCCAGTGACCGCGGCAGAACGAAAACCTGGAACGGTTTGTGCCGAAGCATCGGTGGCGCAGGCGAGTGCTCCGGCAGCAAATACCTGCTTCGGCATGCACCGGAGGGCGGGCTCCACCAGCCTTGTGCGCTCAGCTTTTTTCTTTTCCATTATTTTAGATCTCTAGTAAATGAAGTCGAGAGCATGACGGAATCCCGTCATAATAGTAAATTTGCAACGCGTTGTACTCGTTGTGGGGCAGCTTCTATCTACGAGGAGTGCTGTCAGCCAAGAGATCCTAGTTCGAATTAACCGTAGAGGATGCAGAATTGTTCGAATTATCGGGAGTTTTCTATCATTGAAATACACAGGTCTGTGCCGGGACCCGGGAGTCAGTTCGAATGAAATGAGTTCGAATTAACGAGCTGTTACTGTATTCAATCTGCACAACGGAAACTGGATCCCACTCTGAGCTGTCCAGTCCTGATTAGACTGTGAAGAACAAACATGCTGCGTCAACTAAAATTCTATTTGGCATGCAACCACTTGCAAGATTGAACCCATCCCGTCGCCCATTGATAGCATAGACTAAAATGCAATAAATATGCTAAAAAAACAAGCTTACGCATGCTAATCTACGTTTGTAAAAACCACAGTTTAGTTCAGCTTTTGTTGAAGCCATGAAAGGTAGCTGATGCACCCATGTTGAAGGTAGGGCTTTCAGGGAACTCTCTGGCTGCTTAATTGCACTGCCTCTTGACAGTACAGCAGCTAGAGAATTGTATTAGACAATCCCAACATACAGTCAAATCTCGATATAACGAATTTTAAGGGACCGCCAAAAATTATTTGTTATTTTGAAATATGGTTAAAGTGAAAATCGCGTAGAGTAGTGCCAATAATTAGAGATCACCTACCTCAGCTCTACAGCAGCGGGTACACTTGGAAATAGTCATTTCCAGCCAAAAAATACACACGGTTGAACACACAGCATTTATTTGAAAAAAATCGGTGAGCTTTTTCTGCTTCGTGGTGGACAAACGGGGCAAGACAAACAACTCAATGTCGTCGACTTTCTTGTGTACTGTCTCGGGCACACTGACAGAAGCTCCAACGAAGACGCGCACCTTCCCAATGGCATTCAAGACAACTGAGCTTGAGGCGCAATCGTCCGGACGATCAGCGATCTCCGCCTCCACGTCGTCGTCGTCACTGCCATCCTCTGGCTCGCGAACGCTGCTCACAATGTCCTCGGTTGTTAGCTCCGCCACCGTCCACACAGCCGCGTCGCACTCGACGTAATCCTCGAATGTCACCGAAGAATCTATGGAGAGGTTTTCTTGCGCCTGCTCCCACGACTCGCTTGCGTTGTCGTCGTCTTCGCATTCGCGATCTTGCAGATAGGCTGGCGTCTTCAGTAAACCTGCCTTCCTCCAGCAGTTTCGAATGGTGGTAGGACAGACCTTCCACCACGACCCGGTGAGCATCTCCGCGGCCTGCTTGATGTTTATTGCTGTTGGCTGGTCCATTCGAAGGTTAATCAGCAGCCGCTGAACTAGGCGTCTTCGAAATTCTGTCTTCACGCTCTTGATTATCCCTTGATCCAGAGGCTGGAGTAGTGAAGTGCAATTTGGGGGCAGGAGCTCGAGGCGCACATTCGTCAAGCGAATGTTCACAAGATGCGCCGAGCAGTTGTCAACAATCATTAGGATTATCATTAGGATTTTTCTGCCTTCTTTCTTCATTTAGCTGTCGACCCTGAGGAGCCACTCAGAGAAGATATTGCGCGTCATCCAAGCAAGGCTGTTGGCTCGGTAGTCACACGGCAGCGACACTACATTTTTCATGCAACGAGGTTTTAAAGATTTCCCGATGACGAGAGGCCTGAGCTTCTTAGTGCCAGTTGTATTACAGGCTAACAGCACGGAAATGCGAACCTTCGATTTCTTCCAGCCTTTGCACTTCATGCCCTTAAAATGCATCGTTTTCTCCCGGAGGAGCTGATAGAAGCACGCGGTCTCATCGGCGTTAAAAATATCATCCTCGGAGTAAGACTGCACGATTTCTTGAAAGTGGCCATTTGTCCACGCAGTGGCACCCTCAGCGTCTGCTGCTTTTTCTTCTCCGGAGGCCGTCTGCCAGGTGATCCATTTCTCTGACGAAAATGGTTGAGCCACCCGGCCACTTGCTTCAAAACCAGCGACTTAAGCGCTGCGGCGAATTCCCGCACTTGTCCTAAGAATTGTAAATGTGCTGTCTGAAAATAAAGGTGTTTATTATTATTATTATTTCCTGTAGCATTGGCCCCGCCACTGGCATACTTTGCAATCGGGCATCCTTGAACCACGTCAACACTGCTTGATCCACGTTTTGAAAATTCCCGAGCCGCAGCCGTTTCCTGCTTGGAGCAATCTGAGACCTCCAGTGAAGCTCAACTATTTTCGCACGATCCTTCAAGTTGGTCGCAATGGTCGACGGCGCCACTCCAAGCTCCTTGATGACGTCGACCTGCCTTTTCCCGGCATCAATGTCCCAAAGATTGGCGGCTTTATCGTGCAGCGAAAACTGCTTTCGCTTCTTTTGGTGGGCTCTGCAGAATTCGTCGTCTGAGGGGCAGAATGATCGCGCGGCAGCCGAATATCAAGAGACAATGGCGCGGGCGCTCCGCTGGCTCAGATGATTAGTGCGCAAGAAAGAGTAGGCCTAGTTACGCATTCCACCTGCACATTTGGATTTGGCGGCGAAACCCGTACATTGCCTTCGCGATTGGCTCCGGCAGAGCTGATCGCGGAGGCCACGCCCCCGCTCGGTTCCGAACTTTCCGCTTTCCTTTCTGCGGTGGATGTTAATTCGTAGTAATGAGGTATTTAACTTGAGTGACAGGGATAAAATTGTATTCGTTATTCTGAATTATTCGGTATTTCGAAATCCATAGTACTGAAAATTTTTTACATTGAAAGCATAGGCCCTCGGAAAGGGATTTTCGAAATGTTCGTAATTCTGAAAAAATCGTTAATCTGGGGTTCGCTGTAACGAGATTTGACTGTAGTAACCACAACTCCTGATAGCAACGGGGCTGGAATTTTGGCGGCAGTGCTTGACGGGCTCCAGCAGAGTAAATGCTGCTGCCGAAAAAAGAGAGATGTCACATAGAAATCTTGCCATGGCATTTTTCCACTATGCTGTTTGTATGATGCCACAGGTGACCTTGTGCTTTGCCATCCATGAGCACGAGGGGACTGCAGGTGTCCTGGCATCATGAAAGCTGTCGCTTCACATTGGCTATTCTTAGCCGTGGGACGTGGGAAACTGCTCGCACACCCATTGCTCTTCTGCTAGGCGGGTTAACTGGTTGGTCGGTGCAAGCGAGAAAAGCCTGTTGGTGCAGAAAACAGCATGGGGGTTGCGTTGTGCACTTTCCCCGATTGTGTGATCAGAGACCTCACAGGTTCCATGAATTCCCTTCAGCCGTAAAGTTGCATGAATTCATTTTGTGCGGATTTCGCTTTTTTATGCGAATTTTGGGTGATGTGAATATATTTTGTGATCCTGTGTGATTAGTATCATTGAGAATTTGCTGCATATGCTTTCGTATTTGCTGCAAGGAGTCGCTTTGCTTTGTTCATTGTCTGCATTCGGCAATTTCTGCTGTGCGTTAAGCAGGCATCAAAGGAACATGCATTCTTTCAGATGGTGATGGGCAAGCGCTATGATGCCACTCGCTGCCTCCTCAACCTGTCCAACTTCCACAACGAAGAGGCTCTCAAGGAGCTCAACCTGTACATCACCCTCGGGCGGTCGAGCGTCATGTCGGTCGCCATCAAGATCATCGTTGACAACATTCCAGAGGTGACATCATATACCATGTTTGCACAAATATAACAATGAGAGTTCATTTTTTCCTCCAGTTTATTGGTTTCAGAAAAAATCTCAAACTATATTTGGATTTAAGGTACGAATAGAAAGTATTTTTTTTTTCTCTCTGCTGTTCAACACAGCAACAGTCACCTTCACCACCATACCTACTAGCTGTTAGGAGAAGCAACTTTTCAGCTACGGCGTGCCCGCATGTGGCATGCATGAACAGTGAACGTGTAAGGGGAGCGGCACAGGCTTTTGAGAAAGAGAAAGCACTTTGAGTTAAATGGAGTGGGGAGAGCAAAGAAGGGCGAACGGGCACAGGACTTAGTTACCATGAAATACGAAGCAGCGGTGGCACAGAGCTGCGTGGTAGACTGCTTGCGTTAATGCATTGGATTCTTTGCTGCGCTCAATGTCACGCATATGCCTGAAGTGTTGCCTCTCAAATAATAATGACCTGTCTGTTGCTTCCGTATTTTTGCATGCGGGCTTTGCTTCTTCTGAGCACTCTGCCGTAGTTGGCTTGAACAGGCTGAGACCGCGTTATAATAATTTTTTTTTTCATTTTCCTGAGGTCTTGAACCTCCCCTTGACGTTTTATTCGTGTAAATCTTGTACTTTGCGTGTTAGATGCCGCTGCCCAAGTTGAAAGAGGACAGTTTTGCACGTGCAGCTTGAATCAGAAACTCGTTAATGTGGTCGGGTATTGGTGCTTCTGCTGTTTGTTGGAGTTGTGCTCACTCAAAGCTGTTTGGGTGACGCTAAGTTGTCATTGTGGTGTGGCCACGAACAATTGTAAGGTTGAGAAGTGGTCAGAGGTTTTTTTCGGTATGTTCATGCGTGCCACTTCCTGAGCTTGTTGAAGCAGCAGAACTAGGCAGTTCGGGATAGCTTGCCATGCTTCAATAGCTGGTGATTTTATGCAAGTATGCAATGGCGTACCTCACCTGAAATGTTACTGTACTGAAGGGACAAGAGCTGGAGTATTGTTATAACATTATGTGAAAATGCTGCTATTAATAGGGTAGTTAAAAATTTCGTAATTGTGTGTCATTTGTGTAGTGAGAGCCTAGAAATTGTGACAGAATACGTCTACTTAGGGCAGGTAGTGACAGCTGATCCGGATCATGAGAGGGAGATAACTAGAAGGATAAGAATGGGGTGGAGCGCATATGGCAAATTCTCGCAGATCATGAGTGGCAGTTTACCAATTTCCCTCAAGAGGAAAGTGTACAACAGGATAATCTTACCGGTACTCACTTACGGGGCAGAAACGTGGAGGCTAACGAAAAGAGTTCAGCTTAAGTTAAGGACAATGCAGCGAGCCATGGAAAGAAAAATGATAGGTGTAACGTTAAGAGATCGGAAGCGGGCAGAGTGGGTGAGGGAACAAACACGGGTTAATGACATCCTAGTCGAAATCAAGAGAAAGAAATGGGCTTGGGCAGGGCATGTAATGCGAAGGCAAGATAACTGCTGGTCCTTAAGGGTAACGGAGTGGGTTCCAAGAGAAAGTAAGTGTAGCAGGGGGCGGCAGAAGGTTAGGTGGGCGGATGAGATTAAGAAGTTTGCAGGAAAAGGGTGGATGCAGCTGGCAAAGGATAGGGTTAATTGGAGAGACATGGGAGAGGCCTTTGCCCTGCAGTGGGTGTAGTAAGGCTGATGATGATGATGGTGAGGATTCTACAGTACCTCAACCATTGCACTTCTTCAGACCTTTCGTCATAGGAAAGTTGAGGCATTGCTGGATACAGTTGTCTGAGAACAATATATTTGAATGGAGTCATGTGCTTTTTTTTTTTCCTTCTCTGAGGCACTGATCCTGTGACCCTGTGTTGCTTTGGTGCAGGTTCAGACGTTGGACCTCTCAAACAACAGGCTGATTACCCTCTACCCCCTTGGCCCACTTCGCAATGCATGCAAGCAGCTGCGTTCTCTGAACCTTGCCAACAACAAGGTAAGGGCAGAGGCCATTTTCAGGAAATCCTTTTTGGGTGATAGCTGGCACAGTGATTCAGTAGTTATGGCACTCAGCTGCTGACCCGAAAGACCCTGGTTCGATCCCGGCCGCAGCAGTTGAATTTCGATGGAGGAAAAATGCTGTGTGCTGTATGACGTCAGTGCACATTAAGAACCCCAGGTGGTCGAAATTATCCGGAGCTCTACACTTTGGGACGTTAAACCTCGCAGTCCATAAGCCTTTTTGGGTGATTTTATTTTTTACACTATTTTGGGTCTAAGCTTTTGGCATGAGGCTTGGATATGTGTGCTGATGGTACTGGCAGCTGTGAGGCTTCCTAAATTAAAAAATAATTTTTTTTCAAGGACCTTTAGCTAGCATTGAAGTCATTTTTTGAGATGCAGAAGCTGTTACAGATCTACAAAGCAGTTCAAGGTAATATGTTCTCACTGTGCATGGTTGGTTTCGTGGAAAATGCTGCTTTTTCTTTGCATATTGAAGAAACATTTTGTCAGTGACGAAATTTGTTAGTTAATGCCGAGTGTGGGGTGCTGAAATGGATGATTTTAATCGTACAGACTGATGACAGTGAGAGCATGATTAAAGGGGACCTGTGATCAGCAATACTACTTGGAGGGACAGTTTTCAGTGCCCAATTATTTTGCAGTCGGGTGTAATGGACGAGATGTTTTTCTTTAACAGCTGCAGTTGTGCACTTATCATCAGTTTGATTGCCCAGGCAGCAGCGCATATGTAGACTTGGAAGATATTATGCCATTTTTTACCTCTGGACTGAAAGTCTTTGGGTTCATCTTTGTGAAAAGGAACTTACCAGTCAAACCGTTTCTTAGCTGTTATAGTGTCGAGCTCCACCCGCAACTGCACCAAATGGGAAGGACTGCTTCTGTAATGATTTGACAGAAACTAGATCAAAATTGCTCAACTGAAATATTTCTCATTTAAAAGCAGTTATGGGGGAGGGCGGCCTCATTGCAAGGTGTTTTTAAATAAATAGTAGCACTTTGCTCTGATGAGCTACCTGATTGAAATGTAGCAGCTAGGGTCTTGTTGTAAGAGTAACGGACCCTAAAGTGAGAGACCTGGAGGCCCTGTAAGTGGAATATAAAGGACAGCGTGGGAAACTAGATATTTGGTCGTTCTAATGATGCTGCATATTCACAGTCACTGAAGCCAGGACAGATAAGGGTGAGAACCCAGTAAAGTGTTGCCAGTTCTCTGAGCTGGGGTCTTAAATACTTGATTAGCGAAATTGAAGCTTAAAGGGGGACACCGCTCTTAGAACTATTTTTCTTATTTTTTTATAGATATTCATGAAGCCTACCCAGTTTATGTATTTCAATATGCTGATTTCAAATATGCTTTTAGCTTCTGTGAAACAAGCTGTTCTCAAAATATTGTGCAATCTTTGTTCGGAATATGCAGGTAACATAATTTTGTAACGGTAAATGCCATGGTGAAGTTCGGCATACAGACATAATCTAGAATGTCCATGGAGTGCAATAAGACAAAAATGGTTGTTTTAGGCCCATTTGAACAGAAGTTACAGCGCATTAAACTTTACCAGGGAAAATTCAATATGGCGGCTCAGAAGAAATGTATTGTTTTAAAATTATGCTGATTGTTGGGAATTGGTCTTGATTTGGTCTTATTTCACTCTTTGTGAGTTCATCTTTCCAACAAAAAAAAGAATTATGAAGCTAGCCCACCTAGAACCAGAGATATCAACCCTGCACTACTGCAGAAGTGTCAAAATTGGTGTTTTGAGAAAACGACAAAAAAACGTTAAGAACCATCTTTATGCGACAGGAACAACTTCAAACTCATGGGAATGCACCAGGGTCATAATCAGGATGCATTTCGTCTCTCTGCCGCCTTTTTGCCATCTTAATGACGCCCCCAGATAACTTTTGCTTCTTGGTGGAGCCTCAGAAACAGACGCGACGAAATACTCTTCTTTCGCTTTGTTGCTAGCGTCAATTCAGAACGAAGTATCACTTGTTCACGGGCACTAGTTTCGACCACATCGCTATCGGTCATGATTCCAGCATTGATGCGTACGCGGCTGGCGTAACTCGAGCTGCACATCGTTTTTGCCCGGGAGCAGAGCCGGCGACGGCACTGGAGGTGTGCTATCGTCCACAACGCGGATCCGCGACGCGGTTGTCAACGCTCCAACCACACTTTGACCTTCGCCTTGCTGAGGCTGCGTCAACTGCAGCGTCAATTTGAACAGCATTTTCTTCGTTTTTGCTCGGGAGTGGAGCTGGCAACGGCACTAGCGGTGCGTCGTTGTTGACGGCGCGGTTGGCAGCGCGCCATCCGCACTTTGACCTTCGCTCTTCGGAGGCTGCGATAGGCCAGGCTCCTAGTGCCTTTTGCATTTTCTCCATTTCTGGGCGCCGAACCGATGAAAAGAGTGATACTTCATCCACACGCGCCGAGCGGCACTCTCTCAAAATGACGCCGCGCTTCTGGAGCAAACAAGCCTAACCCGAGGCCTACCCAATCACAGAGCGCCATTTTGATCACATGGCTTTTCTAGCCAATGACAACGCGGCGCGCACATTTTCTTTGCGGTCATTTTGTCCGCGAATGGAAAAATCTCAGCGTTGCTTACCGATTTAAAAAAAAAAAAAAGCTGGAGGCGTGAGCTTTCGATCGAGACAAAAACGGCGTCTGGGGACCGCGAAGGTACCGAGCGACGGCGAGGCATGATTTGACCTCAATTTATAAGGCAAATCGTGCGCCTTCGGAAATTTAAATGGCTATTACCAAGCGAATACTGGCTGTTTCTTTCTAAAAATTCGACGTCAGGTGCAAAATGACCTCGTGAATCGGAATATGACAAAATTGAAAAACCCATTTTTTCGGGAATTTTTGGCCCGAGAGAGCCGTGTCCCCCCTTAATCAAGTTGTTTCACTTCAGTTTTTATCAAGGTGCCGAAGACTGGCAGGCACACGAGGACTGATGTGGTCAGGGAAGTGTTGTAGTCCCGATATCTTGTGCTTCTAGGAGCTAGAAGGAAGACTCAAAGGTTGATGGTGTTACATAAGTTGCTTCATGGGGAGTCTTCTTTTTTGAAAGATTTGCGTGATGAAATTTGAATGCCTCGAAAATTTGCCATTGAAAAACTATTAAGAAACCACCGCAGTTGGGCAGGCATACGTGAGACATGCGGAAGAATGCGAATGTCTCCAACAACCCCACTCCTATGGGACGGGGAAGTGGTGGAAGCTGCTGTTATCACATTTTCTTACCGGTTAGGTGCCCATAGCTAGTGCACTTTTCTTTGTAGGCAGCTTTTAGGGTGGAAGAGGGTATTAGAAAAAAAATTTTATTAATGAAGTCACAATTATGAAATCTTCGGGGAACATGCATTTTTGCGTGCTGATTCCAAATATGGAATTTAATTTCTTGTGCACTTATGCAATATGTTATGCAACTTTTTGTGGAGAGCTTTTGAGAAATCCTGCTGCAGGGAACTTGCTAGAATGCATGCCATTTGTTTCTCTTGACATTATTAAGCTATGCAACAAAGCTAAAATTATCATCCTGCCTGTCATGGAAGTTGAGTTAATTTTGAAGTTGTCACTTCAGAAACAGGAAGACAAATTTTTCTTTGCGTTTGTGAAGGATGAAGTTCAAAACCCTGTAACTCAAATTCTGTGATAGGCAGGATAATAATTTTACCCTTATTGCGTAGCTTGTTGTCAAGACAAGCAGATGGCATACATTTTAGTAAGTTCCCTGCAGCAAATTTTCGTTAAAGCTCTCCACAAAAAGTTACATAACATATTGCATCAAGTCCACAAGGGCTTGTTGTACATTAAGTTAAATTACATATTTGGAATCAGCACACATAAATACATGTTCCCTGAAGATTTCATAATTGTGACTTCATTAATAAATTTTTTTTTTTTTCTAAGACCAGCTTCCCCCCTTAAATGGAAAAGTATGGAGTGTCCAAGTCAATCTGTCTGTGCAGTTAATCCATTTGAATCGAAGATGGCACCTTCCACAGTGGCAAAGAATTGGCCGATTGTAGCTGCGATGCTTGGTCACGTTTTAGTCCAGAGAATGGAGTTTTTGGTCTCTACGAAGCCTGAAATGTTATTCGTGGAGGTATACACTTTCCCATGTGGTGCGTGATGTTTCTTCGTAAAATCACAAAATCTAATGCAAGTCTAACTGATTAGCATAGTCAGAAAAATTGGCCTGTGAGTGCATCTCTTGTGCTGGGTCCCATCTGCGCAGATTATGAAGATGACTGAGCTAGACAGTATGAAGGGCATGTCCTCAGTGCAAGAGCTCGTCCTGGAAGGAAACCCAGTCTGCAACTCGTACAACGACAAGTCGGAGTACATCAGGTAATGGCACTCGAACGGCACAGTGTTTTCCAGTTGAACTGGTATGAAACCAGCACCGTGGTGGTTATTTTCACCAGCAGCTGTACTTTGTGGTAGCCGGGATGCGGTTCCCGCTTTCTTTAGTTCTACCTCATTTGTGCAGGCTTCGCGCAGTAACACGAGACTGCAGTAAGGCGTGCCACAAAGCGATTGAGCCTTTATTGAGCCCAAATTTATGGTCTTTCTATCTGATTGGCAACAGTTGTGGCTGATTAGCAACAGTTGTGGCTTTTGTAAACTAGTCAACAAGCCTTTGTATCAATTGGTGGAACAGCTTGTAGCAAAAACAACCCCATCTCCTTATTTATATTTTTCCCCTTAAAAGAATGCTTCCTCTCAAGTTATCATGAGGTTAGGATCGCATGGGGCTTTACAAGGTCAGTGACTCAACAATGAGGGATGTTCTACGAATGGCAGGCAGTATGAGGCTTCTGGCTGGCTGCTATTCAGAGCAGCATTGTTTCATCACTCAGCATACAAGCCAGCCTAATTGAACATGTGGCACTTGGGAGTAGGGCTGACACAGTTGTACTATGCACATTGCTGTCAATTCAGGCGTGGTTAGTTCTAGGTTTTGCTGCGTCATTAGTTGCGCTTTATTGGAATGTCTATTCTTTCAGCTCTTTAGGCGGAGGATCGTTGTCTTAGTTGTGATTTTGCCTGAATGATTTGTTCTTTCCTAAAACTCCTGTGAGAGATGGCATCTGCCAACATCTCTCGGTGTGTGGGTGCGAGAGCCAGCAGTGGCTAAGAGTCACAGTGCTGACTATGCTTCCATTCATGAGATTAAACTGAGCATTGTGTCTTGCATGCTCTCACATAGCGATGAGGACACTCCAGGACGCAAGTTTCAAAAAGAGATTCAAACTGATATAGAGCTGAAAACTGAACTGTTCATTCCCACAAAGAAGGATGTTAGGTGACATTGCTTTACCCTTGAGCATTGGTGATGACAAGGATGCCATGCAAACAGGATTGCCTCATAGAAAGCAAGGGAACAAAATCAACCGGTGGTGGGAAGGTGGTGTCATTGTTAGCTGCCGAGCATTGAGGGGCGACGCATGGGAGTGCCCAGAGCTGCCGAGGCTCAACTCGGAGCCGAGCGCAAAACACACATTTTGTGGAGTGCCGATTGCTTTGTCGGCCATCTGAATTTTGCTGATTGAACGATAAAGGGACAGCTGTGAAACTTTTGCAAGGTTGCCTTTTATTCTGAGCACAGCCAGCCAAACGGCACGGAGCCACCACCTCTTTCAGGTGCCCACAATACCTCGCCACAAAACGCGGCCCGCGTTCTGTGCCCACTTTTCTTCCGCACATCCGTTTTCACTGCTTGTGTCTCGGCTCAATGGAAAGCCCCAGGCAGGCAAAGCCAGCTGCTCCAGCCTTGGCGTCTACCAGAGCACCCAGAGAAATCAGCCGCGCCTTTCCAACTTTGCTCTTTCTCTATTGTTAGTTTCTACCACAACTAAAACAAGTGTCATTGAGGATGTCGTCACCCCCTTTTATTTTTGGCTGGCACGGTTGAGCGTTGAGACTCATCCGCGGCGGGTCAAGACTCTTCGTGCAGTAGAAAGTCCCCCTTTCCCCTCTATTTGCTTGCGAAAAGAATTAAATGTCTTTGACATCAGGGCAGGAAGCTGTGAAGACAAATGGGTCTGTGGATCCCCGTGACGGCTGGTATGGTCACCCTGCTCCCCGGGTGCGCCAGCCACCAGGGACCAGCCCGTCTGGTTCGGATGCTTATGGTCTCCGCCGCCGTGGCCAGCACCGCCCGAAGAATTGTAGTTAGCCGTTATTTCATTGCGCCTGCGTAAAACTGCTGTTTGCCCACTGGTTCAGAGTAAAGTCTAACGCTCTTCCCCTTCGCCTCCCCCCCCTCTCCTCAGCATCAGCATGTTTCAATTTGACGGCCGAGGAGAGGCCTGTATGGAAAACATTTGATGAAAGTTCGCCGCTGATAGAAGGCGAAGAAAGAAGCTGTCTCTGGGTAGACGGGCCAAGAAAGGGCTGCATGCAGCAAGCGCTAGCAACAGCGCAGTGGCATGCTGTTGCTCTGGATGACTGCTGTTCGGATGAACGGAATGCATGCATACATGCAGCTGCCACGGGAGAGAGAAAGAAGCAGTTTGGCAGATGTGAGGGGAAACAGTGGGGGCAGTCACTCGACAGCAGCTGTTGGCGGGCACGCACATTGTCGAGGTTTGTGGGCTCTGGAACACTCTGCATAGCACAACCACTGTCCCATATGAAAGGCTTGTGCTCAAGATCGAAGACTTACTGCTGAACTGTTGTTCCTGAGGGCTCCGAGTCGGCCTCTGCGTGTACTCTCCGCAGTTTCAGTTGGCCTGCGGCACTCGCTCGATGAAGGTGGTGGAACGAGCGCATGCGTGACATTAAATTGCGTAGAAAGTAGAAAGAAAAAAATGAGGCCAGGTTCTGTTTTTGCCTGGCATTCTGTCATCTTGCTTCAACGTTTGTGAGGCCTGCTGTGCGGGTTGTTGTTTGGCTATTTTTATTAATGGCACTCATTGTATGAGTAATGCTTGCAGGTGTTTTATTTATTTATTTTTTTTGGATTCTTTTTGATTCTGAAGATTTTCATTGGCTTTACTTGCATTGTGTTGGATTATTTAGGATGGACTTTTCATTGTTTCGGCTAAATGCTCAAGTAAATATGAGCTGGAAAACATGCTTTATTTTCACACACATTATTCTTCACTGCTCAGAAGCCAGCAGTAACTGGAAAATACATCAATCATAAACATGGAGATGCATATGCTAGCTCGCACGCACAGGCAGAGAGAAAAGTTGGCAGATGATCTTGGGCATAGAAAGCATTCACAGTCGAACCCAGTTGTATTGAACTTGATACGAAACCATTCCTTATGTGGAACAATTTCTGAATGCTCTCAAGTCTACTCTACACTGTGACTGTGTAGAAAAAAAGTATGACCACAATGAGCAAAAATTTTTAGTCGCATCTCATAGTCTGAACTTGGGCTAGTGCTGTTGGACAGACTTCCCTCCACATAGCTCATGAGGTTAGCTATATCTGTATGGGCCTGCGATTACTTAGTAGTGCATGTGCTGATCATTGATGGTGGGGGTTTCTCATGAGACATGTAGCAGCCAACCAGACTGTGGTATGGGGTGCGTGGTACCACACACTTGGTACATGTGGTTTATCATGGTGCAATCGACTGAACTTTGTGTGCGTGCAACGGTTGCCATGAAATGGCAGACCCTCCGTTTGTCTGCGGAACTGGAAATCATCAAGAGTCAAGGAGGCAACAAGAAATAGGAAGTTACTGCAGGGTACAAGATCCCGTGAAGCATGTTGAGCACTTTCTTCGAAGAGGCCGGTCACTTGTGGGGCCAGATTTGCGCACACGGATACATATGAAGTAACGGGGCCGTACGAGTTGTTTCTGAACATTTTGTCCGGAGTATTTCCTGTCTCCAGCTGCATGATACAGCAGTTTGCTTTCATTCTCAATAGCCCAAGTTTCTCTGAAGTGCCATGTAATTGTTTTCCAAAGGAGTTGTTACTAAGAGCTGTGCCACGGACACTGGGAACGAGTGGACCAAACTAACTTTGAAGTGCACCTCAGTGAAGTACGATCACGGCGAATTCTTATGGTGGGAAAAGTTATACAAGGCAAGATAACTGGTGTCGCCAGCCACAAACCTGGATGTTTCATCGTAGCTTTGGCCATTCTTCGTTGGAACAAGAAAGTCCCCGTGGTGCTTGTAGAATTCGCATTTGAACTGAGTGACCTACAGGGATTGGAAGGCAGGAGTGGCCAACAGATTTCTCGGCAAGTCCCAATGCCCTGGAATGACAACCTCCCTAGAACTCTTTGACAACAGTTCTGACCACAGCTGCAGCATTGGGTTCAGCGTTATTCAGCTGCCCTTCCAATGGCAAGGTGCTACATCTTTGCTTCGCCTTTTGGACCGACCAGCCTTATGCTGAAAGATTGTTAAAGATCGTTACCTGAGGACTGGGAGAGAGCTGAAGGTTGGCCTGCTGTGTGCTGCCTTGTGTCATGTTGATCTAGGAACGACGTCAGAAAAGAAATTTCCTGTGAAGATGTCGCAGGTTCCTCGATTGGCAAGCTCTACAAAACCATCGTGGAGCCACTTGTCCCGATGCTGTTTGTGGTGGTCTAGCAGCTGATGCCTTTAGGTCTGCACATGACGACATTGAGGATTGCAGGTGAAGACGTTAAGTTGGTCCAGGAACGACAGCAGAAAATAAATTTCATGTGAAGATGTCGCAGGTTCCTTGATTGGCAAGCTCTACAAAACCATCGTGGAGCCACTTGTCCCGATGCTGTTTGTGGTGGTCTAGCAGCTGATGCCTTTAGGTCTGCACATGACGACATTGAGGCTTGCAGATGAAGACGTTAAGTTGGTCCAGGAACGACAGCAGAAAAGAAATTTCCTGTGAAGATGTCGCAGGTTCCTTGATTGGCAGGCTCTACAAAACCATCGTGGAGCCACTTGTCCCGATGCTGTTTGTGGTGCTGTAGCAGCTGATGCCTTTAGCTCTGCACATGACGACATTGAGGCTTGCAGATGAAGACGTTAAGTTGGTCCAGGAACGACAGCAGAAAAGAGATTTCCTGTGAAGATGGTGCAGGTTCCTCTATAAGGCAAGCTTCACTGAACCAACGTGGAACTGCTTGTCCCGGTGCTCTTTGTGGTGGTGTAACAGCAGATGACTTTAGGTCTGCACACAATGACATTGAGGTTTGCAGATGAAGATGTCATCACCAGTGATGCTAACTGTGACAAGGACTATTCGTGTCTGTGTGCTTCCATGTGTGGTGCGCAATCGGCATGACTGTGGGTCTGTTGAAGACTAGCCTCAGCTATTCATTTTCATTTTTTTTTTTTCATTTATTTATTCTAAAGGCCCATGTGAGCATTACATAAGGGAGTGAACACCACACAAGAAAAACAATGAACAAAATTCAATAATAATATAAGAGCATTTTCAGCGCATGCTGCAATACATCGTAAGAAGTTTAAGCAGTTTACAATAAGAACATTATGAATACAACATACCAGAATTGAACCGTGCAAGCATGAAATACTGCATACTCAGTCAAGAAAAAAAAGGGCGAGTCCATTGATGGCATTATTCTCTCTAGAGCAGTGAAGAACAAAAAAAAAAACTCCTATTTTCACTCACTAATATGGCTGCAAGGAGTGGCTTTCAGATGAGAAACTTTTTTTGCAAGTTCGACATGAATGGGTTCGACTGGACTGCTTGAAAAGCCCCATTTAAATTCTGTTGCATTGGTGCCAGATCCAAGCTTGAAACAGTGCACATGCAAAACCTTGGCTCAAGCTGCTGGTTCGAATGTCGCACACCGCACTGATGACGCGGCTTGTGGTGCTTTGTTTAATGGCATGCTATACATTGGATTGGATTGGCGTTCACTGTTTTTATTGCACTTGCATTGGTTGCGAAATACATTTATTGAGAAATAACTCTTGAGCTCGCACTTTGTGTAAGTCAGGACGCAGCCGTCACGTCATGCATAATCTATAGTTTGTCTCGTAAAGCCTATGTCCTGAAAGGGTGAACAGCGTGGCAAGCAACCTTAGTAGTGCCCTTTCCAGCATGAAATTTGACAAATTAATGTTCGGCAGGAGAAATGGCTTTGCCATTTCTTCCTCCAGCTCTTCATTTTGTATTGGTTAAATGCGGTCCTGACCTCTCTCTTTTTTTTTTTACTTTTTATTTGTGCCTCTTTGGAGCCTGTTGCACCTTGAGACTGTGAGACTGTGGCACCACTGGGGCTGGTTTGCGGCCCCTAGTGTTTTCGATTGGCCTCGGAATGGGTGCTCGCCCAGCGGTCTCGTGTGCCGTGAGTCTTTTGTCTGCGCAGCCGGCCCGCTCGTCTTCCGCCCGAGGCGACGACGACGGGGGCCGCAAGGGAGAGGACTGCTTTTGCCTGACTGTTTCGGCACGTGCGCACGGCGGGGCCCTGCTCTGCCCTGTCTTTCTCTTGTCTTCTTTTTGCAGCGCCGTGCGGGAGCGCTTCCCCAAGGTCGTCCTGCTGGTGAGTTGGTCTGGCCTGTTTTCAGTGGTGTTGTGTAGTTCGCTTCGCCAAGATTGCAAACAAGGTTAATATGTAATGATGGCAGTGAACTACCATATAGTGCCGCATATACATTGACTTCGAATATATGTTGACCCCCTCCGCCCTCAACTCCTACCCAAAAAAAGAGAAGAAAAAAATTTAATTCCAAATTAAAAGTCCACCTTGTTGCCCTGGCTAGCGAAAATTGGAAGATGTACAGTCTTGGCCAAAAGTTTTAAGGCCACAGCATTCGGCTGCAGCCTCACTCGATGCAGGCATTGTACTTTGCAGCAGGTGTCAATATTGGCGGTGTCCACCATGCCGCACTCAGTTCTAGAATTGGCCCAGTTCATGGGAAGCAAGTGGCTTTGCTCCTTTTTTTTTTTTTCTGTGCAGGACAACAATGAACTTCCGCCTCCCATCTCGTTTGACCTGGGCCTGGAGGAAACGATGCCACGTTCAAAGGTAGGCGACTTCAAGGCCAGGTGCTTGCTCTAACAGTTGGCGTGGATGTTCTTTGATCAAATAAGATGAGACTGGTCGCTTCCATTCAGGTTCCTTCTTTCTTTCTTTTTCTTTAGTATGCATTTTACATCAAAACACGTACTACTTCGGCTGTTTTATGCTACCTCGTGTTAAAAGTCTCATTAAGAGTTGTGACTGATGCATCTTGCCCAGCACCATAATGCTTTGGGCTGAATATAGTAGCGTCATTAGTTTATTTTACTTCTCTTTTCATAACGGCACCGAAAATGTGTGAAGATCTGATAAAATGGGGTTATTATCCCACATTGGACATCAGGAGAGGTCTAATGAGAGAGTTGCTGATTTCTCTTTGTCTTTTAAGTTCTAATACAATAGCCAGTGTTGCACATCAGTCAAAGCTTCACGTAAATAGAGGTGCGCATTATCCTGTGCTTGTACTGATTAACGTTGTCTCAGTGGAAATGCGCCCATGCCAAAAAATAATGGGGGGTATTCTCCTGACATAAAACCTGCCTGCTGTTTTCGGTTTTTTCAGCCCAGCTACTTTCCTTCGGAAGAAGTGAAGCAGGTCGTGGTGCAGTTCCTGGAGCAGTGAGTGACCGCTTCTTTTCCTTGCTTCCTTTCATTTTTTCCGTTGCTTCTTATGTATTCGCTTTTTGTTTTGTGTCTTTTTCTGACCTCGACTTGTCCCTTTTCAGGTACTTCTCCATCTTTGACTCAAAGGATAGGACTGGCCTGCTTGATGCCTACCACGACAATGTGAGTCTTGTCTAGGTGTTCTCAAAGGCAGTGCGCCGTGGGTTCTGGACAGGTTTCGTGCGCATGAAGAATTTCCTTGTGGATATTCAAAGAAACGGCGCAGATGCAGACAAGGACAAATACTAGGCATAAAGTGTCGAATACAGACTCTGGCTACCAAGTGAAGTTTTTTCTGTTTACCAAGGACACTGCATGACTAGATTTTCACTCTTGGCAGCTCCTCATAAGTGGCAGGGAACACTAATGCTAGCGCATAAACTCTCGATTCCACAAGGGGGCCGCCGTGGTGGCTCAGTGGTTGTGGCACTCTGCTGCTGACCCAAAAGGCGCGTGTTCGATCCCGGTCGTGGTGGCCGAATTTTGATGGAGGCAAAATTCTAGAGACTTGTGTACTGTGCGATGTCAGTGCACGTTGAAGAACCCCAGGCGGTTGAAATTTCTGGAGCCCCTCACTACGGCGTCCCTCATAGCCCGAGTCGTTTTTGGACGTTAAACCCCCCATAAACTAAACTATACTAAACTGATTCCACAAGGGACATTACATGAGGGGTGGGCTTCTGTGGCTTCATGAAAACTTGAAATTATGATCATCAGCTGGAATGTGCCCGCTGGTGAACAAATTCCTCTCTCAAAGCTCTCTGCCTCTTCTTGAGATGCTTCTTGAACCTTCACTGATCATAGATTACATGTCGGACATTGCTGTGGCCCCTTGGGTAGGTACGAATTTGTAAGGGGAAATAAATTTAAAAGGCGCTGAGTAATTTTTTGTCCAAGCTAAGAATGTACCTCTTCCTGGTCACAACCACATGCCGGTGATGGCCAAGATTTCTGAATTGCTAGGTATCATTGGGTCAAGGACATGGCTTTTTTCTGAGTAAAGCCAGTTGGTGGTACAGAACATTTCTTGCCTAACCATGCAATCGGTGATGGAGTCAATAAGCCTCTTGTTTCTATTTTAACAGTGTTTGAACTGCATTGCATTTTGACTGTTTCTTACATGCTGGATTGCGTGTGCCTTCTTTTGCTCCAGGCTACGTTCTCTCTGACAGCCGTGAAGCTGGCTAATACAAAGTAAGTTTGTTTTACATTTCCTTTACGTGAGCATGCTCTTGTTTAACCTGACATATCCCTGATTCAGTTTCAACTAGGCAAGCTTATGAGAATTGTCTCCATGGTGCCACTTTCTATGAATCCGCCTCGGTGCAGCTGTCATTACTCTGAGAGCAGTATTTTCATCAGGCAGTTATTAAAAGTTACATAGCACCATGAAGCTAAGTGTTGAAAATGTGGTTGCCAGTGATCTGATCAAGTGGAAATACACCTCGAAGTGCAAATTAAGAAGGAAGCAAAATTTCCTAGCAGTATTGTGTTTCCAGCATGTTGCACATTTAGATCCATTTTTGGGCACTCTTTCTGTAGTTTTCTGTGCCCTAGTTGTAGATGTATCACTCCCACCAGTGTGTGGGGGGAGAAAACATTGATCAGCTCACATTGTGCATGAAACATGGATATGCAAAATGAGAAATGCAGCAGATTTGGAGGCGGAAATTCTGCAGTCACATTGTGCCTTGGGATGTGTTCGCCGTAAATGGGGAAATGTGCAGTATGGAGCTTGTGTCAAGTTGGGTGTGTTCTCTCTTCTGTCCAGGACCGACGTCAAGGAGTTCCAGAGGGAAAGCAGAAACGTCATGAGACTGACAAACACTGGTAGGTCATGTGGAACACTACATTTTTTACGTGCAGGCAGAGAGTAAATGACATTTGGCGCAAATGACCTTAGGCCTAAATGGCTCTAGATCAATGTACAGTAGCTAGCATTCGCTTCTTAAACTGGCTTGCTCTCATTTGCATAGCTGGTAAAGATGAAGGCATGAAAGCCTGGCACAATGCTACACAAGCGCAGGCACACCATTTCCGTTTGTAGTGTTAATGAAAATTATTCCATGTAAAAAATTGTAGCTTTAACAACGCTTATAAAACTCGGAAGTAGGTGTGTGCGAATATTGAAATTTTCGAATACGAATGTATGAAGAAAAAATGGCTTCGAATATCTGGTCAGCACAAAAAATAAATTCAGAAAAGATAAACAAGCAAACATAGTTGCTCATATTTTTTTCAAAATAGCTAGTGTATGGCCTTTGCAACTGAAATAAACAAAACTAGACTGCCTGAGCACCGTATAAAAAAAAACATGATGTGCTAAGAAATGTATACTTATTTGAACAGCATAACAGTATCCAACCTGTAATGTGGTCAGGCAAAAAGAAATCCATAACATGACTAGACTGGAAACAAAAATAACATGATGGCTAGTAAAACCTCATTAATTCAGAGTTCAAAGAACCGACAAAAATGGCTGGGTTAGTCGAAGGTCGGTTTATAAAATGCCCCGCGTCCCCGAAAAAAAAAAAAACTACCGAAAATGCAGTAGTCTTATGAGGCGGCTCTATCGTGCAAACACCTGTAATCCCGTGACGAGCAGAGTTGCAGCGCGCTGGAAGACATCGCGAGCGTAAGCGAGATGGGAGCGCACATTGATGTCGGAATGGCGAGACTGCTTCTAAAAAGGAAAAAAAATGACCAGCGACATGTCAGTCAGCGCCTGAAAGCGGCACAGTGCTCAGATTGGACTACTGGCGAATGCGCCTGCCGACAGTTGCCACTGCCACGGGCGAGTGGCGAAGCTCAGAAACCAAAACTACGCAGCCAGGTTATATTTTTGGCCTAGTGACAGGGGGCCCTCCGAACGTTGTCATTCCTGCCGTTACGCCCACCTAAGAGGTGCATGTGTTACATTACACCAAGCAATAGGCGGGATTTTTGCAGAATCGCGTGCCTTGTTGCAACACCTCAACTCGCCCCTTCGGGAGCCTCACGCGAAATTCCGCAAGTAGGCTTTCCCGCATAGCGTAGTTGACCAAAACAATATGGCGGCGGTCACGCTCACAGAGTTAAGGTGACAGAACGAATGCCATGGGTGTGGGCATTAATTAGATAACATATTACGGAACGATAGAAAAAATGAACACGCTTTCGCGTTACAGTTGTTAGAAGCGGGTCGACCCCCATCTTGTTCGCAGCACGTGTGGTATGTGGGAAAGCCCACTTGCGGAATTGCGCACAAGTTCAAGCATAGTGGCATCGGAATGCGATCGGTCCACGCGATAAACAATGGAGAAGAAAGAGAACAGGGCCTTTATATTGTTTTCCTGCAGCTTTAAACGCTATATTCAGATAACTTGCCCAGATTTTGCGCTTTTGCCACAATCAAATTTACGAAAGTCGGCGCAGTATATGATCGCTGCGAGTATTCGGGAATTTTCGAATAATTCGGAAATTCATGAATATCATTTCTCGAATACGAATAGGAACCGAATATGAAACATATTCGATCCGCATTCGAATATTCGCACACCCCTATTCGGAAGAAAACCTAGCTTTCTGCTTTAATATGTCTGTTAAGCTCATGTTTGTTCTCGCGACGCTGAGGATTTTTGTATAATATTTTTGTATCATTCAGTGCCTAGACTGGATTTGTATTGCTAGTGGTCAGATTTTCAGTCTTCATTTTTGTGGTTCTGACACATTTACTGCACCTGTCAAGGAATTTCGGTTGGGAAAATGCCACCTTGTTCATGCTGTGTATTGCCATGGGAGGTATGGTGATACAGTAAAACCTCGTTAATTCGAACTCGAGGGGGACCGGAAAATTGTGCGAATTAAGCGGAGTTTGAATTAACGAGCGGGCGCTAAAAAAAGCGGCCATCACGCCCGGCAGCACGGGCCGAAGCTAAAACAGGCATATCTGAGATCGTTATCTCTTACTACGCGCTACTACACATTTGCGGCGGGCGATTGCGCGAATTAAAATCATAGAGCCCGAATGTCGAAGGAAATAAAGTTTATTTGTTTATGCGGTTGGAGCTAACATCAAAATGCATTCGCGTAAGCAGCAAGCTTAATGAATAAATATGACACTATGCTTCAAAAACATGTTTATTAACAGCAGATTGGCAAAGCATATCAAAGAGAAAAATAATCGGTGATGCGCATTTGTTTTCGTTTTCTTTGCCGTGACTCGACATCGTCTGCAACTTGCCCTACAGCTCCAAAGCAGCGTCCGAATTATAATCGGCGGAGAAGTAGCGCGCAGCCAGATCGAGTGCTGACGCTGTTTCACATGCACTCGGGGGTGGCAATGGATCGTCGCCTCCGTCGGACTCGTCATCGCTGTCAGCTGTGCTCGCCGCGCCAGAGTTGTGCGGCATCTGGTCACCGCAGGCCGCTTCAATAATCTCGGCATCGCTTAACGGCCCCGATGTCTCCACGCCGCTGTCAACGTCTACGAAGCTCTGGAAGTCAACACCCTCCGATAAAGCAGCGTAGGCAGGGTGCAGCGCGACGGAGTCATCACACTGAGCATCCAGCTCTGCCGTGCTGCAGGCTTCTGTGCCTTCAATGAAGCCGCACTTTCGATAACAGTTCGCGACTGTGTCCGCCTTGACAGCATTCCACGATGTTGCCAGCATGTGGCAGGCTCCGAGGAGATTGACGTCGTACGATTTGCCGCTGTCCATACACACAAGAATCCGCTCTAGGAGGTGGCGCCTGTACAGTGTTTTGAGGTTTTTAATAACCCCAAGGTCCATAGGCTGCAGCACAGCCGTAGTGTTTTTCGGCAGAAATGCCAGACGGATCGCTTTCAGTCCGCGGATGTCGCAATGGGCTGAACAGTTGTCGACGAACAACAGAACATTCCTGTTCTGTGCCGCGAACTTCCTGTCGAGTGTGCGCAGCCAATCCGTGAAAATTGCTCGCGTCATCCACGACTTTCTGTTGAAAGTATAATCAACAGGGAGCGTTTTTAGCCCTTTAAAGCAGCGAGGCTTCGCTGCTTTGCCTATAACTAGCAAGCGGCACCGTTCCGTGCCAGTCAGTCGCGTTTGCGCACACCAACACCGTCACTCTTTCCTTGCTTCTCTTCCCGCCTGAACACGTGTCGCCTTTGTAACTGACAGTCTTGTTCCTCAGCAACTTAAAATAAAGCGCGGTTTCATCTGCATTGAACACATCGCTGAGCGAGTAATCGGCAAGGTAGTCCTTTAGTTGACCTGCTGCAACGGCTTGCGCCGGAGCCACCGGGGCCGGAGCATAGGCGGCGCCCGCGGTAGGGTGGCTACCCACGTGACCGCGCGTCAGCCAAAAAAATAGACAAGCCAATGCTTCGACGCTCCGGCAGCGAAAACCTGTTACGGCATGCACCGGAGGGTTGGTTCGGGCAACGAAATTCACGTCTCACCTCATGCGTGCTGGCTTATTTTTTTCTCATCATTCTGCATTTTTTAAAATTTTCAGCGCATTGTATTTGCTACGAGGTGACTTCTATATGCGAGGAGCAATGCCAGCCATCGGCGCCTAGTTCGAATTAACCGACGTGGATACCGGCATATTCGAATTATCGGGAGTTTTGACCCATTGAAATACACAGGGCTTTGCCGGGACCCGGCCGTCAGTTCGAATTAACCGGAAGTTCGAATTAAGCGATTTCGAATTAACGAGGTTTTACTGTAGTCCCTGACAATGCCGTTGGCAAAGAAGGGTGGCTGGTGTCACTTGAAAACGGTTTATTAGGGCAAACTTACACCTGCAAGCAGAAACAACTCTTCGATTGTGACGTCACCGAGTGCACTCGGCGATCAACAAACAGAGTCACAGCCACTCGCGGACGCGCTCAGTTTAAAACCGACAGAAGAACTTTCGAGTTGAATGTGCACTAAAGAGGAATCTGAACTCGTCTTTTAACCGCGGGAACTATATCTACACGTTCCAGGCATTCTTAGAAACTACGAATTATTGTCCTGTGCGGCCAATTGCCCTAATTAAATCGGATTAAACGTCCCTGCTCCTGCCTTTTTTTTTTTAACTCAATGCCGTAGGTAGGCGGAGTTGACCAGCACGTGGAGTGCCTTTCAGCCAGTTCAGTGGCGGCTTTGCTTTCACTTTTATTTTGTTTTTTAGGTTTCTGTGAATAAACATGTTCAGTCACAGACAGTATAGTCGCAAATTAGGCCCATGGAAATAAAAATACGTGGACTCTGATTTACATCTCACTCCGCCGATGGCAGAGCGGCAAGGCGCCACGGGACTGGCTGACGCATTGGTTGACTCCTCCTACCTAAAGTGTTGAGTTCAAAAAAATGGCGGGTGCCGGGCCGTTTAATCCGATTTAATTGGGGCAATCGGCCGCTCAGGACAAAAATTCGAAGTTTCTAAGAATGCCCGAAGAGTGCACCTTCAAGGCGTGGAAAGCACTTGCGACGATCCCTGTTCATTGTAGAAGCAGTAGAGCGTGGCTACAATCATTCCAGATAAATCTGATCGCACCTCTCATCACAGTGACAAAGCCACGTGGCGGCAGCTTTGAACATAACAAACGAACATAACAGATCTTTGCAGCAGCGTTGTCCTCCAGAATTGGGTTGTAAATTACGACATGCCTCCATCAGCTGCAGCATCCAGGAATTGCAGTCCACACTGGCACAGTTTTGTCGTCATCTGAAATCGTGCCATTCTGGCATTTTCTTTCTGTTTGTGACAAAAAAAAAGAAAGGAGTGGAAGAAAATTTACAAAAGTTGCACAGCTGTTGGTGTTCAGAACATGGTTCTAAAATCGTGACTTCAGGCTTGGCCAGCTGTGCCAAGTGCTTGTGGGCTGCCACCATTCCGAGTTGGGCATGCAGTTTCACCATGACAGCCACGCGATATTTGCAGACTAGAAGTGCGAAGTCGGGCAATTTAAATTCTGATGATTGCTCATTGGGCTTTTTTCTCTGTCTTTGTAATCTTCCAGAGGCGAGGCGGGACAGGCTAAAGTCAGGACGCCTTAACATTGTCTCCTTCCTGAACCAGCTGCCCGAGACGAGACATGACCCAAGCTCATTCACAGTGGACATCCCTCTTGTGACGGTAATATTCTCATGCATCTTTACTTGATGTCGTGCAGTTGGGAGCATGTAGCCATTAGTGTACTGTGGAAAAAAATTTATTTCTCCATTGCCTTGTTAAGCGTTAAGCTGGCATTTGTTCCAGCAGATGCCATGTGCATGTCCCTTCATCTTTCTGGGCTTTTCATTGACCTCCTTTACCTGACCATGGAGAAACAAATTTTTTTCCCAGGAACCCACACCCCATTAACTTCTGTCCGTGACTGTACTGTCATGAACAAAAGAGATAGACCCTTGCCAGTATGTGCCAAACCATGCCGTACTGCATGTGGGCACCTCCTGACAAATCACTCCTGGTGTTGAAACTTTTTCTCACTGGAATCTCTCCGATTTCAAATTGCTTAAACTTCTGAACTTGATATTTTTTTATATAGAAAGTTGATGTTAAGTTTGAAATTCAAGATCGAACTGTTGCTGGTTTTCGTTTCCACTATGCACTGTTTTAACGACATTAGCTTGGTTAATGCCACATCAATTCAGGTAGCCCTGTAGGTGCCAGAGATCATTTCCAGCTGGTAAGTTCCACATCTGCAAAGGAGCTGTGCTGTCCATGTGTAACTGCGAATGACATCATGAATGTGCATGCCGCTAACAGTGCCTCTCTGTGTAGATGCAAGTGTCCGCACATCTGCTGCCCCCAAGGTTGCAGAATGCGTTGGGGTGAAAAAGCGGTCAACCCTGTTTGTGGCATTCTTATCAAGACTTCTCGGAACCCAAAGAATATTTTTCAAGTGTTCTCTTTTTTTCCTTGAGCACTAGCACCACTTATGTGTCATTGCAAAGGGCCTATTTTTTTTTTATTTCATATCAAGGTTTAGAGTTCTTATTCCTGCTTGGCCAAAGACGCAGCCCAGTAACAGCATTATTCAGATTAGGTTGTACATGTGGTGAAAGGAACACTGCATGCTACTAGCATAACGAAGTAGTGAGCTTTAAAAAGATCATGTACGGCAGATCCCGTAATGGTTGGTCTGGGGTCTCCTTGAACTGTAGTATAGTGGTAAAGGGCACATTTTACGTTGTGATATCTGTGCCAAAAACAGCCTATTTGTGTCCCCTCTATGCTTTAACGTTGAAACATTCTGTTGCCTTTTGTCTGAGATTGTCATCTTTTTTTTGTTTGTTTCAGCCAACCTTAATGTGCTTCACGGTGTTTGGAATTCTCAGACTAGGTGAGTTTGTCTCATCTGCTCTTGAAATGACAGCTTTGATGGGGCAAAATTTTTTAACTGTAGTTTAGGGTTTAAATTAAGGCTGTGCCTTATGCTACTGTGTGCCAAAAAATTTAGTTTTGTTATGTTCTGAATAATTGCCATTTTCTGGCTCTAGACCAAGTGTTGAGACCGAGGCTTGCATTTTTCTGTTAACATTCTAGAGTTTCAATGAGTGAAACAAGCAAGTCTCCAATTTTAGTTGGTGAATATAGAACTGTGCTAATTAGAAACTGGGAAGGACGAAAATATAGGATGCTTCCAGAAGGCATAACAGTGTGGTCATAATGGCATTGGCAGTTCTTAGCACGATTGCTAATTTGGAATAATGGCTCTTTAGAAAAAAAAGTGCTTGATGGGTATGTGGCTGACACCTCTTCATTTCCACTGGTACGGTAGAACCCCGCTGTTAGGTTTTTCACGGACCCGTAGGGAAAAAAATGCACCAAGCAGGAGACATAGTAGCCGCAAAGCGCGCACGAACAGAATGTACATTGTTGCCTGCCATTTGGCTCACGGGATTGGCTCACGAAAGCATAGCATCCGGGAAAATGCATCATCCAAGAACTCAACTGGGGGGGTTCTGCTGAAGGAAAATGTGCAATCGACGTTTTAACATTTTTGATCTTGGCTCTGTGTGTCCTTGTGTTAAGTGCACTTTGCTTATTGCTTGATGCCTTTTCCTCATTGTTTCTTCCCAGTGCACAAGGGCCTCATTCTGCCACCACTGAGGAGTTTCACGAGGAATTTCTTTGTCGTCCCCCAAGGCGCTGGGTATGCTTCTCCTGAAATCGTTTTCACATTTTCTCTGCTTTCCCCTGAGAGTCAATGGCAAGTAAAGCAGCTCCAGGAAAAGAAGTATTAGAAGGAACTTACTGCAATGCTGCGTTCTCTAAGCTAAAGCCCAGAAAGACTTCCTTTCCTCTTAGGGTGAATAGTGTTGGTGCCATAGTTCACTGTAACTGCAGCATGCAGCCCCGTCAGCTGTCCCGGGTTTGGCGGAACTGTCCCATATTTGATCCCAGTTTAGGTCCACTTGCACACACGAAAGCTAGGTCTTGTTGAAGGTCAAAAAGTCAAAGATAAAGAGTCGCCTTGGTCTTTTCGTCTTTCTTTTCCTTGTGCTTCTTCGCCTTGGATGAACGGTACCAGTGCGTTGGACTGGAGCAAAAATCATTTGCTCTCGTAACAGAGCACAAAAGTTGCTCTGTTATGGGCGTGTCACACTAGGCCAACAGTCAGCCGATTTGGTCTGCCAAAACCATGTCATCGTGATGTCTGGCTCTATGTCACACTGTGCCGACGAAAACAGTCGGCCGACTGTCGGCGTCGGCGCCATGTCTCCCACAAGACGGCAGTTGGCCGATGGTCTGCCAACTCCCATGTCACACTAGCAAGACAGCGTGCGAGACCTCCCGCCGACTTGGCCCTTTCTCGTTTTCACTCGTTTGTCATTTCCTGCTATGCGAAATTCATGGGCCGGGACGCTTCATTTTTAACTCTTTTAAATAAATCCCACCATAGTAAAACAAACTCTTTAACAATCGTGATTATGAACCTAGGTTGAGGGCAGCCCAGTACTGAGCGGCACTTTATTGCTGGGTCAGAAAGGCGTGGCTCGAAAAATAAATTCAGTCGCTCGCGGGTAAACAGGACTGGAGAGATTATTTAAGGCTAAAATAATAAAAGGAAAAAAATTCCGGCCGCGCGGATTCGAACTAGCAACCTCTGGAATGCGAAGCTACTTCCATACCCACGACGCCATGGAGAACAGAGTAATTTTTCTCCTTCAGAGGTGCTGATAAGAAGCACTCCGCAGTGTTACGCTCGCGACAGAAGTAAAGCAGGCGACCCATGTGCGAAAACTCGACCGGCGCGATGCACCGGTCGCTGCTTGCGAATTGTAGCCCCACTGCAAGCAGGGACACACGGAGCAGCAAGCATCGTTGCGCCGCTCGACTCAAGCACTCGAGCTCAAAGTGTACGCTTTGCCACCCGCAGCGGTCTGATTACTGCTTGGCTTGGTGTTGAAGTTCGCACCAGAAAAGACAAAATAGCCGTATTATCAGAAAGACCGCCTGCTATACACGAGCAGCGACAAAGCATGCTTGCGCTAGTAGCGAGCTTTCGGCAACGGCACCGCCCGCGGTCCCGCCAGGCGACGAACTGTGCTGCTGCCTGGCGCAGCGGACGCCGCTTCGCAAGTAGCCTGCGCTATATCTCTTAATATTGCTTGGCTGTTAAGGGGAGAGGCTCCTCGAAACAACTTTTTTTTTATTATTTGTACCAGAGACTTCAAAATTCAGCCAACTAGACAGTTTTTTATGCAGATTTCAAATATGCAATTAGTTTTTATGTAGCTGCTACAGTTCTAAAGTTATATTATACTTAATGACAAATTATAACGATTTTATGGGCACTTTTTTAAGCACTAAACTTTCACAAAAGGTATTGTGCTATAGCTTATTTAGCTCTTTGTAGATCACAGAGTGCCAATATCTAGTCAAAAAACGTGTTCAGTTATTGGAAGTTAGACAAAAAAAATTGACACTTCAACCATTGCTTTCTTCAGTTCCCTGAAACATAGCTTCGTTATATTGTAATTACTGACGACCGATAATGAAATTTCAAGTAGATATCGGCATTCTACATACCTTCAAGAATATGTATGCCAAATTTCGTTAGTATACACCAATTCTAAGAGTACAAAAGGCTTCCCGGAAGACACGAAAATATAAAAAAATTTCAAAATGAGAAAAACAGGTTTGAAAGTTTCAAAACATTCTATTCTTCAAAATGCGATTGTTTTCCGATGAATCTTGGTCACACCCAAGAGCAGCTTTACAGAAAGCACACACAGTTTCTAGAAGGCTCCTGCGCTGTAGCTTGGCCCTTCCCGGCTCCTACGGTTGGTCTCCTCGGTGCGAGCCCTTTTCACTGCGCTCCGACGGTGCGCCCTTGCTTCTGCGGTTCGCTTCAAGTTCATCTTCTTTATCCGCATGCAATCAGAATGGTCGCTGTGTGCAACCAACTCTTCTGGGGGAAGTACCCCAATCTCTTGAAGGACTTCTTCAAAGCCGGCATGGCCTTTGTTGTACCACAGCACGGCAATAGCCGTGGCTGTCTCCACAGATGTCCGAGAAGCAAATTTTGTTTTTGGACACAGCAGCCATATTTTACTATTGAGCGACTCCGCTGCGTTTTGCGTCTTGCCATGAAGGCACCGAGCCAGGAGCTTCTCATCAGTAAGGCGCTTATATATAGGCATAATTGCCAAGCCCTGAGCTTTTGTCAACAAAGGGGTATGGCGTGGTGTAGGCTCCCCCAGTGCTTCAGCACGCCTATGTTTGCACCAGGAATCTGGTTCAGCAGGGCAAAATTTGTGGCTGCTGGCCCCATCACTGGAGCAACAATGAAAATAGGAGGCCCATATAGCAGTGTACATGCTGCGCACGCTGCCTTTGTTATTTGTTATGGCTATTTGATAATATGTCTGCAGTTTCTGGATGGCTGTGACAGATAGCTTTTGACCTCGTGGCAGTGGTGTTGTCATTTTTCGCAGAGCAGTGCCTAGGCGTTTTGCAACGTGGTTAGTGCACTCTTCTTTTTCGATGACAGTGTCACCGTACACCTCAGCCCCACAGACGGCAGTATAGGCTTTGCTGTCACCGTCGCTCAAGAAAGTTGTGAACCGCAGTGGGGTCTCATATGACAAAGTCCTCTGCCATATGCGCACTGCTGCCTCAGGTTCCATTGCATGAGATGAACATTCAGTGTTCTTTTCGCATACAGGGCGATGAAAGGCTTGCCATACCTCATCATCATCACCCATGGGCTTGTGGATACTGCAAGCAAGACTAATTTGAAAGGACTTCAAAGTCCAAGCAAAGGCCTGTGTCCAGGGACACAGCTGTGCCCACTCCGTTGTGGCTTTTATGGCCCCTTTTTTGCCACGTGCCGTCAAACATGACCGGCACATCGCCGCCGCCAACGGCGTCCTTTGTCACCTTTCGTGCCTGTTCCAAGTTTTGGCGAACAGCTTCCATTGCAGCACCATGGAGCTTCTTGGAAATAGCATGGAATGTCTTGTGATGCAGTGGTTTTCGAAGGCCGATGATTGCGCAAAATCGCGAAAGCTGGTCATATCCAGCACCTGTAGCACGCGCTGCCAAAACAGCCTTCACGTTTACGGCGAAGCCGTCGCGCGAGCTCCCGCTGTCGTAGCGAGTGTTCGCCCCGGGGTCACCGGCCAAAATGATCCGCTTCGACGTGTGCGTGAATGAAAGCACAGACTCTGGGCAGTCGGGATTTTCGCAGCGTAGCTCTAAGTACGACGAAAGCCCTTTGCGCTTCTCAGCTGCTTCTCGGACGGCGAGTTTCCGTTCGCGGCAAGTAGGGCATGCCGATCCTGCCACCAGTGCCGTCAATGCGCCGATCTCGCACAACACCGTGCTAGCAGCAGGGGCACCGACCGACCTTGAGTCACTTTTGAAGAATCCCATCTTTTTCTGCGATGCACTGACGAAATCCATAGCAGCGTCGATTTCACAACTGTCGCGGTGACCGGTGTCGGCGGTAGGCCTAACCGACGCCGGAGCGTCGCGGGCGTCATTCCCGGCTGTAGTTTTTTTAACAGTCTTACGCCGTTTCCCTCGGTACTTGTGCCGAGTTCGATACTTCTGGGCGTCGGAACTGCACCTTTTCGGGCTAGTCATCACGAAAACGCGGAAAGAACACGGGAAACTGTGCGGCTTTCGAGAACACGCAGCAGCGGTGGTTCGGCTTTACTGCACAAAAGGAGCACCGCCGTCCAATGGCGGCGGCGCGCTGCATGGCGCGCAATTCAAAACACGCGACAGTCTCGTCTTCTTTCTCGTTTTTCTTTTATTCTCTGTGAACATACGAGACTGACAGCCATTGAACCTTGGAGGAAAGGGCTGACGCTGCACGCCCCGATGATTGCAAATGGCGGGCGGTGATGCTGGATTGCGTGAGAACGATGCAAACGGCGCGGACTTTCTAAACTTTCGGTGGATTATAGAGTTACCGCCGCTCACTTAGGCGCATTTTTTGGTAACTTCTCGTGCGAATTTCGGCTTGATATTTACAGAAATAAAAGCTTATACACCAAAGATGACAATGCAGCTTAAAACGAAAAAGTGATTTTTTTTTAAGAAAACCGCGACTTTTCGACCCGCGTCTCCCCTTAACAGTATAATCGCACCATGAACTAAAATTATGGTCAATTTCCGCGACACCTTCGGCTGCGAAGCTAGCGGACTGCTGCGGGCGACAGGCGAGCCGGACCACAACGGCGGGCCAGCGGCAGCTTGCGGGGCGATTCTGGCGAGAAATTTTGCTCTTATCAAAGTTGTTGCTTTTACCAGCAACTCGCTGTTGATCAACGATCCTCAGAAATGATACATTTGTCACATTTTTCAATCTCAGCGTTTATTGCTTACGTCAAAAACAATCTTAAGCTGATTTTTATTACGGCGGCGGACGGGATCCATGCTGGCCTGCCGGCGAGCAGTCTCGGTTTACTTCACGTTCGCACAAGAAAAAAAAAACGAAACAGCCATGCTATCAGAAAGGCCGCATGCTATATTCGAGCAACGACACCATGCCTGCGCAACAGCCGCGCTTTCGGCAATGACGACGCCTGCGGAAGCACCAGGGCGACGAACTGCGCTGCTTCCCGGCTGCCGTACTCGTCGCTAAGCCTAGCTGGTTTCGCATCGATGCCGCAGCTCAGGGAGCTTTGGAACTAGCCAGCGCAGTAATAAAGGAACTCCTCTAGTCACACCAACCTGTCCCATAATAAAATAAAGTTATGCTCAATTTCCACGACGGCTTCAGCAGCGGATCTAGCAGACGTCAGGCGAGCCGCACGAAGCAGCAGCAGCAGCAGCAGCAGCAGCAGGCGGCTATAAGATGAAATTTGCTTGTATCGTAGTTATAACTTCAACCAGCGCCTTGGCATTGGCCAACGATCCTCAGTAATGATACCTTTTTGGACATTCATCTATCCCAGAGCTTGTTATGAACATAAACAAACAGTACTATAGCGAAATCGTGTTCGTGTCTCGTGAATGTTTTTGCTCGGCGACCGATCTCGCGACGACACGGTCGGCAGACCGGTTTTGTCGGCGTCGCAGGCGTCAAAGCATGTCACACTACGAAGACATCTGGTCGTCGGACGAGTTGGTGTCGTTGTCGGCCTAGTGTGACAGCTTGGTCTGCCACAGACAAGGTCTGCCGACCGGGTTGGCCGATCTTTGGTGTCTTTGTCGGGTCGGCGGCGTGTCGGGCTAGTGTGACAGGGCCCTTAGAGTTGCCACCACAAGCTTAAATTTGAACCATATTGCAGCACACTGCTGCTACTTGTGTTTAGAGTTAATCAGTTTGCTTGAAAATGCATGAATGAGCTCTGTTGTCACTTTCTCTTACCGATATCAATTACATTGTCAGTGCATCAAAGAGGGCTTCGTTCTTCTTGTGTCCTGCGAATTTCAGTCGGTGTTTCTCGTTTAGTAATCGTGTCAGCCCAGGAAGCCAACTACTGCAGCTGCTCTGATCCAAATAATTTTGAAAGTTTTTTTTCCGACTGAAGCTCTCACCACAACCATCTTTCTTGCCCTGAGGAGAGTGAAAAACCTGGAAGTCCTTTTTTTTTTCTTTGCTCAGCCACTAGTTGTGTAACAAATTAGTGCAGGAACAGTACTTCTGTCTTCAGTCAAGAGGAACTGTTCACTCTCACAGCTGTAGTCCACGTTCACAGTGTGGTTAGCTTTTAACTGCTGGTGCATGTGAGTGCAGCATGTCTGCGTGGTATAGCGCAGTAGCATTGCCCCTCTCATCAATTCTGATGGGTTGTATTCTTGATTTCAGGTTTTCTATCATCAATGAAACCCTCTTCATCACGGGAGGAACAGAAGAGCAGATCAGGGTAAGATTGAGACTAAGGTCATACTCTCCTCGTGGACAGCTTTCTGTGGCTCTGCAGCCAAGGCTAGGCATGAGAGGGAAGGCGACGGGCCTTTATTGCTGTGCCACGGGCAGTGAGTTGTTCAGGCTAGAGGTGTGGAAAGGTCAAGGGGGGAAGTCTGAGAGACCGTGCGGTGCTGTATCTTTGCACATTTATTGCTTTGAGCCGCACACGCGCTGGCGGGACGGGATATGCATCTTACATTTGGCTTTTTTTTTTTGTCAGCGAGGGGCGTGTGATGAGGAGATGAGGGATCTATGTATAGGCGACAATATGCAGTTTATATTGTGCATTACAACCTTTGCAGCATTTTTTAGGACGTGTTCAGAAAATTATTTTGTAATTTGCGCACTCCCTTTTTGAAGCCTTGATTTAAAGAAAAGTGCTAAAATTACACAAATAAATACCGTAGTTGCATTAAACCATTCTTTATTTTCGTGCACAACGCTCGGTGAAGTAAGAAAAACGCATTACACGCGATTCATTCCTTTTCACGCTAGCTTGCTCCTTGGTGAAAATGGACTTAATGATTCTTCTTGTGTCTACATTCTCAGAAAGAGCAGTATTTTTAAACACAGAAGCAGACATTCTTGACCTTGTGTTTAGGCTTTCTAAGAAAGCCTTGGCTGCTTATGCACCAAGAAACCCAGCAGAGCACTCAATGTGGCCTTTGCCACTCAGTAAATGCCCTCAGCTTCCCTCCTTTCAATGCTTTTGACCTTATTGCAGCGACAAGATAATATTGCCATGGCTACTAACACAACAGAGCATGTTAACTCTCTTCATGATATGACTGTATGCCCTAGTCTTCTACACACTGTGTGTCGTATGACGGTTGTTGCTTACACTGGTCTTCTCTGGTGGCTTCATCTACAGGCATACCCCACGCCAGAGAACACACCGTCGACGTCATCTACAGCAACGCCATCCGCAGCAACGCCATCTGATCGGGACAGGCTAATCACAGAGCTATGTGCCCAGACGCGCATGAACAGGGCGTTTGCAGAAAGGTGGGTGCTGTAGTTTATGACTCATAACATGTGCGGCCCACTTCCCTCTGAATAAAAGAAAACGTTCGAGATCACTACGTTAACCCGCATTGGAGGAATGCGAAAGCATGGACGCCTCCTCGCTCCTCTTCGCCTCTCTTCCATCAGTTGCCCATTTTGAGTTTTCAAACTTGCCGCCATGCTTCGTTTTCAAATTTCGCACCACGCTTGGCTCCTGCCACACTTCCGGTTTTTCAAATTTTGCGCCACGCTTGGCTCTGCCCACTTCCGGTGTTTCCAAATTTGGTGCCACTTTTGCTCCGGCCCTACCCACTTTTTGGACATTTTTGGCTCTAATTAACTGATTAACCCACCTCAAACCCCCGATTTCCCGTACGAGATATTTTTATGCTCTATCTTATGGTACCACTCTTTTTCGCATAAACCTATTCGTTCGGACGTAATCGTATGGACAAGGTCATGATGACACGAAAGCGCAAACATAGCCATACAATGCTTTCGCATAAAGGGACTATGCAATAAATAATTGAGATTACGTAAAGCAGACGAGAGATAGGCATTTCATCACTCGTCACCCCAACGCAAGAATTTTTAAGCTAGCATCAATAACAACGAAAGTAGACGATTAAAATTATGCTCCTCCTCTCCCCCCTCAACTCGTACACACGGGGCACCAGACAAAAATAAAGATAACAGGTCTGGGACTGGGCCCCGCCTTTGAATACGTCATCAGATGACGTTCGCTTTGCAACTTCCGGTTGTCGCTCCTAGCACCCCAGCAGCAGCGTCGGCGGCGTGGCGGCATCTCTCCGGTCTCTCTTCGCCTTCCTGGATTGCGGCGCGCATCGGGTTTTTTTTGCTTGTCGTCTGTTGTAGTTAGCAGTAATAAACATGGACCTCGAGGCGCGACTGCTCGCTCTTACAGCCGCGATGGGCATCGAGCCCTATGCGTGCCCACGAAGAGCCGTGCGAGTGGCAGAGGAAAATTGAAATTATATGCGTGAAGGCAACGCCCTGGCCGTGCTTGCCCGAGAGGGTTGCGTGGCGGCACAAGCAGACGATTTTCACGGCTACCGGAAGTGTGCCCGTGACGTCGTGGCTGCCGAGGCTCCAGCGAATCACAGCGTGTGGTGGCCTGGCGACGTCATGAGTAGTGCGACGTCTTTCTTCCACGATTTTAGTTCTAAAATCGGTCACTACGAGCACACCAATCGGCCCGCGAATTTGAAAAAACGTTTTTTTTTATTATTTATAATAAATCGCCGGCTCAGTTCCGAAGACTTATACTTGGTCTTGGTCTTGGACTTATACTTGGTTATACTTGGTACAACAGCATGATCTTACCGGTACTCACCTACGGGGCAGAAACGTGGAGGCTAACGAAAAGAGTTCAGCTTAAGTTAAGGACAACGCAGCAAGCCATGGAAAGAAAAATGATAGGTGTAACGTTAAGAGATCGGAAGCGGGCAGAGTGGGTGAGGGAACAAACACGGGTTAATGACATCCTAGTCGAAATCAAGAGAAAGAAATGGGCTTGGGCAGGGCATGTAATGCGAAGGCAGGATAACCGCTGGTCTTTAAGGGTAACGGAGTGGGTTCCAAGAGAAAGTAAGCGTAGCAGGGGGCGGCAGAAGGTTAGGTGGGCGGATGAGATTAAGAAGTTTGCAGGCAAAGGGTGGATGCAGCTGGCAAAGGATAGGGTTAATTGGAGAGACATGGGAGAGGCCTTTGCCCTGCAGTGGGTGTAGTAAGGCTGATGATGATGATACTTGGTCTGAATGCTCATTAGCATCATTTCTAAACAGAAAACATTTACAAGCGACTTGAATTCTTTGCATAGTCCCTTTAATAAACACCGCACTGTTATCACTCTGCTAACGTTTGCACGGAAGTTGTGCTGTTTCAGCATAGGCCAGATGCATGCGCGTCCCTGGCTCTGCATGTTGAGGAGGAGGTTCATAAGCACATCAAAACAGTCCTGGCCATTGGATGACTGGCTGAAAATATGGCTGCTTGCACTTATCAAAGACTATTTGACATGCTTGGCATGGCCAAGCCATCAATGTGTTGTTCGGCTTGGGCTCAGTCTACAACTACTGTCACTTTGTGTTATGCTTAGCAGCTGGGCAGCTCCGTCTCAGTGCAGGTTGAACTTGCATGCACACCAGAAAGGAAGAAAAGATCAAGCTTTGCTACTTGCCTAATGACTGCACCCCCAATTTTTGCGGATTTCTTGCAAAAAAAGAAAAGCAAGTGCCTGTGTGAATAAATATGTGTAAAACAAGTGTAGTAGCATTCACATTTGAACATTTCCATGACTGGCTGGCACTAGTCTTACGCAGTTGAATTTACGACCCCAGCCCATGGGGCAGGCCAAGCTATGCTCTTGAATAAGTGGCCAACAGGCATGGGGGTGTAGCATTCTACAAGCTGGGTTGAAGGCATCAATGAATAAAGTGGAACTTCGGTTTATTTTGTGTCCCTAGTCTTGTTTTCTATTGGTAGCTTATGTTGGCTATCTGATTAGCAGTTGTGAATTCCTTTAGGAGAGCAAATGGCATTGAGAGGAGGTTAGCCTGTTTTGGCTTGGTACTATTGAGAAACGGGATGCATGAGGTACGGTGAGTCTAAAGTTTGGAGCATGCAGTGGCCATGGCCTAAATGGGTGCGCCACTGAGCGGTGGGGTGTTCTCAACGATGCTGGTTGGTGTCAACGTGCACCGAGTGAAGTGGAATGTCTCTCTTGCCTTCTGCTGATAGTAATGACTCGTGAAAGCGAGAGGTATAGACCTTGCTACTAACAGTCGTTGTCGCGCTGCCTGTCATCAGCACTCCTGCTTTGGCCACTGTCATTGTGGACTGCAAACTTTTTGACAGACTAGCTCAGGTCTATGTACACGAGTGTCATTGCATTTGTGGGTATTTTTTGCTTTGTAACTAAACATTATTCATGCATGCTTATTTGTGATGTCCCTCTTAATGCCATTTCAGAAATGAATCCATATTCTGCTTTCTCTACTGGTATAGCTTTCACGAGTTTGGAGGATCTGGGCACCTGTGTGAAGTTGTCTTTTGCCTGGCCTCAGTGTGGATGTATTTTATTTCTTTTAGATGTCTAGAGCAGAGTGACTGGAACATCCAGAAGGCATTCACAGTCTTCTCCGAAATCAACGTAAGTGTTCGAGAGCTTCTTTTCACGTCCCTTTTTTTTTTTAACTTGGAAGTCAGATCAGCATCTAAGTGATGAATTGTATTTCCGGGGTCTGTCGTCAACTGTTAGAATATGCAGGTTGACACAGACTGCAAAAAATTGGCTGTGGTTTAGCTCTGGTTAACCTTAGTTGGCTTCGTTTTCTCGGCACGTCGTCTACGCAGCGTCTCATTTCGACACTCTCGAGAACTCTGAGCGGTTTCATCCGCAGTTGAAGAGTCACTCCGGGACGTGGCGCGACTTCTAGCCGCATCTTCGTTACAACGCTTCTCGAGTCGTGCAGCGCGTTCTTCTGGCGTCTCTTGAGCGCGTTGTCTCTTCCTTGCTGCGTCTCTTTCGCGCTCTCCCTAATGACTACAATACACTGAAGCGAAGCACACATATATACCCCCCGCGAGGCAACACCTCCTCTCCCTCTACCCCAGCAAATCGCGTCTGGTGAAGCGAATGGCGTCGACGGCGGCGCCATCTGTTGCAGCGCGGATGAGGGATTTCTAGGTAACGGCGGCTCAAGGTCGTTCGTCAGCCACAGCATACGGCTAAAGTGCGACCATGCAACGAGCCAAGCTGGCTGGCTGGGGTAGTGTTGCTTTTGCAACAAAACACCTTGCCATGGATCATTGAGCTGGAGTGCGTTGGTTACACAGCTGTTAGCCCAACAGGCAAAATAGTCATGGATTTTGTGTGGCCTTGCGAGTGTTATGTAATTGGGCACGCACACTGTGTGTTGATTTCAGAAATGTAAGGTTTTTGGGCAGTTTTTAGTAAACATTGGGGCTATGTCCTCCTGTGTGAGAAGGACATTGCAGAAAAGGTCAAAGCTCACAACTGGTTGGTTAGTTGACTGAAGGTGTTCAGTGGTACCAAGCAATGGATGGCTGTTCGACATCTTGGGTTCAACTAATATTTTTAGGTGTCATTGCCCGATGGCTGAAAAAAAGAGGCGTCCACAAAAAATTTTAAGAGCGTTAGCTCTTACTCATCACGTTTCGAGATTTCGTGTGGTCTGCTGCCACCCTGAGATCACAGCGCCATCTGTGGCAGCAACTAGAGAACAGCATATCTTGCATCGAGACTTGTAGTGCCATCTACAATAGCATTGTAGAAACATCCACCTGCCGCATGCCAATGATGACGTCTCCGTGCAATGTGGTGGATAGGGGTGGAACTATGTGAGAATGACATCGGGGTACGAAATGGCGGCATAGTTTCAGTTCCGCGAATCCTAAATGGTGGCCATTAAAAATGGTTCTGCCCCCCCCCCCCCCCCTCCCAAAAAAAAAAATATCTTGCTATACTCGGACAACAAAGGGGCACCCACCTGGGGACAGTTGTGTACCGAATTTGGTAGGCAAATAAAACCCTACAGGTTGTGGTATAAAAATAAAATCACAATTAATAGGCAAACATTGTATACATGTATACAATTACTAATTGAAGTGTTACCGTATCGCGCCACAAGCCGAATTCTAGGCCACCTTGACCCCCCAGACTAAGCAAATTCCGTTTGGGACGTATCTTGAGGGGGGTTTAACTGGACAACGGGCGCGTTCTTCGGTTTCTTTGTCTAGTAAACCAAACAGCTAACGCTCGTTAATTCAATGTCTTCCAGACGGTGGCGGCCGTTTTTGAACCACCACACATTTTTGATCACAAAGTGGTGGATAACAAGAGGTGGAACAATGGCTCCCTAGATGTTTAGTTTTTCAGGATAGAACTGAATTAACAAAACTTGCCTCATGGGGACTTTACTATGCAAGGTCTAGTCATGTTAGCTTTGTATATTAATCCTATGAGATTTGAGCATTGTTTAAATTAATGGGCATGGAGTAAACATTACTGAACTGGCTCACTTGAGGGCTTGTTAGCCATTGCTGTGGTGTCAGTTTGTCTGCCCTAATATTGTTAAAAGACCTATTAGGGATGCATCCTCTGTGTTCGTGCACCTTGTGTGTGTTCGTTCACCTTGATTTTTTACTTCACTTTCCAGGTTCGGGGTGGCATACCACCAGAGGCATTCCAGGCTTAAGCACCATGTCCCAGCCACTAATCTCTCATCAGTTCCTGATAAAGGAAAAAGGAGCGGTCATTATCATGTAAATAAGTACATTCAATCCTGTAAATAAACTTTGCATGAGTTTTGTGAATGCCAATTGCGTATGTATGTGAAAAAAACAAAGTAGTTGATGCACAGGCTGCTAATGTGCCTGAATAAACACATCTTGCTCAATGATGTCTTCATGTGGTCTCTGTGGCGACTGTGCATTAGTACCTCTTCCTTAACCGCACCAACTAGTTGACATCGTGTGTTCTGTCTACTGGCTGAAGCACATTTGGTGCACATTTTAGCAGGGAAGTGCCGATATTTTCAGATAGGAATATCCAGTGTTTGGTTCAGAGCTGCCATTTTTGGCCGCACTGATGGCCAGACATTTGTTATTCACAAAAGTTCTAGTTCCGTATCTAAAAACAGCTGTCTCGCTCTCTCTCTATCCCTTTTGAATTTGAACCGCGCTGCCATTGCAACTGCCACATATCCGTTCCGTGTGTTTCACGAACTCAGTCAGTCGCGCGTTATCTCAAATGCTGTCGCATGCTTTGCGGCACCAGTCACAGACACTTTGGCTGGCATTGCGTTTGATGTCGGTACTGCGACAACTACGGTGGTGTTTCGTTTTGAGCTCGTGACCTTCGAAACTGCTAAGAGTGCAGCAAGACCCACACGGATACGACGAGAACCGCAACCTGCGCTCGCTTTCTCATGAGCCATCGGTCATTTTTACGCCGTGGATTATAAACAATGATTTGATCACTGTTCTTGACGAAGTGGTCATCGGGTTTGGTTCGTAAGAGTCTGCACATCATGGGAACCGATTATGCAAATGCATGTTAACTGAATTTTATTGGTGCCACATATATCAGCATGGAGAGAGAGCTTTTGTGTGATAGTGATTTGCTTTCACATGTTTCCGTAAATACTACATTTTTTGCAATTGTGTATGATTATAAGGTACATCATGCATGCACAGACTGATCCTTCTCTATTACGTGAAAATTATGTAGGAATGATTGTATATGTATTGCGTGAATGATGCACGAAATGGTGTACTGAAAATATCAGTTGCGCTGTTTGAGATAAACTTAATTAGCACCTCTGGTGCATCCACACACGTAATCTGTATTGTACGGAATGGTGCAACATAGAAATCTAGGGTATTTTCAGAAATATCTCTTTTTGACAAAGTAACGGGAAGGATATATATGTGTAAATAAAGCCATGAAAAATGTTCTCTATTCTCCATGCTGCCGCGAATATTTTCAGTGTTCGTTCTTCAAATCTGCCGCCACACCACTGTATCGCTTTGTTTGCGACGCAAGACGCGACTAGATTTATCTCGATTGATCGCAGCCAGGCAGAGCTGATTCTACGTTGTTCCGGAATGTTCTAGTAACTTTGCATGCTTTATCTCCAAAGTTCGCTATCAGCTTTAAGTTGAGCACGGCCGACAGCGGCGGGCATTCTGTTCAACGACCGCCGAGTGATTCAGTCCATTGTGGGCGCAAGTCAGCCCAATAGACAGTTTTAGAAGACCGTTTTGTCCGTGTACATCGCTCCTTCGACTGCCGTCACCACTACGTGACATCTGGTGGAGGTGCTGGGTGGCCTTCCATGTTCCGGACGCCCTCTTCAAGTCGTGACGCCAGCCGACGTCTCCAGGGAGAGGAGCCCGAGTCCGGGACCCTGCCGGACCGCACCAGACAGCGAAAAGACGCTGCTACGAGCACCGCAACCTCGCCGAAGATGTCGACACCGATCATACTGCAGCAGCCGCGGGTGCCGCCAACTTTCAATGGATCTCTAGGCGAAGACGCCGAAGAATGGTTGGGCCAATTTGAGCGCGTGGCGTTATTCAACAAGTGGGATGATGCGGTAAAAATTACACGTATTTTTCTCATTGAATGGCTCCGCACGCACGTGGTACGAAAACCACGAGTATTTCCTTACAACATGGGAGCTATTCAAGAGAACTATTGATGGTATTCACCAGTGCCGTGAGGAAAGAAAGCCGAACGACTCCTCGAGTCCAGGATCCAGCTTCCGAATGAGCCCGTCGGTGGTTACGTCGAGGAGATGAAGCGAAGCGCCTATTTCGCCGCGCCGACCCCGAGATGACCCAGGAAAATAAAGTTCAGTTTTTAATGCGCGGCGTAAAAGAACAACTCTTTGGCAGCCTCGTCCGCTAGCCGCCAAAAACAGTCGAATTCATGCAAGAGGCCTGCACGATTGAGACGACCCTCTGCCTGTGCAATCCGTTCGGACACGACGGCCACCACTAGCGACATCTTGCGGGGAGTTATCCGCGAAATCGCCCGAGAGGAGCTACACCGATTACTGCCATCCTCTCCACTGCCACAAGCAGCGACTCTGATGGATGTGGTCCGAGAAGAAGTGCAACAGGCACTTGGCACCCCGACGGCCACAGAACCCCAGGCCATAACCTACGCCGCTGCAGTAAGGACTCCTCCGCTCCAACGACAACCCCTGTATCCTGTCCGGCATGAACAACTTTAGAAGAACTTCTTGTTGGGCAAGTTGGTACATTGCTTTTGAAGAAACCATGTTGCGCATAAAAAGACAACCACAGGAAAGGCCAAAGGAACAGAAAGAGCGCAAACTATCAACTGGGTTTATTTGTGCGAAAGTGCCTTATATATGCAAAATCACATCAAAAGAGCAAGGAGGTTGAGAGAGGGGGTATATCCAAGCAACTCCTGATCAACAACAGGTGCGCAGAAAATACTTTTCCTTATTGTAAAGTTTGACGGAAGTGTCGCTAATACATTTATCACCTTTATCTTTTATGTGATAGGCCTCCAAAAGCTCACGCGCTGTTTTGTTATTACTTTTGCCTAGTATTTTAATCTGCTTAAGCAAAGGCTCGCATCCACTGCAATCAAAGCAAGAGCAGGCAAGTTAGCTCATTCCGAATGGATCGGGCATGTTCCCCTGCGCGTTCATTCACGCAACGGCCTGTTTGGCCTACGTAGGCACTTCCACACTTGAGTGGGATTTCATACACCACACCAGTGGCACATTTAACGAACGTCTCAGCATGTTTGATGCCGCATCCACTGCCTCTAGTTCCTTGGGTGCCGGTTCTCGGGCACAAGGCTGCGAGTTTCCGTGGGGCAGAAAAAACGACAGAGACGCCATGCCTCTTGGCCACTTTTTTTACATTGTGCGCCACTTTGTGTATGTATGGCATCACCACGATCTTCTTTTTTGGCGGCGGCTCATCCACACTACCTCGATTTCTTCTTTTTATCTTCCTAAGAAGATTCTCGGCCATGGCTGATATGACATCGCAGGGGAAGCCGGCTGAAAGCAACGTTTGAATTTGATTATTGAAACTAATATGCATTGCATGCGGGCATGACTTGGTGATGGCAGATTCCAGGCACGAGCTTGCAATTGCTCTTTTGACTACCTTAGAATGCGCAGAATCAAACGGCAGTAGCTCTTTCTTTGCTCGTGGGGCATAGTGCCAGCAGACGTGTTGTGAGCCGAAGTTCAGGTTGATATCTAAAAACTGCAACGACCCACTAGAAGGAAGTTCATGCGTGAAGGTCAGACCTCGCCCATACTGTCTAAAGACATTTAAAATTCTACTCACTGAATCAGTGTGGGTCAAGGTTATTTGTATGGACAATCAAAAACTCGTCCACGTATCTAAAACACTTAAATACCCCCAGATTAGTAAGCTCGTCCATTAGAAAGCGGTCAATGGCGGCTAAAAATGTGTTACAAAGAACAGGGGCGACGCAAGAACCGATACAAATTCCTTGTTTTTGAATGTAAAAGTTGTCTTTAAAAGAAATGAAGGTGGCTTGCAGATAAAATTCGAGCAAAGACATGAAGCTATCTGCTGAAACACCAGCAGAGTTTTGGAAGCCTATTAAACCGCTTCTTTCAATACAATCTCGGGCAGCAACAAACAAACCTTAAATAAAATAAATCCTCAACGTCTACTGAAAAGGCGTAGCCGCTATGGTCATTGGAGTTGAAGAAGTTAACAACATCAGTCGAGTTCTTTGTAAAAAAGGGGTCTTCAATTTGTAAAGTATTAAGGTGCTTCAGTAAATACTGGCTAATTAGAAACTGCCATGATCCCTTCTCACTGACGATTGTTCTAAACGGCATTGAGTCCTTGTGCGTTTTTGCAGTAAAGAACACAAACAGCGCTTTTGTCTTACATGCAGTTATTGAGTTCGCCAGCCTGGACAATTCAAGGTCTCTGCACAAAGTAGCAGCTCTGGTCTTGATCCTTGTGGCACTGGATTTCACCCGGACGAAGTTCATTGCGATGGCTTGGAGCGCCTTCTCGTTGAAAACTTTATCACGTAATACGACGAACCCCGGCTTCCCCTGCGATGTCATATCAGCCGTGGCCGAGAATCTTCTTAGGAAGATAAAAAGAAGAAATCGAGGTAGTGTGGATGAGCCGCCGCCAAAAAAGAATATCGTGGTGATGCCATACATACACAAAGTGGCGCACAATGTAAAAAAAGTGGCCAAGAGGCATGGCGTCTCTGTCGTTTTTTCTGCCCCACGGAAACTCGCAGCCTTGTGCCCGAGAACCGGCACCCAAGGAACTAGAGGCAGTGGATGCGGCATCAAACATGCTGAGACGTTCGTTAAATGTGCCACTGGTGTGGTGTATGAAATCCCACTCAAGTGTGGAAGTGCCTACGTAGGCCAAACAGGCCGTTGCGTGAATGAACGCGCAGGGGAACATGCCCGATCCATTCGGAATAAGGAAGGAGCTAACTTGCCTGCTCATTGCTTTGATTGCAGTGGATGCGAGCCTTTGCTTAAGCAGATTAAAATACTAGGCAAAAGTAATAACAAAACAGCGCGTGAGCTTTTGGAGGCCTATCACATAAAAGATAAAGGTGATAAATGTATTAGCGACACTTCCGTCAAACTTTACAATAAGGAAAAGTATTTTCTGCGCACCTGTTGTTGATCAGGAGTTGCTTGGATATACCCCCTCTCTCAACCTCCTCGCTCTTTTGATGTGATTTTGCATATATAAGGCACTTTCGCACAAATAAACCCAGTTGATAGTTTGCGCTCTTTCTGTTCCTTTGGCCTTTCCTGTGGTTGTCTTTTTATGCGCAACATGGTTTCTTCAAAAAAAATGAACAACTTGTTCCCGAACCCCACCTCCCTGCCGCATGCGCAGTCGAGACAGGCGGTTTTATTTTAAACCGGTGGAGCTGGAGAAGAAGAGGCGCGCATGCGCAGAGCGGCGTTGTGAAAAAGGGGGCGAATTTACATTTGATGGTGCCACCTCCTCTACCTTCCTCCTGGGCCGTCGCTCGTTCCAGAGTACCCGGGCTCGAACCCGACCGCGGCGGCCGCGTTTCGATGGAGGCGAAACGCTAAGGCGCCGGTGTGCTGTGCGATGTCAGTGCACGTTAAAGATCTCCAGGTGGTCGAAATTATTCCGGAGCCCTCCACTACGGCACCTCTTTCTTTCACTCCCTCTATCTCTTCCCTTATGGCGCGGTTCGGGTGCCCTCCGATATGTGAGGCAGATATTGCGCCATTTCGTTTCCTTAAAACCATTTTTCATTTTTCGTCGCTCCTCTTTTCGACACTGGCTCCCCCTACGCAGAGCTGAATTAGCAGACGCATAAGGAGCGATCGCGCTACGTGTCGCATTGTGATCGGTGTTTGCATGCGCGCGCGCGTTGCTTGGCACCGCCAGGGAGGAGGAAGCAACTATAACAAGCAAGAAAGACTGAGAGGCGGCCGATGCACAGATCTTACGATGAGCAACATAACATGCGACTTTCATTCCCCTTTGCATGAGGTGACACATCACACACATTTCTTCAAACTCATCTTTTTGCACGCTTAGTCTATTATTTTTTTACATTTGTATACCTCTACTTTTTTCTCTTCATACACTTGCGTACTTAACCCCCTTGCACATTCGGTTTTTTGTTCCATGTCTTATTTCCAGTAGTCATCGACACTCGGTTCTGGAGGTGGCTTTGTCGGGCTGTTTATGAATCGTTGTCGACTGTCTGCACCGATTCACAAAGCGCACACAGACAATGTCTCCGTTGTATCATCCCACGCAGTACTGCACGTGTACTTGAACACGCCCGCTCTGCAACATTCCATAACTGTCACGTGGGGACCTGGGCACGAGGGTATCCTCGGTAATCTGCGCGTCCATGCGTACGCTTGAGAAATCTCGTTGTGACGACTGTCTGCACCGATTCACAAAGCGCACACAGACATTTGCATTTTGATGATTGTCTCCGTTGCATTGTCCCACGCAAGACTGCACGTGTACTTGAACACTCGCCCGCTCCGCAACGCTCCATAACTGTCACATGGGGACCTGGGCACGATGGTATCCTCAGTAATCTGCGCGTCCATGCGTACACTTGAGAAATCTCGTTGTGACGACTGTCTGCACCGATTCACAAAGCGCACACAGACATTTGCATTTTGATGGTTGTCTCCGTTGCATCGTCCCACGCAACACTGCACGTGTACTTGAACACTCGCCCGCTCCGCAACACTCCATAACTGTCACATGGGGACCTGGGCACGATGGTATCCTCAGTAATCTGCGCGTCCATGCGTGCGCTTGAGAAATCTGGTTGTGACGACTGTCTGCACCGATTCACAAAGCGCACACAGACATTTGCATTTTGATGATTGTCTCCGTTGCATCGTCCCACGCAAGACTGCACGTGTACTTGAACACTCGCCCGCTCCGCGACATTCCATAACTGTCACGTGGGGACCTGGGCACGAGGGTATCGTCGGTAATCTGCGCGTCCATGCGTACGCTTGAGAAATCTCTTTCCGAGCGCCGATAGAACCCTCTCCAAACCCTCGTGGCAGGGGCGATCCCCCGACTATCATGCGATCATGACTTACTACCTCGAGAGCAGGCGCCTTTACCCACCGCCGCACAACTACCTCTACACACACGAGAGCGCGGTCTGGAGGCAGCTTCAAACACGTATGTCTCGCCGTTAACAGTGAGCCGCATGCACCCTGCCTTATTCCTAACTCACTGTTCTACCTGTCAGGCCCCAGCGGCCATAGAGTTTCTTACTATTAACTAGAGGGAAAGCTGGCGGCGCTGCACCTCAGCCACCGTGGGCGCTCAAAGCATCATGGGGCGATGAGCTACGTGGTGCGGGACAGCCGGTTTTTTTTAGGGGACACAGAGTGGCATTGCTGAGATACGCCTTTCCGTCCACGGCGCGCCCCGTGCGCAGACGACTTTGGCGCGAACGTAGTGCGCAAAAGCCATATTAGCGAAAACGCAACAGCATACGACGCAAATAATTATTTTTGTTTTTTAAATGTTATTAACAACCTCTTAAAGTGTTTAAGCAACAACATTTTTTAAAAACATATTTGATTTTAAAAATTCCTCTGTTAAGCACGAAATATTAGATTTTGTGGTGTCCAATAGTTGGCCAATAGGAGAGCAAGCCATCGCTCATTTTGGTCAAACTTCACATTTGCATGCTTTTCTGCTCGTTTGTTGCAATTTGTAGACAGGATAGTGATAGGACATTCTTGATTGTCGAAATGCGTCTGTATTTTCACTATTTTTTGGCCAAAAGTTGTGGTTCTGCAGTCGGTAGCTCTCCGCCCCATGATGCTTAGAGCGCCCATGGTGGCTGAAGTGGTCTCCAGGAAACTGCATATTAACTCCCATAGGCGGGGCGCCGACCGCTGCCATTATGCATGGGCCTGACCGCAGCCGCGGGCCGTCGGGCCCATCCTGAACCCATTTTTCTCTTCCTATGAGGACGCTCTGAAGAGAGTAACCGAAACAAAGTAAAAAGGGAGTAATTTATCATCTAGTTCACTCCCTTTAGCCCCAACTCGATGAACGCATCCTACGCGTACCGGCTGAGCGCCTACGCGCACGGGCGTACGCTGGATCTTGTCTGCGCATGCGCAAAGCGAGACGCGCGCGTTGCTAGATATCTGTTCATGTCAGATATTTTCGGCCCTGGCGGCGCGCTGGCGCACGCGCCGGAAGTGGCTCGCTGGTTTGTAACCAATGAGAGGGCACTGTCCCCGCAATATCCGGAATGAGCCTCCGCTGGCGCCGCCTCCATCTCAGAATGACAGCAAGTACTGTTCGAATCAGACGCAGTACAAGTCCATTTCGTTGCTGTCGTGCGCACACTGCTGGCATGACTGCGGCACAAGTATGAGCAACACCGAGAATGCTCGCAATGCTGACGAGCTGACAAGCGTTTGCGGGTGACGAGCTGGCGGGAAATGCCGTCCATGCAATGCTATGGCGATGATGCTGTTGGTTAAAACAAAGACCTGAGAAAACTGCACTGAAATACGTGCCAGTTTGAATGAAAAGCTACTATTAAAACTGCAGTTCGGTTTATATATTACATAACTTGCCTTGCTACTTTCAAAATCTAAAGATTTCAAGTGACACTCTAACTGTTTTGGCCAGTTCCAATCTATGAGGTGTAGCAACAACGTGCTAGTGCGCGCACGAGCGTGAGTCAGCGACAGCGACAGGCTATGGAGGCGCACACCACTTGCGACGCCCATGCGACGCGGCGCTGGGCGAACAGGCGCTCTGCGCGTACGCGTAGGATGTGCCCATCGAGTTAGGGCTTTTCATAAAGGGATGTGCGCTAGAGGACATCTTATTACGTTTTTACTCCCGTATAGAAGTATTCCTTCCTGCTCAGAGAGTAAACGCTCCTTCGCGCAGCGTGCTGCATGTTTGCAAAGAAAGGAGGTGGCGCTGCAGTCCCTAGCGGTAGGCAAAAAGCCAGGGAGGGGCGTTGCGGAGAGGTGTTGAGCGCTGGTTTTCAAGGCTAATAATAATAATAATAATTAGTTTTTGGGGAAACGAAATGGCGCAGTATCTGTCTCATATATCGTTGGACACCTGAACCGCGCCGTAAGGGAAGGGATAAAGGAGGGAGTGAAAGAAGAAAGGAAGAATTAGGTGCCGTAGTGGAGAGCTCCGGAATAATTTCGACCACCTGGGGATCTTTAACGTGCACTGACATCGCACAGCACACGGGCGCCTTAGCGTTTTGCCTCGATAAAAACGCAGCCGCCGCGGTCGGGTTCGAACCCGGGAACTCCGGATCAGTAGCCGAGCGCTCTAACCACTGAGCCATAGCGGCGGGGTTTCAAGGCTTATAGGCGCGTTTTCAGTTTCTGCGAATCACAACAATGGTTGATGCCTTCAACTTAGTAATTTCTCGAAGTACACGAGCTCGCGTTGGCCACGTGCGGCGTATTCAGAGAAATAGTTCGCCGCTGTGTATTGTCTATATGGTTAGTAGTAAACAGAAAGCGTTTCTGAAGTTGATTTCCACGCTAGGCATTGAATAAAGTAACAAGTTTTTGGAACTCTGCACTTGAAGGAATGATTATACTTCGGGACATCAGTGAGGGGAAGTGCTGGCGTTGTTTCGGCGGAACAGATTGACGTGCGCTCACCGTCTGTTGACACACGCGTCGCGCTGTGCGAAAAGTGGGGACAGCGTCGTGTCCCCGATCTCCTGTCTCGCTTAAGCGCTATTTTTAGCCGCAGGATCACGCACCAGCCAGGCCGACTTCTCTCTCCCCTTGTTAAACTGGTCGATTTGGTGAAAATTTTTCATTTCCGGAATTATTTTCTTTCCTAGCCCTGGGGTCTTCTGTTTCGTGACGAAAAATTATAGGAAAATATTCAGTAGACATTTATAAATTACGCCTTTTAGATGTGCAGTCGTCGAAAATTGTCAGGTAATTTCCTTGATTTCTTTTAGGTTTTCCTTGATTTTAGTGCCGCATTTCTGTGACCAAAGCAAAAGCGAAGAGGCCATAAACGAGGGAATAAACGTTAAGGTTCGTTTTCTGACTTTTCACATTTTCTGCGATTTGCATCACTCACACCTTCGTAATTTCGTAAGGCATGAAAATGGAGGAATTCTATTGGTCGCAAATAATTCCTGGGACATGGAGGAGTGTAATAAATCTCTCGATTTTTTCCTACACGTGCAGAACTATGTTAGTTATTTTTATCAGAAACGTTTTCATGTAACTATGCATGCGTTAGTACTGATATTCTAAAAAAAGAACTAATAGCGTCATCATATAGAACAGGGCTTTGTGAACAAGCTGGCATAAAAAAAAAATGGGTGCACTTTCTACTCAATTTTTTGAGACCTTGGGGTAACTTGTGGGTGTTAATAATAATTACCCAAGAACTCCGTCAGGTATAGCTAAAAATAAAACACATTACTGAAACTAGCACAGCAATTTCATATTTGCATCATATTTAGTTAGATATCGCATGCATAAATAATGAAAACACTTTTCATTGCCGCGTCCCCTTTCAATCTCGCCACGTGTCTGTTAGTAGCACGCCTGCGGCTGCTTCTTTCCAAACATGCTTCGCGATCATGTACTATCTAATGAAACATGACACATGCATAATGCAATGAAAAAGCATGCGGCTTTTAGCACACTTAAGGTATGTAAGGTACGCACGCCAACGTGACCGCGCAAAATTGACACAACTTACCGGGCTTCTATCTACTCGAATAAAAAAATTAAGTCGGTCATATTAAGAAACAGTTTCAATTAAATATTAACTGCCATAAAACGCGCCGTTAAAACATGCTGCGCTATTAACAAAAGAACGCATTCCTTGGGGGCGAGTGAACCTGCCGGCGCCTAGTGCACACCGGCTCAAGCTGATAAATACGTGTGCAGCTACATATGTGCTTTTTTTTTCTTGCGCAGTTATAAGCGTACTATGCTGATGTTCAGGTGAATGAACGCAGCAACTTGCATGCTATTAAGTACATTGAGTGGCAGTGCCGATCGACTCCCAGACTTATCTCTCTACTACCGCAGCCCATTCCCTGTTAGCCAGCTATTTATTTATCTGCGGTATTTATCTGCGAGAAACCTATTGAGGCTAATTTAAATTTCCTTTTATGCTACTACGCGGATACAACAGTGACGCAGCTAGTCAATACATGCTGCTTCCGCAGTGCGCAGGCATCATGCAGCTGCCGGTAGCTGCGGTAGGCACGGGCAGGCGGAACCTATTCTGCCTACCATGCAAAAGTCGCTGTTGACATCTGCGCCACCGCATCTTCGTGGCGTCGCGGGGTGAAGGAGCACGTAGGCACCAGGGGGTGATTGAAAGTTTCGCCAAAGTTCGTATAGGTTCGCCTCCGTGTTGTCCCTCCGTTGTGGCGCCATGGTCACCCGCGGGGCGCCGACAACGGGAGCTGAAAGCATTTCACGCTTAAAAACACGCTCCGCCAAGCCGTTGAAGACCGCGCGCGGTGCGACCAAATAAAAAAAAAAACGCTTAAACGGTTGTGGCCACACGTGAACGCCACACGACTGAAACCAAGTGAGGTCCGAAAAATGAGTCTCGAGCTGTTTTAGCCGCCCTGTATATACCCAAGCTAACCAGGACTATAGGCACTAAGTATATCAGGACGGCTATAGCAGCTATCTATGTCTGTGTCGATATCGGCCCGGATACAGCCATATTCTAGTAAAATATGCTGAAGTATGTACACATTTACCACACTCTGCGCACATGCCATCTTGGTTAAATTCCTTTTTTGTTCGCGGTTTGAGGCACCCTGATTTCGCTTCAAACAGTAAGGTGCTGCCTCTGTTTCACAGGGTATGGTGCATGTCCTCTAGCCGGTGGGCGTAAATTCACCTGCTACGCAGGAAAGTTTGAAAACATGCACGTAGAGGCTTCTGTACCCTCTGCTCTACCTTCCTGTACACGCGAAGTGGCAGGTGTGCACTTGTAGCGGTCGCTTGCGCCTGTAGGTAATACGCCGCAGCTGGCGCGTAGCGGAGGAGTATAATAGCTGTAGCGAATCGTGCGTTGTGCTAAAACTATATTTTTTATCACTTCTGCTCGTACAATCAGGTGGTTGTTTTTCAACCATGCAGTGTAGCACTGGAGAATGGACGACTAAGGTGCGCATGCGCCGTGGCGGCCTTGTGAAAAAGATGAATTCATGCTTGGAATCGTTCGCGGCACACACATGGCTGCCTGAGAACGGTGTCGCAGAACTTCAAATGTGGGAGGTTATTATGCATTGCCGACGTGAGGCATTCCTACAATTCATTTTTTTCCCCGAGCCGTTGGGTGGCTTGAAGCAGTTACGGGTTTCGGTCGCTGAGCCTTAATTATAGAACCCGCCCCGGTGGCTCAGTGGTTAGGACGCTCGGCTACTGAGCCGGAGTTCCTGGGTTCGAACCCGGCCGCGGCGGCCGCGTTTTGATGGAGGCGAAATGAAAAGGCTCCCGTGTGCTGTGCGATGTCAGTGCACGTTAAAGACCCCCGGTGGTCGAAATTACTCCGGTGACCTGCACTGCGGCACCTATCTTCTTTCACACCCACCTTCCTCCATTCCCTTACGGCGCGGTTTGGGTGTCCAGAGAGATATGAGAGACAGTTACTGCGTCATTTCCTTTTATCAGAAACCAATTTTCAATTTTTCCATATAGGACGCGTGGTCCAATCCTTTCTGCGTTTCTGTTGAGGCGGCACAGCTCACGACACAGCTTACGGCCGTGAGCTGTTTGCTGTCAGTGTACAGGTAACTACAATATGAAAGGGAAAAAACAACGTTTCAATTATTGACAAAACGCTAAGGCGCTCGTGTGCTGTGCGATGTCAGTGCACGTTAAAGATCCCCAGGTGGTCGAAATTTTTTCGGAGCCCTCTACTACGGCACCTCTCTCTTCCTTTCTTCTTTCACTCCCTCCTTTATCCCTTCCCTTACGGCGCGGTTCAGGTGTCCAACGATATATGAGACAGATCATGTGCCATTTCCTTTCCTCCAAAACCAATTATTATTATTAATTAATAATTGATACAAAATTATGCATGACAAGCAATCTGCTTCTATTTTCTAACTGGTTTTTCTCTTGACGTATAATATCCAAAAGCGACTTCGGTGAAGAAATTACCAGATAATTCGTCTGCAAAGCTGGGACCTGTATTTAAAACAGCACCAGGGCGTCTCTCAAAAGCTTTGGAACGTTAAACCTCACATGCCATACCATCATCCCTCCCCTCACGGCGAGGTTGAAGTGTCTACTGAGAGTGGGACAGTTACTGCACCGTTCTTTTCATTATGAACAATTTATTTAAAATCATAGCAGCTTCTCGATCCTGACGTTGTGAAGGTGAGAAGTCTTCTGCCAGATTCGTCGCAAAGCGCTCACAAATGTGCTGATATTTTACGACCTCCAAATGCAGGACGTGGCAAAGAAACAAATGGCTGTAGTGAGGAAAGTGAGAAATGTGACCGTGGAGATTAGCCTTTTTTCCGCGTCAGCACGTGTGATGCACAGCCATCGAGACACTCTGTATGTTTACAGAAGCGCAGGAAGGAAAAGTGTTGGCGCTGGCTGTGATCGGGGAGCTGCTGAACACGCCCTCAAGAAGGCGGAGCAATTGCCGACATCATTAACGTAAAAGCTCACCACGCCTGCTCTTTAACGCACCCAACACCATCACCAACACGCCTTTAAAGTTTTTTTTTGTGTGTGTCTGGAACGTAATTACAGCTGCTATACACTCAGACAGTCGCTGTTTTTGTGTCATACAAAACTAAAATAGTGCCGCATCAATAGACACATTTTCAAGGATTTTCTGTTTCGCTTGTTCACCTGACACTTATATATGATTTAACATCCCGAGCCGCGCGCGGCCTGACAGAAACCGCAGTGGAGGACTCCTGATGAATCTCGACCACTGACAGCTCTTGAACATGCACTAACGTCGCACAGCACACGAACGTTTGTGCATTCAGTCTCCACTGAAATCGGCCGCCGGGGCCTACATTTGACCTCGCGGCCTTGGGGCCATCTGGCAGCACAGTCACCGGGCAGTTCAACTTATTGTTAATTTCCCCAGCACGACAAGAGATAAGTATAGAGTCGACTAGAGAGTTGCAATAGGAACTTTAGCGATGACAGAACAATCAACGGGCAGTTCTACTTACCGTTAATTTCCCCAGCATGACAAGAGATAAGTATAGAGTTGACTAGAGATTTGCAATAGGAACCTTAGCGATGGCAGCACAATCAACGGGCAGTTCAACTTACCGTTAATTTCCCCAACATGACAAGAGATAAGTATAGAGTCGACTAGAGAGTTGCAATAGGAACTTTAGCGATGACAGCACAATCAGCGGGCAGTTCAACTTACCGTTAATTTCCTCAACATGATAACAGAAGTATACAGTCGACTGGAGAGTTTTATTCAGTTCTTATTTTCAGAAAAATAAACAAAACATATGTGTTCGCCCATACAAACGTTCTCACCACTGTCCCGCAGTTTAGGCGAAAGAAAAAAAAAAAGAGAGACCGTGCGACAGTTTTCAACTCTGTCTTTTGCTTCAACTGCCACAGGCACCGTACGGTCCTCGTGCTGGATAACGCTCGCTTGTGTTAGACATGGCGCAGTCTGTTTTCCTCCCCCGTGCCGTAGAGCGCGTCAATGTCACGCTGGTAGAAGCTCTGCAGCGGCTTCCTGCGGACCTTGTACGTGGGCGTCACAAGGCCGGTGTCCGGCTTCCATTCCTCGGAGCACAGCTTCACTTTGAGGGGTACCTCTGTTTTCTGCAGTTCACTGGCTCTCGCGTACGCGATGATCGACTCTTCAGCGGCCTTCGCCACTTCAGCGTCCTCGCACAGTTCTTTCAGCGTGGCACCGCCTTCCCGGCCCAGTTCTCGGGCTACTCGCTGCAGCTGCTTCAGATTGGGTTCCACGAGCGCGATGAGGTACGTGTGCAGGGAGTTGCCATACGCGCACACGTTGTCCACCAGCGGACAGGTCTTCACCACCGACTCGACGCGTCCCAGAGAGATGTACTCGCCGTACTGGAGCTTGACGAGGTCCTTCTTGCGGTCGACGATCTTGAGCGTGCCGTCGGGGAAGATTTCCCCAATGTCGCCCGTGTAGAACCAGCGGATGCCGCTCTCCTCGCGATACGACTCCCGGGTGAGCTCTTCGTTCTTGAAGTAGCCCTTGGAGATGCACTCGCCGCCTACGACGATCTCGCCGCGAGGGTTGGGCTTGTCCGACGTGTGGTAGTTGCCCTCTGGCCAGTCGACCAGCCGTATGTAGCACCCCGGAAGCGGGGCTCCGACGCGTTCCGCGCTAACGTCCTGCGCGTTCATGATGGTCGCTGCGCCGCACGTTTCGGTCAGGCCGTAACCTTCGAGTACCTTGCAGCCGAGGCAGGCCTTCACGAAGCGGCGCGTGTGACCCGAGAGTGGCGCCGAGCCACAGGCCAGTACCTTGACGTTGTTGCCCAGGAGCATGCGGACGTGCTTGAAGACCAGGACATTCAGGAGCGGAGTGTCGAAGCCGAGGTCGAGCCAGAAGTTTTTGTATTGGACGGCGTAGTCGAACAGGGCCCTGAAGAAGGGCCCCTTTGAAGCGGCAACATCGTTGACGCCCTTGCGAATCCGATCCACAATGAGAGGCACGCAAACGACCAGCGTTGGCTTGATGAGGGACAGGTCTCCGGAGCACCCCTTGGCCACCGCGGTGGAGTTGTCGGTGAGGGTCAGCGGAGAGGAGTAGCCGATGCGTACCCCGGCGCAGAAGAGCAGCGCTTCGGCAGAAAGCTCGAGCATGTGCGCGAGCGGCAGGTAGGCGATATAGGAGTCCTCGGGGTTGGTGAGGTTGAGCTGCTCGAACACGACGCCAAAGCCGTTCATGGCTGCGATAAGGTTTCTGTGCGTCGCCACGACGCCCTTGGGCACTCCCGAAGAGCCGCTCGTGAACATGACGATGGCCACGTCGTCGGGAGTGGGCGCGGAATTTTCAACCTCACAGTCGGCGCCCCGTTCCTCGAGGCTGGAAAATGGAATGACCTGCGACAAGAGGAAAAATATCTTTGCGTATAAAGACATACTTCAACTACAGATGCTAAAGGAACGCGAGACGTCTTGACCGGCTATAGGTGGGTACTGTTGAACCCCGCGTATCCACTGCACGCCTCGGAAGCTTCATGTTTCTTGATTATAAGACGATCTAATAGCAATTCACTATGTGGGGAAAAAATTACGGAGAGCACTTGAGACTCACTTACGTGCTTTAAATGCCAATACATTGTTTTTCATTTTCATTTCTTTTAATTTTTATTTGTAATTTTTTCTCTTCCCTTCTAATGACACACCGACTCATCAGCATACAGTCGTAAGGCAACGCATATAACTAGGTTCCTCTTTCTACGTCACGAAGCAACGCGGTTTTGTGGCCTGTTTTATTAACTGCAAGGATGCGATTTTGTTTTGGGATGTGTTGCAAAGGACGCTAAAGAAAGACTTTGTTTTAAATTCCTACTGTGTTCGTTACTTTGCGGGTACTCAACTAGATTATACGAGCCATATGACATAGCTCTCCTCATTGGACTTCATAGCCTGTGCAAAACGCGCATGCTGGACCGCAAAGCTGAACTTCTTGTTTCACCCAGAAGGCATTTCAGTCGAATGATGCTCCAACTCAGGGACATTTACGATGAAGGACTTTCTACCGGACTGGTCTCCGCTGTTGATGCTATGTCTATCTTTGCCGCCCTTTCAGCTGTGTTGTTTTCAGTCAAGCCAGTGCAGTTCCGTCCCTAGCTGCGTGCTTTGTAAATAACCTTTATATATCCCCTTTCTGCATATACATAAATCTCGTGTAGTAAATACCATGTTGGGAAAGCGGTTTTGCGGCCTATGGGTAGCGCCGGCTCGTAGTTTCTAAGTTCTGGTACCAGGGATGATGTCATCTGGGATTTTTGGGACCATTCTTTGGCGGTCAACGACAACTATGAGCCTAGTTTAGTCGTTGATGAGCCATATAATGCCTTCGCATTAATAAGGGGCAGCATTGCTTCACACAAAATAAACGACGCATTGGGTAGCTGGCAACTGCTTTGCTGCAGGAGGAAATGGCGGCTGCATGGGAACAACAATTGCTTCTGCGTCGCTTGTGTTGCACGTGTTTTTCCTGGAGTTTTGACTTTAACGAGCTCAGAGGCCTACATAATTGCGGTTTTACACTTGTAACGCTGTTGTGCGGTCGGTCAACTCAAGTCCTCGGAGATTTAAAAATAAACTCGGGAGATTTAACCAGCAGGTATTCCTCTCTTCGTACGTAGCTTAGCTATCCACACGACAGCTGTGCTGACCTACTGATCGCTCGTCACATGACAGCCAGCTGCGTCGCCAGCTGCCATGCAGCGGGCGAGCTGCACCTGGTGCAAGTGGATGGTGTGGGTATATACTAGACAATATGTTGCTCAGTCCGTCGCGTCTGAACAGAAAGCTTGCGTTCCCTCACATCCCTCTTACACATTATGAACGATTCAATGGGAAAAAGAAATGACTGCAGGAATAGTGGATGGCATACAGCTGAACCTCGTTGTAACGAAGTTGAACGCTCCCGGCGATTATTTCGTTATAGCCGTAGCTTCGTTATAGCCCGTGGTGGCCGAGCTTCCAAGTGGAATCGTCATTACTTCGATATATACAATATTTCGTTATAACGAGGCTCGACTGCGCATACAACTGTTGTCAAAAGTATAGAGCCCAACAGGCCTACTGCACTCTCATAAAAATGGTCTATAGACAGTCTATAGACCACTTATGGACTCTATTGCCCTCCTATTTTTATTTTTGTCTATTCATAGCCTATAGACTGTCTATAGACAAGCTTACTAAAAGTATATGGGCATAAATCTATAGATTGTCTATAGACTGTCTATAGGATTTGTATTGCCTAGACTTATCTAGGGTTTGTCTATAGAGTGTCTATAGACTTTATAGACAGAATACTATGGACAGTCTATAGACTGTCTAAAAAATTTTTGTAAGGGTGCGACACTTGTATCATCCGGCGAAATAAGCTTCGGACCGGCGAGTATGAGTTCACCTCACTTTCAAGAGCTTCGGAACGCTCTAAATGCATAGCGAACCATACAGTACGGCCCAGAATGAAAGCCCTAGAGGTGTAGCTTTACCTTTGACTAATGGACATTCCATCTCTGCAAAAGTAACCAGGGAGCATTTTTTGCTTCTCAGTCGTATAGTGCAGCACTTATATCATCTCCCCAAATCTGAAGAAGACTGCGTAACTGTGCAAGCAATAGGAAATGCGTTTCCGACTGAGATTTCAGCTTTGTGATCTCAGAATCGGCTTACGTATGATTCAGCGCGCATATAATATTAATGGCTTTGGATTTTACGAGTGCGTTGATCTCTCTCTTGGGCAAGGTCGTGTTCACAACCAAAACTGCTGCAGTGACTGCACATTGGACTGCGTTGCCTCCGCGGCCACTGCCGGCGTCCCGCGCTATTCACTCTTTCCCTTTCCCCCTCCTCGCGAGATGGAAAGGATGGCTGTCCTGAGACAGCTGTGACAGTTCTGTCCTGGCGGCCAAATGACCTTTGTCCACTGGAGTATTCGAGCTCTAAGTTGTTTTTCTTGGAGACTTGTCAAGTAAAAGTGGCCGCGACTGCTCCCTTTGAATGCTTATAAGGATGTACAGCACAGATGGGGAGCAACCAGCCCGTTCGGTCCACTGGAACCTGTATATCGCAAGGTGCTCCTGACCAAAGCTGAAACGTCTAACGTCTAACATTTTCTAATATAGACTCAGTCACCTTATAAGGTGACTCAGTCACCTTATAAGGTGACTGAGTCTATATTAGAAAATGTAGCTCTTTAGAGGGCAAGAGATCAAGAAAGGACATTACAAATATGCCACTGCCATTTCTAAACACAGGTTTGTTGTCTTCAATTAACGCGTTCTGCACGTTTCGTAGCAGGTGACCATGAGAAAGGGAACGGGTTTTCAGGATTCAGTTGTTTGCAGATAGGTGATAATATCTCCCGGATTAGGAATGAGAACGAGACTCAAGGTCAAAGAATTCGTGTCGAAGCAAAGAATTCAAGTGTGCGTTTTATGCTCATAGTTGTCCGCCAAGCCTCGTGACCCTTGCCAACGATGCCATCGCAATCCTAGATATCTAAATTTGTGACATATGTAATGATTTCGCGCGCCACGCCATGGTTGAGCTGACCTAGCTAGGTATCTGGCCTTAGCACGGTTTTCTCTCTCTGTCACTACTTCACGAAGTCTAACCGGCGCACCGAGTTTGTGTGAAGCTTGACCTGTAGGGTGACCTTGCCCAAATCATAAACAAATAAATATTGCCGCGACTCGAATTCGAACCCGTGGCGAACCATTGGCGGTTCGTACAGCTAAGCTTCGCTGGCCACTGCACGAGAGTACTATGCTATCGCAGCAGCCGATCATAATAATAATAAATAATAATTGGTTTTTGGGGAAAGGAAATGGCGCAGTATCTGTTTCATATATCGTTGGACACCTGAACCGCGCCGTAAGGTAAGTGTTAAAGGAGGGAGTGAAAGAAGCAAGGAAGAGAGAGGTGCCGTAGTGGAGGGCTCCGGAATAATTTCGACCAGCTGGGGATCTTTAACGTGCACTGACATCGCACAGCACACGGGCGCCTTGGCGTTTTGCCTCCATAAAAACGCGGCCGCCGCGGTCGGGTTCGAACCCGGGAACTCCGGATCAGTAGCCGAGCGCCCCAACCACTGAGCCACCGCGGCGGGTCAGCCGATCATGCCTCGTGTTAAACTGCAACACTACTGCGCTGTGCATTGCAAATCGTCGAAGTCTTCAACCAATACTACTATCGAACTGATATACACACTCTCGCGCTGTGCATTGCACATCGTTGTCTTCATCAACTAATGCTTCTAACTAATATCGTCGCCATACTTGCCGACCGCCCAGCAAACCAAAACCACGAGGCAACAAGGCTAAATGCATGCTTTCGCACGTCTACTACGTTAAAGTCTTACCACTTTTTGGTTAAATTTCATCTTTGGTATCACTGAAAGGTAGTTTTCTGAAGCTCACTCAATCCATATGGGGTTTTACAGTTTTGAACTAGAAGGTAACCAAAAAAGTTCTCGTCGTCTTTTTACGGCGCATTGCAAAAGTGAAGAGTAATATGGGAATAACTGCCCCGTGCGGTGAAAAAAAAAAATGGTTAGCCTGGAAGTGGGAACAGTGACAGTGACAAATGCACGCGCGTTGCGCCCTTGAGCACTGGCAATGAGAAATGGAGGTGCAGAAACAGCTCATCCGAAGTTGTCTGCCCTTCGACTTCACAAAGTGGGTTTGCCAGCAACAGAATCAAGACGGGGAACACGTCAAGCCTTTGGGAATATTGCTGTGATTGAATGCACTGCCAGGCATTGGTTCCAAAAGTTCCAACGTGGAAGATCTGCCTCTTTGTCATGGACCCCGCAGTCACCGGACAGGCGTGTTGGATGACGAGGTCCTGAAGGCGGCCACAGACGAGGACAGCAGCCAAACATGTGGTGAACTTATAGCATGTTTCTAGATTTCTGATGACGTCATCAGACCTGCCCTGCATCGCTTTAGGAAGGCGTTCGATCTGAGCAAATGGGAGCCCCGCACACAGCCGGATGTCAACAGGCAACGACGAGTGGCGGCATCCTGTTTTTCGTAACTTTTCCGACACTGCAACGCATCCGTATTCGACCGAGTGCTCACCGGTGATAAAAAGTGTATCCTGAATAAAATCCCTAAGCGCAGAGGCCCCTCCAATTTGAACAAAGTTTCAGCATTAAATAATGATAACCCCATAGTTATGCTTGCCAAGCACACTTTTTCATGTTTTGTAGTAACTTGCTTTCCTCTTGGCGTACACTATCCAAATGTTTTTTTAATGTTTTCCAACTTTAGCAGAGAAATAACAAGAAAAATCGTCTTTTTGTGCAAACTGCAGCTGTTTCCTCTAATACTGAAGGGACCTGCACCTGACATTGCCTGTCACTACAGGACCCTGTGTCTCAAACCGGCATACCCCCTCCTCTACACCCACGCAGGGTTCAAGGTCATTTCGCCGCTGCGCGAGCTACGACTGCTGTGAAGGTGAAACACGTGTGGATTAGTAATGGTCAACTTTCCTAACCACACCTCAAGCGCTTTCCCAGTACACACAAGGGGAAGTTATTACCGTATCAGTACTGATTTTTATAATGCCACATCATTAACGGTAAGAAACGTTTTGGTTACCTTGTATTTCATTATTCCCTATGTATAATAAACCAAAACGGCTTCTGAATAATTTTGTATTTTTTTCTGCACACACATTAATTCATATTATCTAAATTTTATCCTCTTCATGGCAATAATTATCCCTAATCAATTTTCCAATAAAAAGCCTGCAGTAAACAAAAAGATGCAAGAACAGCACTTGACATGTTTCATGTATGCACTTCCTGATGAACTAACACAACAAAAACTTTCGTGATCTGTGGAGCTACGATGCGCTTAGCAGCCAACACAGTCAATAGCGCATTTCCGTGGTTACGTTCGCTAAATACTAAACGCGTACATTTTTAACCTCGGACCAAACCAATCGCTGCTAACGCATCGCCAGATTTCTCCATTCCCCTAGTTACTCACGACGCACGTGTGCTAACAAAACAAAATAAAATATGGGAGGTGTGTCAGATACATCCACTCGTGCGCCTGCAGAACCCCTTTATACTTTTTTCCCTCCACAGCAATAATAATAATAATAATAATAATAATAATAATAATAATAATAATAATTGGTTTTGGGGAAAGGAAATGGTGAAGTATGTCTCATATATCGTTGGACACCTGAACCGTGCCGTAAGGGAAGGGATAAAGGAGGGAGTGAAAGAAGCAAGGAAGAGAGAGGTGCCGTAGTGGAGGACTCCGGAATAATTTCGACCACCTGGGGATCTTTAACGTGCACTGACATCGCACAGCACACGGGCGCCTTAGCGTTTTTCCTCCATAAAAACGCAGCCGCCGCGGTCGGGTTCGAACCCGGGAACTCCGGATCAGTAGCCGAGCGCCCTAACCACTGAGCCACCGCGGCGGGTACCGCTATAGGATGCACGACGATCCCAATCTGAGAACGCAGTACTATAAGGTATAAGTATGTTTGCTGCCCTCCACAGCAGCAAACATACTTTTTTACCCTTAACCACTGGCGTCACGCGTCGCCCTTGCTACTCAAGCACTGACAGTGCCCCTTTGACGGTACAGCCAACACTTATCTTTCCTTGACTAAGAAGATGTTTTTGGACAGCAATCGCTTCGCCCATTCAATTCTCCACAGTTAGCATGGACGCCAGCACTCGCGAAGATACAGAGTGCAGACGTCCGCGCTGCCTGTAGGCTTCAAAATTAGCAGCTGGGAGGAGCTGTAATATATACTAACCTGAGGCCCCTGGGCCAAAGGCGCAGGTGGCTTGGCATTGGGATTCTCCATGTAGACAATGTGCGTCAGCAGCGGCATCTTGTCCACAACCTTCAGCACCCGTGGCAGTAGGTCCGACGAGGTGACCAGGTGCGTCACTTCCGTCACATTGACGGCGCTCACTATCCCGTCGTCGCTGAGCGTCGCATACAGCGTCACCAGCGGTATGTTGGTGCGGAAACAGGCTTGCGCCGTCAAGAACCATTCCACTCGCGTCTCGGCCAAGATCACCACGTGCTGGCGCGGCTTGGCGCCTATGGACAGCAGACCACGTGCCGTGAGGTCGACCTTGCGGTCCGCCTCTTCGAAAGTGAGCCACTGGTAGTCTCCCAAGATGAGCTTCTTGAAGACCTTGCCGTTTTTCTGTTTCTCCTCGGTTCTCCCAAGCACCTTTCTGATTCCCAACGCAGGCCGCTTCGGGTACAAGCGGATGGCCCTCCGGGCCGCTTGGTCCAGGGTATGGATGCCCTTCAGGCTCTCGGGCTCTTGGTTATCCACAAGCCGGTAGGGAGAAGACGGGTCGCCGTCGATGATGGGTTTGGCGTAGCAGGCTCGCTTTCGTATCCAATACACCCATGGCTGCTGGAGTAGGAAGTACACCGGAAGTGTGACGACGTCGTAGACGGCGCCAATCACCTTGATGAGGCCCAGCACGGTTTGTATTGCAGCGGGAAGCATGGCGACTGTAGACCGTTGCACCAAACACAGGACAGCTTCGGCACAGCTCTGTACAAGTACTTACAGGTCGTGGCACAAAGTAGCCGCGTGGCCTGGGCTGCCTTATCTGCGGAAGCTTCCGCGTTACCCAAAGGCACGCCGTCTCGGCACTAAATTTCCAGGCGAAGTAAATGGAGGACACAATTCAGTCGCAGCCACTAGAGAACGGTAGTCCTGTGTTCATCGAGGCAAGCGTCAGCTTACTCGTCTTCCTCGGCCCCTCAAGCGATAGTTGCGCCTTCTTGGCGAATCTTTCACGGAGAGCTTCGCAGGTTGAGCAATAACGTCAGCCCTGCGCTAATCTCACCGGAACTCGTGTGCGATTCTTCGCATTATCTCGAAGTCGGTTTGGCGTGAAGAAATTGCGGGAACCTGGGTCAACGCATCCGCGCTTGCGTTCTGCTTGTCTTGGCGGACTGCCCAACGGGGGGCATGCCTCTCTCGCTGGAGTGTCTAGGTCCGATCCCTTCTTCCTGGGCCTTTGTCTTCACTCCTGTAATAGAAAGCGTACAAAATCACACGAGTGCCATTGCAAAACGTGTCACCGCAGTGAGCTCAACGGGCGTTTATCTCTGAGAAACTTTGTGTGCTTAAGTTTTTTGATTACTTTCACCGCAATAATACTGGAATTGGTAACTATACATGCAGGTATTGCTAGTGCGTGCGTGATTTTTTTTCGTCTTTAGCGCGAGCACTTCTTAACACGGTCCCAACCAAGAATCTTGTGCGGATTAAGCCTCGGAGTAACTCGGGTAAGCTGGGCTTAGTTCGGAGGAACTCGGAGGAACTTGAGTGAGTTCGGAGGATGCAGAAGTTGAAGAGCGAGAAACGGGGTTGCGTGCACATGCAAGATTCCAGAAAGAAGAGGCGAAGAATGAACAAATGCTTGCGCACGTCCACACGATTTAACTACGTTAAATCCGTGCTTTTTTTTTTCAGCTAGACTGCACTCCTTAGCACAGTTCTGACGCCTGAAATGCTGATGGTTGTTTCGGTCATAAGTGAAGTGCACTCACTCGCCTGCGCTGATTTTGCAGACCCATGCATTCGTCGAACCCATGTACCCTTCTACGCGAGAACTGTGCCTCGGAACGGACGGGAGAGCGCAGCCGTGCGGTGATCTCAGCGTGTCTCACAGGAAGACGTCGAGCTTGTCAAGAAAGGAAACATACGCGCATCCATGACAGCTTTTCTTCTCTGATTAGGTTTACAGGAAAAAAGCACCGGCGTACGGGTAGATAGGCGGTGTATGTAGAGAGGCGATGTCCTCAAGAATAAACATCGCGAGCTCTTTTCCTCTATCGCAATTACATTGACAAGAAACTGTCACGAAGCGGAAAGTCGGGTCCTGGGCTGCGGACAACGACAGGAAAACAGGAAAAGCACGAGTTAATGCCATTAAGAGGCAAGGACGCCAAGGGCCATCGCAGCAACCGCTTAAATATATGCAAGACTAAGAGTGATGTACATGCGGTGCAGTATCATATGCACAAAACTCAGCGTACATCGTAAGCAATTGAAATCGTCAGGCTTAGCTCCTCGAGCGATATTGCCTCTGACAAATACCGCTTTCTTGAAGGCCACGTACACCAGAATTGTTGTTGGCTCCGGTGCGGCATAATAAGATGTAAATGGCGGAAGACGAGGAAACACTGGCAAAATGGCTCGATCGAACTTACGGAAGCTATATGGTATTAGCACGACAGCTGCCGCAGGATAGCTGTAGTAGCCGTGGGGGAAGTTTTTCAGAGACAGGCAGGTAGGAAAGACATGGCAGACAGTATGGGAACATAGAAATAATAGCAGACCACAAAAAAATTGGCTAAGCTTAAGCTATGCTGCGTAATTCGAGAAACTCAGTGACACAGCACGCGTAAACGTTGTCAGCTTTCATTAAATCTCTAGCCATTTCACTCGTTCTTTGATACCTTCCTTCATGGCACTGGCCAAGTGTGAATGTATTGTAAGACTTCCACAGCGCCTTTCCCAAGTTATGACCCCTAGACATAATCGCGTAGAGCGCCCCAGCCTGGAGAATTTGGCGTCTCACAACCGCGATGACAACAAAGCTTCACGGGGTGGTCACGTGATCGCAGGACAGAGCTGCGCGGGATCTCCGGTGGAAGGCGTCCCATAAAAAGCTCTCGCCAAACAATCGCAGCCGCCAGCATTTAAGCTAAAAACTCATACCCAGCAATTCCGGACAAAAGCATCTTAGAGCGGGAAACCGCTTATGAGAGCAATTTTTTCATACATTGTAAGATTTCACCATAACAATCAATGTAACCGCAGATCACCCGGCGGCAGTTTTATGTATTTTTTATTCACGTTTTTGCTATTGTCAAAAGCGTTCCCCATTGGCTTACTATGGCAGTCGTAACTGCGCGATGCGATCGGTGGAAACGCTTTCAAAGAAAGATTTTCCTACATATCAGAATAATGGACCATTACCTTCAATATTTCCGTAATAGTGCCTACTTTGGGGGCTGTGGCGCTCTGCTAATGCGCACGAAATCGCTTTTACCAGGCCGCGGCAGTAATAAGACGGAAGCGAAATAAGAAAAAGCTGGTGCACCCACTGATGATTAGTGCGGTGTGAAGAAACACAGGTAGTCGACGTTATTCTGGTGACCCCTACTACGGCATTTCTCAGGACCCACTGAGCAGCTTTGGTGTGTAAGCATTCATCAATTTTAAGAATACAAAAATTGTTACTAATCTTCGAAAACCATCAGATCAGGAACATGGACAAAGACGAGAGTTGGCAGACGAGCGCAGACGGACATTAGTGCTTGTTTATATGATTTTCTCTTTGCCTCTGTTCTTGTGCTATAAGTTTAAAAATGTCTTACTAGATAACTGGACAGTCTGCACTACTCAATTACTCCCTTATTACAAATCTACTCCGCCCTACGGGATTCCCCTAAACATTTGACCAACACTGTTCCCACTTCGAGTTATTGATCAATTCGCTCTCGCCCTGGCAAAGCTTGCCATCCGATTAGCTCAGTTGGTAGAGCGACTGCTCCAGTGAAGCGGTGGTCCCGGGTTCGAACCCCGGACCGGTACGAATTTTTCTTTAACTGCGAAGTTTCTGAGAAAGCTGTATAGCTTTCCTTTGTAGCCGTGTGGCTGCGCTTGGGTGGATGCCAATGAGTAATTACTCCCTTATTACTACTCAATACACAGGGTCCGCCACGGTGGCTTACTTGCTATGACGTTCCGCTGCTCATTCGGGGAATCCCAGTCGAGGCGACCACATTTCGAAGGAGGCTAAATTTATAAGGCGCACACATGCTGTGCGACGTCAGTGCACGTCTAAGAACCCGCGGAGGTCTTAATCCTCCTCATATCTCGACTACGGCGTCTTTCATAGCCCAAGTGCACCTTAGGGACGTGAAACGTATACAAGTGCTGAAGCAAGGCTGAACGGTGGGCCTGTTGGTATTACATGCCGAACAATTTTTTTTTTTACCAGCCAACGAAGGCGCATACGCAAGAGAGAACCACACAGGACCGGGGCTATAGTATATATCAAGGCTGGATGACGGGCCTGTTGGTTTGACATGCTGAAGAATTTTTTACCAGCCCTTGTCCTGTGAGGTTCTTTCTTGAGTATGCATCTTCTTTGGCTGGTAAAAATATTCTTCAGTAAGACTTACTATCATCATCATCATCAGCATCATCAGCCTGACTACACTCACTGCAGGGCAAAGGCCTCTCCCATGTCTCTCCAATTAACCCCGTCCTGTGTCAGCTGCGCCCACCCTATGCCCGCAAACTTCCTAATCTCATCCGCCCACCTAATCTTCTGCCGCCCCCTGCTACGCTTCCCTTCTCTTGGAGTCCTCTCAGTTACCCTTAAGGACCAGCGGTTACATTGCCTTCCCATTACATTCCTTGCCCAAGCCCATTTCTTCCTCTTGATTTCGACTAGGATGTCATTAACCCGCGTTTGTTCCCTCACCCACTCTGCCCGCTTCTGGTCTCTTAACGTTACACCTATCATTTTCCTTTCCATGGCTCGCTGTGTTGTCCTTAACTTAAGCTGAACCCTTTTCGTCAGCCTCCACGTTTCTGCCCCGTAGGTGAGTACCGGTAAGATACAGCTGTTGTACACTTTTCTCTTGAGGGATGTTGGTAAACTGCTATTCATGATCTGAGATAACCTGTCATATGCGTTCCACCCCATTCTTATCCTTCTAGTTATTTCGTTCTCACGATAAGTAAAACTTATATACACCACCTACTCACTTGAGACATTTAGCACACGGTGACCCTAACCTCCGGTCACTGTCATGCGCATGCGCGCTGGCGGGACGTTAATATCCTGCTCAGGCGCACTGGCTCCCCGATATTCCCATATGCCCCTCACCAATACGGTCACCCTATTCTAAATGTTCCTACTATTAAAGGTGGAAACACAGTACCTGCGACGACGACAGCAGCTTAGTAACGCGAGAACCCGAGAGAGGGCGACAGCAACAACGCCAGAACGAAGAACGCACTGAGTGAGTCGAGTGCTGTCCCAAGAAGGAATAAGGGGCACGTGCCTTCCGCGCGACCACTTGGCTCGAAAACAGCCATTATAAACGGGCGCCGAAGCCGGCTGAGCGCGCAACGACGACGAGCACACCCCCCCCCCCCCTCATTCCTCCCCCTCATCTATTTGTAGCACGCGTGTCCACATCGTTACGCCAGAGACGCAGCAGCAACAGGGCCCCCCGCTCGCTTTCCCAACTCTAGCCCCCTCAGGCCTGTATCAGTTGCGCAAATTAAAGAAACGAAAAACAAGAGAGGACTTCCCTTTCCGACCTTGGCGGGCGCCGGAAGCGGACACAAAGGCGCGCGCGTGCTGCTCCCTACCCTCCAGCCGCCGATGCCTCGCCTGCGCCCGAACACGAGCCCGCGGCGACGACCTTCGACCAGTCACGTGGCAGAATTGGTCAGCGCAAGTACGCGATTGCGAGTGTGCGGTAACACTTTCCGCCAACGCTGAAACGGTTCTGGCAGCGCGAGTCCGTACGGGTCCGTACCAGTCTCGCCTGCACTTTAGCAGCGAGGATCCATTTTCCGTGTCAGTATTGTTTTATCAGCGCCACGTTAATAGAAGAGTAGCAAGGGCTGCATCTGCGCTGAACGAGTCAAATAGAATTAATCATGGCGTCGGGTAGACCTAAAGTACACATGGTGTTTCTCTCTCTCAGTAGCGGCAGCACAGTGAATAAAAAAACAACGATTATCGTTCCTAAATTTCTTTGACATCCAAGTCATGCATTCTTTTAGCCATGGCTTGCTTGTCTAGGTACTAGGCATATGAAAGGAAAGCTCAAGCGAGTTTTACTGCTACTGCTTGTGAATGCTGCCTAAGCCAGCCCTCCGGAGTGGCTCAGTTAAGATGTTCCATTTAAGGCCGGCATTCGGCAGTGCTTTGATTGAGGTGAAACATGCAAACATCTTCCTACCGAGAAAGATGCGTAGAAAGATGAAGAAAAAAAGGAAAATATTGGGCGGTCGAAATAACTGTCTCCCTCACCTTCGCGTCTAGCTTTGGGGGAGAAAAAAACGCCGATCTCTCGCTACCTAAAATGTATTTGTCTTGCATACAAAGCAAATCCACCACGCACAGCATTTGACGAAATTTGAGAGCTCAGGGGTTGGGTATAAGCCGTCTCTCTTGTAGACGTGATGATGAAAATTCATCTCAGCTTCAAGAGACTTGGAACGCTGGGGATTCATAACGAACCACATGTGGAAAAGAAGCAAACCCTCTGGGCTCAAAACTTTTGACAAAATGTGTTCCTTTCCGAAGCTGTAGGACCTGTAATGGCAGTGTTTTTATGTTCAGTAATGAAACAAACTGAATCGTTTTTATTTATTCGTTTAGCCATACTCCAGGTCCATGCTAAGGTCATAGCAAGATTGTCGTTACGGCAAATGAAGAAAAAAAAAGAACTGAAAAATGAAGTGTAAATACAACTTAAAAACAAAATTGAAAAGTATATAACTCAAGGGACTTCGAACCAGCAAAAGAGACATTGCAATTGTTTTAAAAAGTTGTTAACTGACGAAAATTTGGCGGAAAATTATTTTTTTCTTTTGCCGTGTGAGGGAAAATACTCTTCTAATGCAAATTTAGTTTTGAGAAAATTGGAGCCAAATTACTGTGTTTGTATGCCGTCTTAGCTTTGCATAATAACAAATTCCTCCACAGTAGAAATTACTTTTCACTACGATGTCTGGTCGGCACCCGGCGGAGGGTGGTTTTCAGAAATGTCGAACTGAATGCCAACCGAAGACCGTTGCTCTTGACTGAGCTGAAGGCGCATTTCATGCCTTCTTTTCTCTCTATAACGTAACCAAGAAAGAAAACTAGCTTTTTTCGATTTAAGTCGATGATCCTCTAATGTACTGTGTATTCTACATTGGCAGCATGCCCCGAAAGGTTCAATGCATTACACATGTTAGTGTTCGTTACGAGGCAAATACATTAAAGAAAATGAAAAAGGAATGCGGTCACTGACCATGTCATGAAATTCAAAGACGTTTCGGAACCTCGTACGGCTTCCTTGATCACTGAGCGGACAAGAAATTGTCGCGACTTATATACGTAACACGTGGCGCAAACAGCGTGCGTAGATGGGTGGCATGGTTCCTTGCACCCGGTTCATGGTAGCTGGTGTCGATTGGATGATTAGAGATTCCATCTGCCGCCGAGATGACACGTTCATTTCCTTCGCGATGACAGTGGCGTGGTCCCAGTCAATCGCATGAGTATGATCTTGCACATGCTCGGCGATGGCGTTCGGCTTAACGACCACAAACGTGACGTCAGAAATAATAATCACACGACGAACGCCATTGCCGAGCATGTGCAAGATCATGCTCACACGATTGACTGGGACCACGCCACTGTCATCGCGAAGGAAAGGAACGTGTCATCTCGGCGGCTGATGGAATCTCTAATCATACAATCGACACCAGCTACCATGAACCGGGTGCAAGGAATCAAGCCACCCATATACGCACGCTCCTTGCGCCACGTGTTGCGTATATAAGTCGCGACAGTTTCTTGTCCCGTTCAGTGATCAAGGAACCCGTACGAGGTTCCGAAACGTCTTTGAATTTCATGACATGGTCAGTGACCGCATTCCCTTTTCTCTAACACAATGCCTGACCAGACGAACTTTCGTCGAGCCGTTGATTATGAGGCAAAGACATGACGGCATGAAAACTGGTGTTCGCCAAAAGGCTTCAACGTCTGCACTGTATTTGTTAACACCCTCTCCCTTATAAAACGCTGTGCATCCAGTAAGCGTCACTCATGTTCCAGTTAAATATAGGAGCGTGACGCGACTCGTATAAGTAGGAAGTTATTATTCTCTGTTCGGAGCACTGAGCCGGTTTTCTGTGAACTCGAGCAGAAGCTGGAAATAAGAAGCACAGGAGCGGTTACCGCTGTGTGAAGCGAGATCCAGCGGGAGCTGCCGAGGTAGATTCAGTTCGCTATATGTGCGTGCAAAGAATTTGATAGAGGCGCGTATGTACGCATAGTTATACGAGATTTCTTTTTTTTTTTTGCAAAAGTCGTCGTCATTTAAGTAGTACTTCTCTCCCAGTCTTTGACAGTCATGAAGCACGACTTGTGGTCTGACAAGTAACAGCAGCCGTGTTCGAGGTGGTCATGCTATCGTAATTTTCGGTATACGGCGCGCACCCGGTGTATAATAGTCCGCAGGGCGAAATTTTGGCTGAAACAAACGTTTACTTGTTTTTTTTCCTGTCCGCATAGAATTGTATTGGACACTTCTTGCTATATTGGGAGATACTTGAACGAAAATATTGTATATTCCGCACTTATAAATATAGCCCGCAAAGGAAAAAATTGTAAGTCGCCGCGGTGGCTAAGTGGTTATGGCGCTCGGCTGCTGGCCCGAAAGACGCGGGTTCGATCAGGGCCGCGGCGGTCGAATTTCGATGGAGGCGAAATTCTAGAGGCCCGTGTACTGTGCGATGTGAGTGGACGTTAAAGAACCCCAGGTGGTCGAAATTTCCGGAGCCCTTCACTACGGCGTCCCTCATAGCCTGAGTCGCTTTGGGGCGTTAAACCGTCATCAACATAAACATAAAAAATTGTAACATTTATTGACATACTGTATATAGCCCGCGGCCTGTAAACAGGAATGTACGGTAGTACGGCGCACGCATCGCACCTCTAAATACGCTGTTATTCTCTAGCTTCGGTAAGAAGAGTGTGCGAACTGATAGTGCCCGACAGATTGGCTGTATACGCCACGGCACAGAAGTCAGGCGATGGTGCCACTCTCATGACTTCCTTCTGCTGCGTTTCATAGATAAAAAGATTTCCAGATTACTTCTCATCTTTTTGCACACGTCCCGGGTTTTTTTCGCGTAGTTTCTGTCAGAGCTGCACCGGTGAAGCGGTGGTACCGGGTTCGAACCCCCCCCCCCCCCCCGGATCAGGACGAATTTTTCTCCAACTGCGAAGTTTCTGAGAAAGCTGCATAGCTTTCCTTTGTAGCTGTATGACCGAGCTTGGGCGGATGCTAATGAGTAATTACTCCCTTATTATATGTCGTACCCGGAGCATCGTGAAAAAAAAAGAAAAAAAAACTCACCAGCACTGCTTCCTGCTTTTATTATTTTTTTCATGTCACTGAGATTGAAAAGACAGGAGGTATAATTATATTGCTTAACCACTGCTAGCAGCCCGAAGAATAGGCAGTATGGGTAATAATAATAATAATTGGTTTTTGGGTAAAGGAAATGGCGCAGCATCTATCTCATATATCGTTGGACACCTGAACCGCGCCGTAAGGGATGGGATAAAGGAGGGAATGAAAGAAGAAAGGAAGAAGGAGGTGCCGTAGTGGAGGGCTCCGGAATAATTTCGACCACCTGGGGATCTTTAACGTGCACTGACATCGCACAGCACACGGGCGCCTTAACGTTTTTCCTGCATAAAAACGCAGCCGCCGCGGTCGGGAGTTCCCGGGTTCGAACCCGGGAACTCCGGATCAGTAGTCAAGCGCCCTATAACCACTGAGCCACCGCGGCGGGTAGGCAGTATGGGTGCAGAAACCAGAATGGCGAGCCAGTCGCAGCGTCGATGGTCGTGTGTTCGCAGCATTTTCAGGGAAACAACTTCTTCCTTCCAGGTGAGGACTCGGTGCCGTTATAGCTTCGTTTGATTTCAACTGAACGACTATAATCGTGCCCGCTCGTTGTAACTGCTGCAGCGATGCGACTAGAAATGCACGCAAAATTATACCCTGTCGTAACCCAAGGTGCAATTAAAGCGCCGGAGTTAAATTTTTTCACTCTCTCTGCGTTTCATACTTTCGCATTTGTGTCTGTTCTTTCCAAACACTCGTGTTTCACGGTCTGAAAAAATGGAACCTCAAAACGAAGGTAGCGAAGCGGCGGAGACGAGCGCATCTGAGAAAGAATTTTTAAAATTTTTCGAAAGCGCTGCTACAGAGGACACCAAAGAAAGAAAACGAAGGACAAGCGCTTGTCCTTCGTTTCTTTCTCTTGGTGTCCTCTGTAGTAGCGCCTTTCGAAATTTTTAAAATGATGTACCAACTCGCTCAATTGTCCGTGTTACTGAGAAAGTATGCGCCAAGCTAGGAAGAAAAAATAAAGCGGCGAAGCAGTCTAGTTAGAAGCGAAGAGTAGCTTGTTGGGCCGGTTGGTGCATGGTACCAGGTAGAGAGACCAGCGGAACAGGACGCGTACACAACAAAAAGAAATGAGAACGGCGACGTTACGTCTGTGGGTTGCGTATTGAACTCCATACAATCAGGTAGGCAGGTAAAAACTTTATTGGTGAACCAAGTAAGGCAAGGCGTTAGGGGAGGTTTGGTTGGCTTGGTTCTTAATCCGGTTGGCGGCCATCAGTACATGAATTCTGGCGACCTTCTCCGCCCATTTTCACCAGCCTCTTCTGTGAGGCCGGCTCTGAGCTGGAGACGGCGATCTCCATCAAGTGTAAGAGCGCGCCCTCGGAGGCGCCAATGCGCGGTTAGTAGACACTGCTCCTTTTCCTGCATTTATTTGCCGGCAAGGTATTCCAATTCTTAGGCGTGAAACGGATGAAGTGCAATTTGGCAATCGGGTCTTGTGCGTGAACCTACCCCTAGCCGGCAAGTTAACTAGACCTGGTGCCAGGTAGAGAAACCACCGGAACAGGACGCGTCCACAAGAAAAGGAATTCACAAGGACGACGTCTTCCCACGTCGTCCTTGTGAATTCCTTGTGAAGATACACCATTAAAACTAAGCGGCGTGAAGTTCCTCTGCACTGTTGTGTCCGTCATGTCTTGTGGCTCCACAGTTGCCCGCTTTCACTCAACTTGTTTCCTGAATGAGTAGTTGCAACAACACGGTAACTTTCGTCTGAACAATGGAACCACAGGCAAATAATCAGGCGTCATAGGCCTCTAAAAGATACATTAACTGTTCACTGCTACTGGTGGACGAGGCTAAGAAAAGATGAAACGATGTCCTATAAACCCCCCTCCACTTCACCATCCAACTCCTCTACACTGCATCGCACACAAAACAGGGCCGTTTTCCTGCAACACATTTGCAGCTACGCATGAAATTTCGGTGACCTAAGGCACATTGATAGAGCTTATTTCAGATGCTAGAGCACTTTTTACGTTCATCAGGTGATTTTCTATTGAGCATCAAGCAAGGTCACTGATGGATATGCACCTTTTAGTGCCGAAATCTCAATTTTTTTTTTCGACAAAAAGTTTCGCGCACCAGACATGTCGGTCATTTCAAACATAGCTAGCAGTATCTCAGTGCCATCCACTGGGCTCTCTGTCGATTTGCAGATGCTATACTCATGGACGAGTGAATGCGACTGCCGCACTCCGCCCGCTGTCCCGTATTTCTCGACTCGGCGCGCACGCACGCACGCACGCACACACACACGCGCGCACACACACACACATGTTGCTGCTGCTGCTGCTGCTGCTGCTGCTGCTGCTGCTGCTACTACTACTACTACTACTACTACTACTACTACCATGATGCAGACGCCGCAAACTCCGCAAAAGCTTGCTTAATACAGCTATCACTCCACAACACCACCACCATCATAATCACACACACACACACACACACACACACACACACACACACACACACACACACACACACACACACACACACACACACACACACACACACACACACACACACACACACACACACACACACACACACACACACACACACACACACACACACTCTCCCTCTCTCTCTCTCTCTCTCTCTCTCTCTACTGCTGCTGCTGCTGCTGCTGCTACTACTACTACTACCACTACTACTACTACCATGACGCAGACGCCGCAAACTCCGCAAAAGTTTGCTTAATACAGCAATCACTCCACAATACCACCATCATCAAATCATCATTATCACCCCAGTGGCAGCCACGTCTACCGTTTACCGTTTCATACATCAGGTGAAGGGGTGTGAACTGTGTGAAAGTAGTTCGCATGAATACATAAAGGGGAGCAAGTTACTCCGCGCTCATTTTCTGTCCTAGTGGCCTAAGGCACGAGGAAGCGACAGCGTGTCGTCAGCACTGAGAGCGCATTTAATCTAGCTCATGACAGATTTATCATGTAATAAAACCTGCAGGCAAAGCATTTATTATTTTTCGCTCACCACAAGGAACGCACTACTTTTGCAAGCAGCGCAAACAAGAGCGCTAGCTTTGACAGGGTTACGCCTGATGTTTGAAACGGAGTAGGCATACAGCCGGACGAATGCCTCTCTGTCCTTTCCTTCTGTCCACCTGCTCCCTGTCCACTCCAGATCCCTCTCGCTTATCCCCCGAAGAGGTCTTATCTTTTTTCGCCACAGATGCTCCACTTCCGCCCCTGCTTTATCTCACGTCTATCGGTAAGCACCCATCGAGTACGCTTTCCGCTCGTCAATCTTGGGCGGATGTCTTAGGTTTCAGCTACACTGTCTCCACAAACGTCTTATCTTCGATCTACGCTCGTGTTTACTTGCACACGAGAGTAACGCTAATCTTTTCCTTTTCACACAGCTCCTTCATCTACTCCAAGTTTTGGCTCCCTCACGGAACACCCTAAGGTCAAGAAAGCCTTGCGGCGGGAACGAGAGGCTGGCGGCCGCAGCGTCACGATGGCCTCTTAACCCCGTGAACTTGCTGCGCCGTGTGCAACGTTTCCGGCTGCTGTCACGGCACTCGATGCTACACGAACTTATCGGTCACCCTGAGTATCTGGTGCAGCGAATCCATCCCATCAACTCAAAAGAGGATGATACAGCTCTGACGATGCGCTTGAATGGATATCCATGCGCTGGTTAGTGGACACCGAGGTCAACTGTGTCTATAATACTCTTGCGAAAGCACTACTTCACATGGTTCCAGCCAAAAAATCTTGTGTGAATCCTCGGAATAACTCGGGTGAGCTCGGGTTATGTCGGAGGAGCGTCGTGCAAGATGCAGCCAATGGGAGGACGCTCGCGTAAATACGGAGGAGCGTCGCGCCAGCTGTATCCAATGGGAGGGTGACCTGGACGTTGGCACCCTCAAGGTCCGTTGCTTTCGCAGCTTTCAAACAAGGGGTGCTTTCTCACCCCTTCTTTCACACGTCTACTCGATTTAACTACGGGACGGCGGAGGTGGCTTCCTGGCCCTACGGGGCTGGGATCTGGGGGGAGGGGGGGGGGGGGGGGGGGGGGGGGGGCTCCTTGTCACCGGGGGTATCTGTTGCTAAACCGTCGTCATCGCTTCAGATGGCGGGGTTGTTACGAATTGCGTCCTTTCTTTTAATCTTTCCTTCCTATCTCTTTCAACTCTCTGCAGTCTGCACGTGGCAGCGATTGTGGCTCAGCTTGAGCCAGTGGCCAGGCCCGTGCACTTTCCTTTTCGTTCTTCCTACAGTCGCAACAACAACAGCAAGAACAACAATTACGTTAAAACTCACGCTTTGTTTTTAACAAATTGATTTTATGACCCTTTTTAGCTGCGCTTATGTTTATCCGGCAGCAAAAGGTGCCTTTTTTCCTGATAAATTTTGATTTAAGCCTTTTCCTGCCCCCCGATTCAGTCATGGCGACAGGACTGAAAAGGACTCCGTGATCGTCATTTTTGAGGTGAATGGTGGTATAGCTCAGCCTCAGGGATCGGCGATTTGTCTTCACGCACTGCAGATTACTTTCAAAATTGGCCGACGATGGCGACACCTGCATAGAACTTTTTCTTGCCTTTTCCAGCCTATAAAAGTTCTGTTTTTCGGTTAGTAGGCTCTTTATTGTTCGAATGCGGTAATCTTCCGATACGAGCCAACTTCACTGTGTCCTCAGTGTCCCTTGATATTTCTCGTGATGAGAACAATACAACCATGCAACGCATGTGACTCTCGCACGTAAGAAGAGATTGATTGTAAAACATTTTATTCGCCGGGAAGAGCTTGGCAAGAGGTCGCGTTAAGTGGTCGAGAGTACATAGCCCTCGAAGACTTTGTCAGCCCACTCCACCGCCAAAACTTGCGTTCTGGGGTCAGAGCTAGCCAGCACGGTCTCCCACCGCTCGAGAGAAGGAGCTGTAACTAGATCACCCGGAGGTGGCTCTATTTTGCAGTCCCACAGGATGTGATCGTAGGTAGCACGTTGGCCACAGTGTTTGCAGTTTGGGTTGTAAAGATCTGGATAAATGTGCGCGAGGAGTGATGGGGTGCGTATCGATCTCGTCTGTAGACGACGCCACGTAACCTCTTGTTCTTTAGTAAGTCTTTTGTCTGGAGGGGGGAAAATTCTCCTCTCTAGTTTAAAATGATTGGTGAGATCATGATATGTGATCATTGAGTCCTTCGTGAAATTCAGGGAGCCAGACTCATCCACTGCCCGGTCGACGAAACCTCGGGCTTTATTGTGGGCTGCCTCGTTCCCCGGATTCCCCGAATGGGCTGGGACCCATATCAATTCGGAATAATTTGGTGAGAATTTGGTTGCGTTAAGGATTCTAAGGGAGGTGTTTGTAATTCGCCCTTTAGCGAAATTATTGATACCCATTTTGGAATCGCTGAGGATGATGCTCCCTTGGGTATGTGCTAGGGCGAGGGCTATAGCCGCCTCTTCTGCCGTTTCAGAGGATTTCGTTTTGATTGTCGCCGAGACGATGTGGTCACCATTCTCGTTCACAACCACAACTGCAAAGGCATTGGTATTTTTTGTATTCTGCCGCATCTACATAAAGTGTTGCAGCGCACTGTCTGTATTTCTTATGTAAGGCTTTGGCTCGTGCTTGTCTTCTACCCTCATGGTGTAAGGGGTGCATGTTTTTGGGGAGTGGTTTGATTAGTAGGGCCGTCCTATAGGCGCGGGGTAAGTCTACTTAGCATCGTTATTCGTAGGTTGAAAGTTAATTCCGAGCCTGGTAAGAATACTCCTGCCAGTTCTGGAATTGGCTAATCGCGCGGGTTTGAGCCATTAAAAGGGCTTCTTTCAGTTCATTGTAGGTGTTATGTATTCCTAACCTCATAAGCCTTTCGGTTGAGGCATTTAGTGGGAGTCCTAACGCAGCCTTATAGGCCTGCCGTATCATGCTATCCAATTTGTCCTTTTCTGCTTTCGAAAATTTCAGATAAGGGGTGGCATAGAGTATCCTGCTCAGCGCAAAGGCCTGCACTAGGCGGCATAAATCTCTTTCCCTCACCCCTTGTCTGCGGTTAGCTATGCGGCGGAGTAATCGCGCCGTCGCTTCTACCGTGCGTTTTAGCTTAGTGAGTGTGTCAGTATTTTTTCCATTTGTTTGTAAATACAACCCCAGTATTCTCATGGTCTGTACCTCTTTGACAGATCGTCCATTAACATAGACGTTTATTTGCGGGGGGGATGTCGTGGTACGCCTACCTCTTTGTTTACGACGGATCACGAAGAGTTCAGATTTTTGCTCAGAACAAGTGAGGACGGAATCCCATGCGCATGCCTCGGTGATGTCCACTGCTGCTTGGAGTGGTGTCTTCTATGTAGCCTTCGCATCCTTTGGTTACCCAAAGTGTGATGTCATCTGCATAGAACGTGTGATGTAGGTCTGGTATTTGTGCCAGTTTGGGGGAATTTTGATGAGGGAGAGGTTAAAAAAGGAAAGGGGACAGGACGGAGCCCTGTGGCGTTCCTTTACTTCCTAGTTTCATTGGGGCAGACTCTATTGTTCCGACCGTTATCACTGCTGTTCTGTTAGTGAGGGAGGATCGGATGTAGTTGTACGTCCTTTCTCCGGGGTTGATTTCTGACAAGTTTGTCAAGATGGCTTTGTGGGTGACGTTGTCGAAAGCTTTAACAAGGTCTAAACCCAATATTGCTTTCGTTCCTGTTCCCTCGTCACCTTCAATTATGTCCTTGTTAAGCTGCAAGAGAATGTCCTGGGTAGATAGTTGGGCCCTGAATCCTAACATTGTTTCAGGTAGGAGGTTCATGTCCTCCGCATAGTTTTGGAGCCTATTGAGGATGACATGCTCCATGAGTTTGCCTAGGCATGATGTTAATGAAATTGGGTGTACATTCTCAGTGCTGAGTTTCTTACCCGCTTTAGGAATAAAAGTGATTTTCGCGTGTTTCCACTCTGGTGGTATGTTGCCTGCATGCCAGTATTTGTTCATAAGGTCTGTAACCGCCGCGATCGACGTTGCGTCTAAGTTCCTGAGAGTCTTATTTGTTACTTTATCTGGTCCTGCCGCAGATGTTGTCCGCAGTTTTCCAATTGCGTACCAGACCTCTGCGTCTGTGATGTCTGCGTCTAAATTTGGATTAGGAGTCCCCCGGTAGTCTGGTTGTGTGGTACTATCATCCGTGTTTAGATAACGTTCTGCTAGCTCTTTGATTAGGTCTTCAGTTGTACCCTCATATTTATGTATGAGTCTGTACAGTTGACTTTGTTGCACGGGACGTGTTTGTTCTGGATCGAGCAGGTGTCTTAGAAGATGCCATGTCTTCTTATTTCCGAGCTGTCCATTGACGCTTTCACATATTTGGTTCCATTGTTGTGTTTGGAGAGTAAGTGTATGTTCCTCGATTCGCCTCTCGATTTCAGCGATCTTTTTGCGTAGTCGCTTGTTGTGTTTTTGCTGCTTCCAGCGTTTTTGGAGGCCTTTTTGTGCCTGCCACAGGTGTAACAGTTTTGAGTCTGCAATCTGCTCCTCCTTCTCAACTGGCACCACAACGCTAGTGGAGCTGACATCCTCATTCAGGGAGATAACCCGGTCGCTAAGGTTAGAGATCTCCTTTGGAGCTGTTTTGTCGCGAAGTTGCCTGAACTTGTCCCAATCCGTGGTTCGTATTTCTTTTGCTTTGTTTTTAAGTTTTGTCGTGGGGAAGGTGATGCTAAGGATGAAGTGATCACTACCAAGGTTTTGCCCGGTGTTGACCCACTTTGCGTCCTTGACGTTTTTAGAGAGGGATAAGTCTGGAGATGTGTCTACACATACACTGTTACCCATGCGTGTGTGGTCGCTCGGGTTGTTTAGAGTTGTGAGCCCTGGTGACTGTATGATTTGCCAGAGCAGGTTCCCTTTCGGAGTTGCTTTGGTATATCCCCATGCTGGGTGGTGAGCGTTGAAGTCTCCCACAATTAATAGTTGAGCCCTAGCAGCCAGCTTTACTGTGTTTATCAACAAGTGTGGAAGTCCATTGCCTTTGTTTCTGGGAGGGTTGTATACATTAAGGATGAAGAGATTTGAGCCTCCTTTTTGCCTTGGTACTATTTCAAGTAGGGTGTAATCTTCTTCCGAATCATTTATAAAATGTTGAATTGCGGTGATATTTCTATGCACCAGAGTGGCTGTGAAGGAGCCGGCTGCGTTACTAGTATCATAATGAGGTGGCAGATATGCTTTATAGCCTGGCAGTGTAGCCCTGCCGCTAGCTTCTTGCAATGCAATCACGTCTGGGGTTGGAACAGACGGTGCTTGTTGGATGTGGAGCTGCAAGTGGGCCCGCTTGCGGCGGAAGCCTCTGCAGTTCCATTGCCAAATTTCAAATTTTTGGCGTGGTGCCATGTTGGGTTATAGATGGTTGTGGCGTCGTGGACAGATCCAAGGTGCGGGGGTAAGAAGAGATGAACCAGAACTGACAGCGTGATCCCTAACCTTGCGCGGGGGATCTACTGATAAATAATACTCTGAAGTGCGCATACTTACGAGGGTGTTCACCCAACTATAAGGGTCACCCAACTACGTCACCCGACTACCAGTGTTGGGTGGCATGCCAACAAAAATTATTGCAGAGATTTTCGGTGTAGGAAACATTTACGCGTCTATGAGCCAGATTAGAACAAAATTGGGATTTGTCCGAAAACTAAACTACATCGAGTTTTAAAAAAAACGACAGAACCTCGCCCCAAAACACGACAGAATGTTCTGATGTTTTGTCGCAACGACCGATGTTTCTGAAGTATTGTAGTATTTTTCTGTAGTAGTGTAGCAGTTTCTGGAATTTCTGCCACTATGACAAGGGGCAGCACAATACTGAAGAAAACTGTACTGTTTCTACCGAGTTCATCGTCAAAATGCTACACAAAATCTTTTGCGGAGACAGACAATTGGCTTGTGGTGTTTTTTGACAAGGCGGCATCGTGATATCACTGCGACATTAGCACAGAACGGTCAGGGAGACGTGCAGACGGCACAGTCACGTGGCAGCGGTTTCGACGCCTGCGCCGCACGTGAACCTGTCGGATTGTATCGGATCACGCCTGTGCACATCCGCATCGATGACAACTAATCAGCAGATAGAGCGCGCAATCTACAAACAACGCCTAATCTGTCACCGTTATCGAAGCGCCATCAGACTAGCAGGCATTTGCTCTCCCCATCCACGTTGTTTACTATTTCCTGCCCCTATCAAACGCCAGGCGACATTGCGGTAAACGTTGGAGTGCACTTGACCCACTGGACTCGGGTGGACGTTATCAAGGCTCAGCCACGCACTGAGATAACGGGTTTCGTGAACCTAGAAAGAAGGGCGGTTTCTCTCAAAGGACGCAGCGTTTTCCGGGGAGAGTTTGGAGCAGCGCCATTAGCGACGGCGCGGAGGGGGGGGGGGGTAAAGGGGGGAGGGGGGAGAGAGAGAGAGAGAGACGACAGCGCCATTCGCAACGGCGGGGGCGGAAGCGAGACGCCACAGTGGCTGGAGGTCGAAGTACAGGACAAGTTTGGCGCATCGCCGAGAGGCGGGCGGGACGCGCTTGCAGCAATCGGGCATGGGTTCTGAAGGGTCGTCAAAAGAGACTCCTTTGTTTTGCGCTGAGGAGAACCGTGTGGCGTGAGGGGAGAGGACGACCGAGACTCTCTGACAGTGAGCTGCTGAGTCCGGCATACGGATTATCCAGGAGTGCGGCGAGGCCTGCGTGCTGGGGGTCGGGGAGTAAGGTCTCTTTTCTTATAGAAATAAAAGTTGTTCAGTAAAAAAAAATAGCGGCGAAACAGAGACAACACTTATAAAAACGGTCTATAGACAGTCTATAGACTTCTTACAGACTCTATTTCCATCCTATAGATATTTCTTTTTGTCTACTCATAACCTATAAACTGTCTATAAAAAAAGCATACAAAAACTCTATGGCCATAAATCTATATATTGTTTAAGATGGTCTGTATGATTTGTATTGCCTATAGACTGCTCTCTAGGCTTCGTCTATAGTTAGTCTATAGACTTTATAGACAGAAGTCAATGGACAGTCTATAAACTGTCTAAAGAAGTTTTTGTAAGGGAAGCGCGGTATAAAGGGTTCTCACTCATGGCTTCAGCGCCAACATGCAAATACGTCCATTTTCTTTTTGGTTTAAAAAGTAGTGCCCCCCCCCCCCCCCTTCCAAATGCTTCAGCCTTGATGATAAATGAATAAAAAATAAATAAGCAAGAAGACATACTGTTGTGTAACAGCAGCACTTTATGCAATATCACCAGTGAGGTAAAGCTGTATACTGACGCATACCCAACAACTATGGACAAAAGCATTTTGTCTATGTCAACCTGCGTAAATATGGATGGAGTTACCCGCCGCGGTGGGTCAGTGGTTAAGGCGCTCGTATACTGATCCGGAGTACCCAGGGTCGAACCAGACCGCGGCGGCATCGCAAAAAGGTGCCTATGTGCTCTGCGATGTTAATGCACGTTAAAGATCCCTAAGTGGTCGAACTTATTCCGGAGACCTTGAGCTTTGTCATGAGATGATGTGGCAACATCACTTACAGAGATATCGCAATAACCTCCCAGTGACTCTAATCACCTTCTCCCAGCGGCGCCCGTTTGGTGAAGGTGACAGGACGATCACTGTTGCTTACAGGATGACAGATCGTCGAGTTTCTCCGTTGCCTGAGTCAAATTTGTTAAACATAGCACGGTACGAAGCTATGCTCAATCTCCGGGTCGCTGCCTCTTTCTACTTCAACTTGACAATTATCTCCGATGTTCTCAATGCCGCCTGATAATATTCACGACTGTTTATCAACGCCCTCGCGTAGTCTTATCTTCGCAAGGCGTGCATTTTCAGTGCTTATTCGCAGTTTACTGAGAAGGTGAAGCTGTTTTATCGAACACTGCCCTCACGTCCAAGCCCTCACTGTACCGGTGTTCACGGTGCGGGAGCACTTGCCTTGAGTTGCACGGACAGCCGCTTATTTACTCAATCTTTTGTTGACCTATTTCTCGCGTCTAATGATACGCAAGTGCGTACGATTACGACATTAATAACTCCGCTTAGCGACATATATGCCGTTTATATATAAACGAACGGGCTTGCAGTACAGTTAACACTGCAGCACTGTTTTGAAATTACCATCTAGACTGTAAGTGTGCAAGTCATTCTGTTCACTCATACGTTTTTGAACTGCTCTTATAGCAGTGAAAACAAAAATTTCGCTAGAGTTTTGCATGTTTTGCATGCCTGCGCATGGAACTTCTGACGGTAATCATAAACATGTAAACATGAACTACCTAACGTTCAAGAAGCGATAATAATAATAATAATAATAATAATAATAATAATAATAATAATAATAATAATAATAATAATAATAATAATAATAATAATAATAATAATAATAATAATAATAATATTAATAATAATAATAATAATAATAATTGGTTTGGGGTAGAGGAAATGGCGCAGTATCTGTCTCATATATCGTTGGACACCTGAACGAACCGCGCCGTAAGGGAAGGGATAAGGGAGGGAGTGAAAGAAGAAAGGAAGAAGTAGGTGCCGTAGTGGAGGGCTCCGGAATAATTTCGACCACCTGGGGATCTTTAACGTGCACCGACATCGCACAGCACACGGGCGCCTTAGCGTTTTTCCTCCATAAAAACGCAGCCGCCGCGGTCGGGTTCGAAACGCGGACGGAGAATTTTTTAGAAGTCCGTCCCCTTTTATACCAAATAAATCAGTACCCCTCATTTGCGTACTTTGGTGGATCAATCTCCGCACTTTCGCCTACTGGTAAAGTGCGCACGGCTAACGGCATCTTAAAAAAAGTGAAGAGAATTCCGCGACCTATACCGTCGACGCAAATACTACACCGGCGGAATTCCCTTAGAAGGAAAAGCCAACGTTGCGTGACGCCCTTGGTTCCGGTCTTCGCTCTGGTGAGACTGTAGCGGGAGCGAGCACGAGGCAAGAAAATTACAGAGCACATATCTACCTCTTCATCACAGACACCTGGTTGACTGCGTAAGTTGCTGGCCGAGCGAAACAATGTCCGTCATGACAACCCTTAGAAAATATTCTTTAGAGAGTCTATACACTATCCATAGACTTCTGTCTATAAAGTCTATAGACTGTCTATAGTCGAAGCCTAGAGAACAGTATATAGGCAACACAAATCCTATAGACAGTCTATAGACAATCTATAGATTTATGGCCATACACTTTTAGTAGACTTTCGTCTACAAACTGTCTATAGCTATGATTAGACACAAAGAAATATCTATAGGAATTAAGGCAACAGAGTCTATAGAAGTGTGTAGACTGTCTATAGACCATTTTTATTAGGGTGACTACGTCAGTCCTGTCAATGTGTGAAAGTTTTTCAATCCTGCAAAATTACGAAACTCTTAGGTCAAAATCCGACGGGTATGACGAGCGGCCGGTTGCTGGAGTTGAGCATACAGAACTTTTGGACGCAGCCATATTTCCACTGGGATGTGCCAGCAGCGTTCTGATTGGCGGATTTCACACAGGCATCTACTGCGCATGCGCAGCACAGTCCGAGACTCACGCGCGCTAAGTTGAAGCTGTAAACAGTGTATACGCTATAAAACGTGGTGAGTTGAATATCTGTGCCATCTTGCAACTTTTGTTTTTGTATCGTGACCTTGTTTTGTCTACCTCTGATTAAGTTCGTCCCAAAGCCGCAAGAGGCGTGACAGTCGGCTCCGCTTCGTGTTGTGGACCAATCAGAGAGCTGGATTTACTGAGGTAGAACCGACCATTACATTGAAACCTTACAACAATGGCACACATTTCAACAATGATACTTTTTGCTTTGGTCCAACGTTAATTCATTGTTCTTAATGTGCTTTTTTTCAAACGTTTCTGAAACGTTATTACAAATAAACGTTATAAAACCTTCTATAAATATTTGAACAACATGCACGCAACATTTTCTAAAATGGTTAAGTAACCCTGCAAGACCATGCAAACCCGCTTGTGGAGGTACACAACCACTTTGCTGCGACGAACAACTAGACCGATGCTTGAGCTCCACAATACAGAGCGACAAATACAACTCATAGACTCATATCCGAGGAGATAACATGCATGTGACACACTTATATAGCCGTTATTAAAAGGTGCCTCACGAGTAACAGTAGTGAATGCGTAATAAGCAGTTTTATAACAAAACAATGAGGCCGTGCGTGCAATCTATGGCAGGCAGAATCTAAGAAATTTCGTTGCAAAGTACTGCTAGTTGAAGAACATCATTACTATAAGCAAAGTGGGAAAAGTTCTGGGATGCCATTCGTGAATATTTATAATGCTACAGAGCTTGATCTAAACATTGTAATAACATTTAGGTCACACCATTACAAAAATGTTGATGTAATAGTAACGACTAACTACTGATTATGATAAGGCATGCAACGTTGTTTTGTTAATTTTTAACATTATAACATTTAGAAGCCAGCATTAGCATTATTATTACTGTGGATGTTAATCTAATATGTACAAATACAATACAGAACATTATTTATTAATTGTTAATAGTAACATAACGTTCCTGTAACGTAATATAGCGATCAAAATATTACGCGACGCATATGTTCTCAGGAAAAAACTTTCGTTGTGGTCTACCTCGTGGCTCAGTAGCGTGGAATTGTTGCCAGCAAATAGAGCATGCGTGTACCTTCAGGCTTTGACGCATTTCAGGGGACTGGATTACATGAATGCTCTGAAATAATTATTTTTCCGCACACTCGTGTCCCCGTAAACTTTTTATCGCCATAGTACGTAACTGCGCCTCATACAACAATTTTATAACATTATTGTAATGTTCGGTGCTGCCTGCGCAGATGCACGGGCCCCATGGCGAGTTTCACAACCCGAGCTCTACCGTCACTCTGGAGGTTATTGCCGGATGCAGGATCACGCTTACAGCAAGATAATAAAGACGTCGCAAACGTAACATGACCGCACCATATGGGAAAACTATATATACAGAATAATGTACCGTGAAGCCTCGATGTCAAGAGTGCTCGAAGGACAAAGTCGGATAGCCTTCATGCGAGGGAACTATTTTTTATCTTTTTTACATGACGAAATCCGTGAGCATTATAATTATGTCCACCGATAAAAACAAGGAAAGAGCTGCGTAGAGTTACCCGGAAACGAAGCCCTGCTGCGGTTTCCTGAATGTGGGTAAATAAAGAAAAAAAACAGAAAGGAAAAAAGACGCACATTTCCGTAACGTGGCGAAGTGACGAGCTTAAAAGAATTTATTTCGGCCTCGAAGTCAAAACCTGTCGCGCACGCGAAGCCAGGTAAGAATAACAACTTCTTAAGCGCAAGCAGCATCTACCGAGAGGCAGTAAAGGGGCCAGTGAATAACAGCAAACGACTGGTTTCGCCCATTAACGTTTGGGTGATGCCTTGCTAGCAGATGTATATGCATCGAATTGATCGCCAACAGCGGTTAAGTGCGGTTCGGAGTGGTCTAGTGTTCTGGCAGATGGGCAGACCGGTTTTCATGCCAGCTGCGGCCGATTACAAGGCTGGCGAAAACGAACAGCGCTTAGTTGAAAGCGACCGTTGAAGGGGGGGGGGGGGGGTGATCTTCTTAATTGTTAGGTATGATAACTTCCCCAAGTTTTATCGACACTTATTCGTCCGCTCGGATAGACTTATTGCGCTCACTGCCATGTGCAGCATTCTTGGAAAAAAGTTTTGAATAGTGGAATATTGTAGGGCACCGTTATAGAAATATTGAAGGCAATAGTCCATTGTTCCGATGAGTAGCAAGATCTTACTTTTAAAGTTTTCCCGCCGCTCGCATCGAGCAGTTAAAACTGCCATAAAAAACCAACGCCGAACGTTTTAGATAATAGCAAAAACGTAAATAGCAAAAAATGCAAGCCTGCCGAGGGGAGATCTGCGGATATATTGATTGTCATAGTTTAATATTACAACATATGAAAAAAATTTAAAAATGCTTTTGTCCAAAACTGCTGGGTATGAGCAATAAAAACTTTCGAACTTTGCCGCATGACAGGCAGGATTCAACAGGCGGCACGTTGAGGCCCCTATGTTTTTTCCTACTTCAACGTTGCCATAGGTCTCAATGAACAAGCACACTTGCGTTTAGGAGTCATATACCTAAAACTCGTTGAAGAAGCGTTAAGTACTGGTGTATAACATAATATATAGCAGATACTGGAACGTTATCAACATTATTATGAACATCAATAGCATTGCTTGTTTCATACATTACTCAGCGGTTTTGTCCCTTTTTCCATCTCTGACTATTCTGTACTGTTTTCATACTATTCTTTGCGAATGTAACTGTTTTCTTGCATTTTTGCCACCTTACCAATGGTGCGGTCGTATTTCATCATCATCATCATCATCATCATCATCATCATCATCATCATCATCATCATCATCATCATCATCATCATCAGCCTTACTACACCCACTGCAGGGCAAAGGCCTCTCCCATGTCTCTCCAATTAACCCTATCCTTTGCCAGCTGCACCCACCCTTTGCCTGCAAACTTCTTAATCTCATCCGCCCACCTAAATTTCTGCCGCCCCCTGCTACGCTTACTTTCTCTTGGAATCCACTCCGTTACCCTTAAGGACCAGCGGTTATCTTGCCTTCGCATTACATGCCCTGCCCAAGCCCATTTCTTTCTCTTGATTTCCACTAGGATGTCATTAACCCGTGTTTGTTCCCTCACCCACTCTGCCCGCTTCCGATCTCTTAACGTTACACCTATCATTTTTCTTTCCATGGTTCGCTGCGTTGTCCTTAACTTAAGCTGAACTCTTTTCGTTAGCCTCCACGTTTCTGCCCCGTAGGTGAGTACCGGTAAGATTATGCTGTTGTACACTTTCCTCTTGAGGGAAATTGGTAAACTGCCATTCATGGTCTGAGAGAACCTGCCATATGGGCTCCACCACATTCTTATCCTTCTAGTTATCTCCCTCTCATGATCCGGATCAGCTGTCACTACCTGCCCTAAGTAGACGTATTCCGTCACTATTTCTAGGCTCTCGCTGCCAATTGTAAACTGTTGTTCCCTTGCTAGGCTGTTGAACATTACCTTGGTTTTCTGCATGTTAATTTTTAGACCCATCGATCTGCTCTGCCTGTCTAACTCATTGATCATGATTTGCAGTTCACCTCCTGAGTGACTCAGCAAGGCAATGTCATCAGCAAATCGCAGATTATTTAGGTATTCTCCATTTATTCTTATTCCCAACTCTTGCTCTTTTGTTCCATTTTTTCTGTATTTTCCCGCCTAACTAGTGTCTAGGCCTTGCTTACTGTTGCATTTTTATCTGTATTTTCCCGCCTAACTAGTGTCTAGGCCTTGCTTACTGTTGTATTTTTCTCTGTATTTTCCCGCCTAACTAGTGTCTAGGCCTTGCTTACTGTTGCATTTTTATCTGTATTTTCCCGCCTAACTAATGTCTAGGCCTTGCTTACTGTTGTATTTTTCTCTGTATTTTCCCGCCTAACTACTGTCTAGGCCTTGCTTACTGTATCACTACGCTGAATTCCTTTACCACTATGTTTGCTGTATCATTATTTTCATCTGCATGTTTGCTGCCAGCCGTCTGCTCCGATGTGTAATGGGGCGGTTGGGCCTCGCCACGAGTGACAACCAAGTCTCCTCCAGCCTCTCCCCGCGGACACCGTGCAATGTCCGAAATAAATTGATTGCTTGATTTACAGTCACGAAACTCGTAACGGGAAACGGCAGACTGGCACCGAAGAGAGTATGTCAGGAATTCCAACAGCGTTGTGTCTAAGGAAGACAGGAAAGGAATCTGCGAGGCGCGTCACTATCACCACTGATGCGTTCCCTCGGGTTCCCTCTTTCGTCTGCCAGGAGTGTCCTTGGAGGGGGGGGGGCACAAAGCCAGATATAGCCGGAGACAGTCTGCTCGTGCGGTTGGACGCGAATGCTCGCCCCTTGTCTTCGTGGAAGATGCCGGGCTTCGCGGCAATAGGCACATATCTTTATACGCCAGCGCCGCGCAAGTGCTGCCGATTGCTTTGCAAGGCCAAAACCGCCTGCCAGACGGCAAACAACACAGCCACGAACGCGGCCACTACGCGCTTGAAGGGACCGTGAAATGGTTTTCATGGTCATATTCTAATGCAATAAATCTGTAGAGGTCGTCTTTTTGAGTACTCGAGTCAAATTTAAAAAGCGTGAACTCAATACTTTTAAAATCATTTTTTAAAAACATTTCTGCCCGCAATGGATTAGGGCGACACCTCACAGTTCGTTCTTAGCCGCCTCTATCCTCCTCTGACGTAGAGAGGAGAATCCGGGAGAGCCTCCTAATTGCTGAGAGTGCCCAAGTGAGGTGGGAGGGACCGGGAGAGGCGAGGCATAGTCCCGACTGCCCCCCCCCCCCCCCTTTTTTTTTCTTTTTGAAAGGGAAAGCTTCACTACACTAGGTAAAGCAGTCGTCGCGTAGGCCGGAGAATGACCTTGAACGACCTTCAGCCCAACCAAGTTAGCCGTGTATGACCATAAGTGGGACAGTTACGGTGTCGAACAGCAAATTTCCGGGGATTTTGATATTTAAAGAAGTACCGAAAGAGGAATAGGGGCATACGTTCTTGCGGATATCGATGAAATGTACACTACGTTGAAATGTAGCCATGCGTACGCAACGCTTATGAACAAGCAAAGACTTTTCGAACATACTGGCGCTAAATCTTGGAATGAATACCATTTGGATTTTTAAAAAAAATCAGAAACGAAACCTTGAGCAATCTGTAAGAATTATTTTCTGACCTTTATTAAAAAATATGAAATTACAAGCCGTGCAACCTTCTCAGACGAAAATCCATCAATCACCGCATACATGTCAAGCCTTCCAACAACAGATACATTCCTTCAGAACTGCACTGTAGTTTAGCTTTCTTTCGTGCCTTTGTGTATTTTGCTCCATTTTTTTTTTGCGACAATTTACGTCATTATATGTATTTCATCTGTCCTGCGCGATGATCGCTAGTGAGATGTAAGTCGATAAATTTTCTTAAGTGCACTCTCATCAATGCTTGTTTGTGCTCACACTTTATGGCCAGCTTGGACCCATCACTAGCCTATGGCAGCGAGTCCCAATAGGTGACGTTTCTCTTATACAGCACATATTGAATAAAACAGGAAACAATCGTTTTTAAGGGACGTTCAAACACTGGTTCGATCACTCTTGCCCACACGATTCGATTGTAAGATTCAGAAATAAGTTTTTATGCGAAAAAAAACTAGAACACCCTTTCCTCGCAACAATTTTTTTTACAGCACGTCCAAAACAAACTCTTCAGCGTTCGCATTAAGAAAAGTTTAGTAAAACCCCATTCATGCCTAAAGCTGAAATTTCCTCGTGACACTCTCCTCGTGGGTGCAGGCTGCTCTTATTCATAAGTCCCAGCTTATGCGGAGGCTCTAACCTCGATAAGTCTAACCTCGGTAAGTCTAGTTGCCATGCGCGTTCATCAACACCTGTAGCTTCCGTAAGGACGGCTGCGACTTGCATATTGTGGCGGGTTATGGATCGGGCCGCTGTAGGGGGTTCGTTTCACGGCAGGGGTTCACACGTCTTTAGATGACCCTGGTTTTGCGTTGAAGTCGAAGTTTATTTCTCACTCTTAGTAGTACAGGTATCACTGGGAGAGAGAAGACGCAGGGAAAAGAGCTGCTTGAATGCAGCTTAAGAGGCACCCTACGCCCACATTGCTGAGGCTAGGCATTGCCTCAGTTGTTTACTAGACAGCTACAGGTGAGGCAGTCGAAAAACAAATAAACTAAAGTATCAATATGAATGAAATATTTACAGTAGCATTTAAACATTTAGGATCACAGTCTCAACAAAAAGTGATATATATACTCAAAACAAAAGCATCACATCATCCTAGTGTACAACATAAGCAGAATTCACCCGCGTTATAGTTTTGTTCACAGTTCAGAGCAAGTTCTAGCAAAACATCTTTAAAAAGGAACAAAATGGTTTTGAGGCTCTTCACTGTGATATCTCTTAGCGACATGTTGTTATTTTCTATAATGTTCAGGTAATTTGACAGAATAAAAGACAATGACTGCACATCGTATTTGGTGCGACAAAAAGGCAATGACCAGGGAAAATGATAGCGGGTATCATAGACGGTTGAATAGCGATATATTTCTAGAAGCGAGAGAGTGGTTTCATTGTTAGTAATAACCGCAGTTTTGTACATTGATAGCAATCTGAAATCTCACTGTCTCGTTGCTCCAACGGGGAAAGTACACCACGCATGCCCCATAATGTTTTTAGTCAATTACTACTAATGCCTCTTGATGAGCCTGGGAATGCGCCGACGTGACCGCAGTTCCTTTGTCAAGAACTTCGACTTTCTCTAAGGTTATCGCCTAGTCACTGCCTCTTTCTTAACACCCCCCCCCCCCTTCCCTCGTCTCCCCCTCTCCTCAGATCCGACTTGGCAGTTGCGACGAACAGAAAGAAAACAGGAGCTTGTGCCAAGTCTTCCGTCGCTTGCTTGTAGCCGTCACGGTGAGCAATCAAGGCGACGTCTGTTGCGCAAGCACTCTTGCTCTTATGTGCAAGTACATGCAGCTCTTGTGCGTCAAATTCACCATGCGTACTAGGTGCTGCATGCAATATGTGTGTCGTATAGAAAGTCCTAGGCAATAACGAAGTATCATATCCATCATTCCCGAGGCAGCACCACGACTGTCAAAAAGTCGAGAAGATGCCGTTCACCTCAGATCAAGAACATTGGATTGAGCACACACACACAAGTCGCGTTGAGAATGAGTTACACGACAGAGCTGCAGAAAAGAGCTCTCGTAAGACAGTTCATAAACTCTTTTAGGACGGTTGTAGTTGATCTATGTTAAACAACGGCAGGGCTGACCAATCAGTTTCAGGAATAATCAGACCGCGTTGCACGTCTGATTTTTGTATTGCGGAATTGCGGTTGGCTTCTGCAACCCCTGTCCAACTTATTTCCTGATCTTTAGTAACATTCTATATCTCGCAGCACCGAGCACTCACTTTCCGACTGTTGAGCCACGGACCGCGTAGGCGGGCAAGCGTAACAGCGCATTGGAGAAGACAGCTGTCCTAATACTAATACTCAACGCGAGCCACGTACTATACAGGCCATTACCCAATAATTCTGGACAAAAGCATTTTTGAACGGGACAGTTTGTGAATGCGATTTTTTATATATTGTAAGATTTCATCATAACAATTAATACTCTCGCAGATGTCCCGTCGGCAGACTTGCATTTTTTCGCTATTCATGTTTTTGCTATCGTCAAAAGCTTTTTCCGTTATTTTTCTATGTTCGAGCAGTTAGCTCGATGCGAGAGATGGAAAAACTTTAAAGGAAAGATTTTGCTACACATCGGAGCAATGAACAACGGCCTTCAATATTTCCATAGTAGCACCTAACAACTGTCCAATATTCAAAACTTTTGTCCATGAATTTTGGACATTGGGAGAGCAAATGGACCATGAAAGTGACAACACTTTTACTGCACTACAACAGGCGCTTTCAACCATGCTTAGCATTCCATGGCAGAACAGATCGACCGTTACTGCTCTGACCGGTTTCAAGAAATAAAAAAAAAATAATCCCCTTGGTCTATTCACATTTCCTGCCGTCAGTACATCATGGTCAGAGCACGCTGATAGAAATATCCGAGCATTACTCACCGCGTAGCTGTCTTCTCCGGGCGTTCGAACTGCGCACTTCGACTTCGGCCCCGCCTCTGCGGTAACAGCCCTTCCGCCGTCGACAGGCGCGCGCGCGAGCACGTGTGTTGGTGTATGTTCAGGCTGCCGAGCCAGCCGTGCCTCGCAGCCCACGTGACGAACGCCGCCCGCTGCGCGAATACCACGTTTCTACGGCGCCGCCGCGCGCTTCGGGGGCGTCTGGCTTTAGGGCGCTTGTCGTGAGCGTATGCGCGCGGGAGAGGGTCTGGCCGTCGCTCTGGAAGGGGAAAGGGGGCGCAGACCGAAGGCCCTTGCTCCAGCGGCCGCGATACGCCCTCGCACAACTACTGGGGCTTTTTAGCAACGACGCCTGCTGTCGACGGACGCGAAAGCTGCCGAACGGACGGAAGCTGTGTCACGGCTGTGTTGTCATGTGACGTTTAGATGTTTTTTTTTCGCTTGTTCTAGTAGGCGCAGGCTCCCGACGTGCAAGTTGCTCCGCGGGCGTGCGACGCCGCCTCGTGGGCCTCGGGTTAAACTTGTGACTAGAGCGTGAACTCCCCTTTCGCGGTTGTTTTCAAGTATTTTGGTTCGGGCTAGTTGGTTATATATGTGGTTTTTTGGGGCCTATTCTTCCTTTCTTCTTTCACTCCTTCCTATATTCCTTCCCTTACGGCGCGGTTCGGGTGTCCAAAGATATATGAGACAGATACTGCGCCATTTCCTTTCCCCCCAAAAAAACAATTATTATTATTGGGGAAAGGAAATGGCGCAGTATCTGTCTCATATATCGTTGGGCACCCGAACCGCGCCGGAAGGGAAGGGATAAAGGAGGGAGTGAAAGAAGAAAGAGGTGCCGTAGTGGAGGGCTCCGGAATAATTTCGACCACCTGGGGATCTTTAGCGTGCACTGACACCATCGCACAGCACACGGGCGCCTTAGCGTTTTCATAGCTGTAGTTGATGTGAGGGCGGTGCGAAAGGAACAAGGATGACGCCTGTCCTCTGGTCTTCTTGTGCCTATCTTGTCCTCGTAAATTTCGCGCCATCCTGACATCAACTGCAGTTGTTTTCAAATGCTACCGAATGTAGCGCGTTTATACTACAGTCGTGCGCTGAATCATAGACATCTTGAAATGCATCTTGAAACTTATGTGTAAAAGTGTTGTGCCTTGAGAACATCAACCAACTAGCTCCTAAACAAACGCTGTTGAAAATTTAAGCAGTGCTAAAAAAAAAAACGAAGGTGAAGAAAAAAGACACAAACGGCAGGACATGCCCTGCATATTGTACGACATAATGTAACGCATAAATGAACAGTATAAGTATTACGAATCCCCCTTCCACAAACGCGAGAACAGGGACTGTTCAGTACATGGAAGAGCCCAAACGGGGAATAGACTTCATAATGTGCTCCCATCCAGCCACTGTGGAGGACGTTGAGGTGTTGGGCAAAGTAAAGCTTTAGATACGGTTCATCAGGCTAGTTTTTGCTCAGTTGACTGCACGAAAGCTCTAATATTTAAAAAAAAAACACTGACAAAGGGACGATAGACACCCAGTGGCAGGTTTTTCCTTGAACCGCTATTGACGCCTAATGAGCAGATGGCGGTAGCCCACTGATTCGGTTTACGCAGCGCCTAAAGATCACGATTCTTGCTGAATGGCATTGGTTGGTGCGGCACCTGGGGCACGTCAGAGGTACTGTCGCGACACGCTGTTGAAACTTTTGAGTGAACTTTTCGTTTGCCGCAGTTTGAAAACGACTGTGTGACAATTTTTTTTAAAGTTGTATGTCTTACGACTTTTTCGCATCAGTCACGAAATTTTGAGAGAAATTTGAAAGAACTGAAGAAAAGAGCGCTACGGAAGACGAGACAAGAGAAGGACAAACACCAGCGCTGACTAACAACCAAATGATTTGTCGCTACAGGTGTGGTAGCATATAAATGAAATGGCATGAGTATAAACGCAAGAACAAAAAAAAAACACGAGAGAAAGATACCGCACAACCACACAACCCGATTGAAAACAAGCCGTGTCACTGATTAAGATACGCATGTTCCTTAGGTAATAGATTTGTCGACGGGCTGCTGATACAGGTGTCACCTATAGCTTTTGTATATGGCAGGCCTCCGAAATGAGCCTCGAGGTCTCATCTTTATATGGGGCGATGATAGTGGTCCGATTGAGATGCACTTCGCAATATTGACACTCTGGGCAATGCAATGCAAGATGGTATCTGAGTGACCTGTTCTCGATATCGTTGGCGTGTTCGCGTAGACGTGGGATGTGCAAAATAATCTATTCTGATAACGCTCTGACCTTTAAAAGAGCGTCAAAAGACATTGAAGCGATGTTTCGGGCATCGAGGGAAACAGAGGTCCAGGCATATCTCAGCGAACACCGAATGTCCTGGAGATTCATTGTGGAAAGAGCGGCCTGGTGGGGCGGCTTCTGGGAAAGAATGGTTCGGACCGTGAAAACGTGCCTTCGCAAAACACTCGGCAGAAGCAGCCTGGATTTCGACAGCCTCCACACAGTTCTCACAGAGGTCGAGGCGGTCGTAAATTCCCGTCCCCTCACATATGTCCACTCGGATGCGGGGGAGCCTGCTCCTCTAACACCCGCTCATTTCCTTGTTGGACGACGGCTAACAGCTTTGCCGCCCACGACTGCGGCCACTTCTGCGAAGTCGACGCGTGGAACGCTGCAAGGAAAATGGAAGTACCGCGTCGCACTTGTGGATTTGTTTTGGAAACGGTGGAGGCGGGAGTGTCTCTTAGAACTGAGGTCCGCTCATTTCACCAGGCCTACACAGCAGCGAAGCATACAGGAAGGCGCTATTGTGCTGCTCGGCGACGAACGGACGCCCCGCCAGATGTGGCCGATGGCGAGAGTCAAGGAGACCTTCCCAGGAAGGGACGGTAATGTGCGCGCTTGCAAGATTTTGCTCCCAAACAGAGGGGAGATGCGTCGACCAGTGCAAGCCCTTTTCCCTCTCGAACTTCAAGGTTAAGACGTGTCACACAGTGCACAATGAGCCGAAATAGCTCATTGCGGGGGAGGATGTGGAAAATAGGAGACGGCCCCGAAGGGACGGAACGGGAAGACGCTCAACGTGGGGCAACGCGACACCCGCCCTCGCGCCGGGTCTGACCAAGGTCACAAGTGGCTCTCTCTCTATCTCTCTTTCTCCCGACTGCCCGAGGCCAACCGCTCGAGATGCCTTCTTTTCTCCCCTTCACACTGTTCCCTTTTGTATTCATGTGTTCTGTGTCAAACTTCGACCCGTGTAAATAAAGTCAGTGTGAAAGTGAAAGCCACCGAGAGAGCGTCGTCTTTGTGAGGCTCCCGCGCGCGGCCCCGCCGCCCGAACGAGTCTTACGCGCAGTTTGGCTTTAATTAGTGCGGCTCAGTCGTTACTTGCCGGGGTGTCAACGGTCGCAGTTACTAAAGTTCAGAAGAAATAACAGCACGCGCGTAGCTGTGCCAGCTTTCGTGGAGCAGAAAACACGAGTGGAACGCCGTGCCGATTCGCCACCTTTTGTACATTGCGCGTAACCCTGTGGACATACGGTACCACTTCTGGTTTTACGGTTTTCTTTCTTGGCTCAGACGACTTCTGAAACATGGCACATTTGATTTTCCCTAGGAGGGCTTCAGCAACTGCAGTGATGGCCGAGCATGGGAACCCGGTCGAAACCAACCGATCAACTTGCTTATCAAAACTCACCTGCATGGCATGGTGACATGACTTCACGAGAGCAGACTCGAGGCAGAGGTTAGCAATGGCGCGTTTTACAGTTTTTGAATGAGGCGAGGTATAAGGCAGCAGCTCCTTCTATGCTCGAGGTGAGTATCGCCAGCACACATGATGCTCGCCGAGGGTAAGATTCAGATCTAATAACGGCAAACATCCCCGCAAAGGGAGTTCGTGAGTGAAAAAACAATCCCGCCCCTCTTCTTGAGCACAGTTTTAGCCAACTTTTTGCAATGGGGAACCTGCGCTGTCAAGGTGGCACTGCAATTGTTCTATTCGGTGGCTCAAAACTGCTTTTGCCAGCCGCTTGGGCCGCTGCAAACGCGAGAACACATTCTGCGCGATTAGATACCCGCGTTTGGCTGACAGAATTCATTGCCTAGCTTGTCTCGGCGTAGCCCAGATAGCTGACGCACGGCACGTGCGCCTTCGACAGAGCGCGGAGGCTCACACCAATAAGCGCCTGAAGGTGGCGCGGAAAAGTACTAAGGGTACTACCCAAAACTGCTTGCTCTTCTCGCTAGGCAGTGTGTTATGGCGCTGTAATCGGCACCGCAAACTTCAGCGCAAGTTCCCCATACCGTGCACCGTGTTAACGCTACCGTTACCGGACTACCGGGATCCCGCCCACCGCCAGTCCACCCGCACTGATTGGTCGCGATGCGGCAGGTGCCCGCGCAGCTGCCCGGTACCTGGCGCCATCTGGCGCCCCCAACGTGGCTTGCGCATGCGCACTGACAGCGTGCTGGCTCCCGGCACACCGGTAACGGTACCGGTAACACGGAACACGGTATGCTAAAGGTGTCTATTTTCTTCACCGACTCCTCTGCGTTGGCCGCGGTTTGCCGAGCATCGGCCTGTGTGAACGATCTGCGCGATCCGCCCGCGTGGACTTTCTACAAAGCCCATCTACGACTTCTACCTGCGTGGACGTCCTCCTAGGACTGCGAATCATTCTTTTCTGGCCGGTTGAAATCGACGAAAAAAATCCGCGCAAGGCTCGAATGAACACTAAATACGCTGATTCAACCCTACACGCCACCATTTTGTGCATGTTAACGATCATCTCAAACTCGATGGGCGAGGCCCTACTCCTGAAGAAAGACAAAAGGATCACTTTATGAGGGCATCAAACTGCCGGGTATGCGAGGCAGGCAAGTGACAGCCGGGTCTGTCGCGTTCCTCTAGAAGCTGACTTAGCTGTGTTCCGATAGAAGGGGCGGCCCCGTATCATTCGCGATAACCCTCCATTTCTGTCCTGCAATCGTATTTTTACCTTATCATCTAGACTGCTTCTTTTGCGGTCTTTTCGTGCCTGACGGGAATACTTTTTTTCGTGCGAAGCATTTATGAACACCGTAATACATTTGACCATCCTTCTTTAATCGGAATCTACGTTGGAGACATGACTATCATCATATAATAGAAATATGTCCAGTTTACTGTCCTGTACATCCGAATATTAGCTTAAGTAAGTAGTGCCGCTGCCGTTGTCATTTCATTAATTATCTCATATCAGAACATAAACTACCGTAAAGGACCCCTGCAACAGTTTTTTTGAAAATGATAGATAAACTCGCACAGTCGTTAGTTTGTGTCGACACGAATATTTCAACTAAATATTACACTGCCACACGCTACAGAGAATGGGGAATCAGGCTCAAAAGTTGACTTGATCTTTCCTTCGACTTTTTAAAAATTGCACCTTCTTCGAGCAGCGCTTACACATGTGTAGATATTGAAGTGCCCATTCGTCAGGTCGCGAATGTTAGCGAGCATGCAATGTGCAGCTATTTGTCAAGTACGTTCGCCTGCTGTTCACAGAGCACTGCGATGCACCTCACATTAGGCTGCATATTGCGTACAATTTCAGCCAATGGTAAGGTCCTGTCGCCAACCGCCCAGCGCTTAAAAAAATTTCTTTACACAGTCTATAGACAGTCTATAGACTTCTGTCTTTAAAATCTATAGACTCTTTGTAGGCAAACCCTAGAGAACAGTCTATAGGCAATACAAATCCTATATATAGTCTATAGAGAATCTACAGATTTATGGCCATACACTATTAGTAGACTTTCTCTATAGACAATCTATAGACTATGACTCGAAAAATGAAATATCTATAGGAAGACAATAGAGTCTATAAGAAGTCTATAGACACTCTATAGACCATTTTTATAAGAGAATGGCTGGGTCGCTTGCCACATACCATTGTAAGCCGCGGTTATATTTGAGTGACCAGTTACAGAGGATCGATTGAATTGATTTTCGCAATATCCTCGCACGATGAAAACATTTCTATCGAGCAACTTCTCCAAGCCACCGCAAAAGTCGTACTTCTCGCAGGCTTGTGTAGTTATGTAGTAGTAGTATCTTACTCTCTACCTACCGGCTTTCGTCTGAACACAATGACTTGGGGGAGACAGGCGGAACGGAGCGCCTTGGTCTAGGTCAGCAAAAAATAAAAACAAAACAAACAAGCCATCGCAGTGTTCATGTCTACATTGCTTACATTGTTTGCATTGCTAGAATAAATGAACTGTATTATTTTCGCAGTTTTCGGCAAAACAATTGTCACAAGAAAAAAAAAAAGAAAGACATGAAGCAATGGATGGAAGTTGGAGCACAGAATTTAATAGCTTCATGCACGCGTGTAGCCTTCATTTCGAAAATAAAAGATAATGAGCTAAAATTATTTCATTTCCGCGAATATGTTTTGAATACGCGCATATACGAATGTTCCTCGTGTGCCCAAAAGGTCCTTGAAGCACGCTGAGTCGATACTCTCGCTATTCACGAGGCTTTCCTTGTTTGTTCAATCATGCTATAGCTTCCTGGAAGCCCGTGACGCATGCTGAGATGAGCACGTGCAGCGCTTCAAAATCATACACATTTTCTCTGCTGTTTTTCCAAAGGTATGATAGCAGACGTGCTCTCCTCAATACCAGAGCTTTGGTCATTCCATGCTTCCTTTCCATAACGCTATACATGTTCAGAAAATCTGAACAACTCACTGGCTCGCTTTTAATTTTACCAAGCGGAGCTGTGGTTTGTAACGTTACGAATTTTCGGAAAAATGAGAGTGGAATTTTACATGTTCGTATTAAAATGCAAATAACTATTAGGCTTAGTAACTGAATGCCTCTAAAAGAGGTGCATCGCGTTTCACACTAGCGGAGCTACGTAGAAACATTTCTCTAATCTAATGTGTAAACGGAAGAAATGCATTGGCAGGACCTGTAATGCGAAGGCAAGACGGCCGAAGGCCTTCAAGGGTAAAGGACTAGATTCCAAGAGGTGGCAAGCGTAGCAAAGGGTGGCAGAAAGTCAGTTGGGTGGATGAGATTGGAAGCTTGCGGGTGGAAAGGTGGCCGCAGCAGGCACAGTACACTGTTAATTGGGGGGATGTGAGAGAGGCCTTCGTCCTTCAGTTGCGGTAGTCAGGCTGATGATCTTGATGACAATGTTGATGAATCTATGCGAAGCAATGAAAGTATTCCCCGAGTCAAACACAACAGCAGCTGGAAACGGCACTGCCAGCCAAAGATTGCAAAAATAATAATAAGTGCGGGTATTTTCGCGACTCGTCGAAGGCAGGCTTTCTTGCAGTTGCTGTGGGGCAGTGACCATGGGTCAACGGATGGTTGTGCTGAACAGATTTCTCGTTAATTGCCGAAAGGCATGCTCTCGAGTCTTGAGATGCCGAGCGTAGCGAGGTGTTGAAGATATTCAGGAGTTTGGTAACATCAACGCTTCAGGGACTCTTTAAATGGGGATGTAGAGTTTTCACTGCAAGTCTAGTGCAGCCGACGTGGTGGCTGAGCGGTTATGGTGCTCAGCTGCTGACCCGAAAGACGGAGGTCCGATCCCAGCCGCGGCGGTCGCATTTCTATACAGAGGCAAAATTCTAAAGGCCCGTGTACTGTGCGATGTCAGTGCGCGTTAAAGAACCCCACGTGGTCGGAATTATCCGCAGCCCTCCACTACGGCGTTCCTCATAGCCTCAGTGGCTTTGGGACGTTAAACCCAACGAAACCAAAATCAACCAAATGTAATGCATATGTGTCATACAACCAAGATCCATATGCGAGTGTATGGGTGGAACAAAAAGTAAACTGAACACGGTTCGAACACGTAACAGTTCTGCTGTGCGCGGAAGCAGGGGAAATTCCTGGACACAGTGTCATTGACTGGCACGAAAACGCTCACACATTGGCACAACATGCCAGCTAAGCTCTTTAACATTGCGTGTGAGGGCATGTTTATCTTATGCCTCTTGTTTACTGCTTACGTCACGTTCTACAAGGTACGCACGCGGGTAAGTTTTTTTTTTGTAGCCATTTATTGCCTCAAGACATAAAGGGGCGGTTATGTATTGGTGGATGAAAGAAAAGGATGGTTAAATGAATGAAAACACATTGGCCGCTCGAATGAAGTCGAGGAGCAAGCGATAATGCGGACCCTTTGTCCAAGCGGTATATGGTTTGGTTCATGGGTGTTTAACGTCCCAAAGCGACTCAGGCTATGTAGGACGCCGTAGTGAAGGGCTCCGGAAATTTCGACCACCTGGGGTTCTTTAACGTGCACTGACATCGCACAGTACACGGGCTTCTAGAATTTCGCCTCCACCGAAATTCGACCACCACGGCCGGGATCGAACCCGCGTGACGAAGGATTGTTCGGCGAGAGACCAGCTGCCGCCAGATTCTCATCGCCGAATTCTCGTCGGGCAGTCAAGGGTTCGACGGCATACCGTCTGGTCTGGAATCATGGCTTGATGAGGTTCACTGGTCACTGACCAAGGTCAACAAAAAATGACCGTGTCTACTTTTTCATGGCTACGAAGCCCAAAACCGACTTTGATCAGAAGAGGATCTAGTACGGGCCATTGCTAAAAGCTTACAGGTTCCATCCTGAACATGCCCATGATATGACATACTACGAGCAACTAAGCATCTTGGAAGATAGACCTTGCTCGCGCGCTCATTGCCTGTAGTTTATACGATGCGTGTAGTTTGTCGAAAGCAAAAAAGACAATTTCCGCTAGGAAGCGCACGTCCTTAGTTTTCCATTCGTCCATATCGGAATTCTGCAACATGGACTGGACGGACCTGTATAGCCAGATAGGTCACTGGCGCAGGAATTACGAATCTTTACGGAGTTGCTTCGCAAGTGCACATCTCGTAAATGGACTGAATTCATGTACGCTTTTTAGACGAACGCTTTATTATTTCATGCGGTTTCATCTTCAAGCCGCGAAAAGTGGATAACGTCCATTGCACGTCATTCGAGTACCACCGGCCCACCCTTGGCCTTTGCTGTTTCTTCGTTGAAACCTCTGCAAAAGTGATTGCAGATTCAGAAAAAAACAAAGATTTAGTTATTCGCTCAAATATTAAAATAAACACACATGCTAAAAGGAAGCTGACATAAAACCAGAAGACGGAGGCAAGATAACTCTGTGTCCGCTCTTGCGTCTCAGTCTCTCTCGCGCGGTTTGGCCTTTTTTTTTTCTAGGAGTAATTGACAGCTTTAACCATTAGTTAACGCCAGCACGTCTCTTCTATGCCGCAAGTTTAAGATCAGTTTCATTTGAAAATCCACACCTTCTGTTGTGCTTACTGCGCTTATCATCTGCTGAGTGGTGTGTTTGAAGACTTGTAAGTTATGTTTCTTGTCTTTCGTCTTTTAAATGTCTGACAAACAAATATACTACTGTAATTTCTGCTCTGAGAGTTGTGCCGCTTGTATTTAAGGGGGAAAAAGCTCTAAACGCTTCCCTGGGGCCGGCTACATGATGCTTGCAGGCAGGCCGACGTATGTACATTGACAAGGCAGATTGAGTGGTCAGTATGTAAGGCATGCTTAAACGATGATAACAGCGCTAAAAACACCGCAAAAAAAAAGAGACGAGATCTTAAAGAAGCGCTACGTTAACAAATAGATAATTTATTCAATTGTTAATGTAGCATCCATTTTGTCCTCTGTCATTTTTAGCGCTAATTTTGTCGTTCCAGTGTGACGTAGGCAAAATTTAGACGAATTAACGTAGGCGGATCCCGTTTGGGCAGGACTGGAGTGATCGATATGTATTTTATTCATGGAAGAAGCGCGATAGTTCTACTCTCGATTTAAATCTTGGATCATCCGCACTTTACATTTTATTAAGCGACACAATGCCTTGCGTAATTGCAACCTTGCAAGTTGTCGTACGAAGGCTGTATCGCATTCCACTTCCATTCATATCACCCTCACCCCCCTTCGACTTCTAAATTTCAGGGCGAGAAGCGCAGAAGGAGCCTTTATGATGCCTCAATGGGCGAAAATGTATCGTGGGTCATAAAACTCGCTCCTTGGATGGAGGGAAGAGGCGTCACCAGATCGGAGCATTCCTATTGGCTAGAGGGGAGTGACGTCACCAAACAGGAGCATTCCCATTGGCTGGAGAAAAGTGGCGTCGCTAGGAGGGAAGTGAAGACGCCAAACCGGAAATGCTGTCACTTAAGGTAAAGGCATCATCAGCTGCCAGTGCTATTGCACTGCTAACAAAGAACGGAATGAGGTTCCCTGTGAAATTTTTTTACTTTTGTTTTCCGTAAGTGAATCAGCCGGAAGCGAGTGGCTTCTAACCCCTCCACCCAGCGCACAGATAACACTAACGACCCTGCACTGCCACATGTCAAGATTTGAAGCGATTTGACTCCCCCATTTTTCATACTCTAGTGCATTCTCGTACTATGAGCAAAATTATAGAATGTACTCCCTCTAAGAGGGACTATGTTGAATCCGCTATGCGACGTATTAGGTGTGAGTAACTTGGCTACTCTCGCGGGTGCAAAAAACTGTATTCGTTTAAAATCTGGAATCAAAAGTTCAAAAGATTGGTCACTCACCCGCATTGCTTTTTGCAGTATCCTTTTGCGATGAAATAATTATTATCGAGCAAGTTCTGCCGTCCTCCGCAGAAGTTGTACTCCTCGCAGGTTTTTGTCGTTATGTTGTAGTAATACCTTTTTCTCCCTTTTTTAGCTTTCTCCTCCTCGCAAGGACTTGATGGAGGATCAGCGCAGAATGGAGCGCCTTGGTCTAGGTTAGATGAAAAGTCGTTACAGTGTTACACGTAGCAAAAAAGAGCTGCAGGAATTTCGAGAATCATTTTTATAAGAACACTAATTTGTGTAAATTTTTCAGACCTCTATACCAAAGAAGGGCGAAAAAAAAACAACACTGGCATCACGCAGTGGACAACGTTTGAGCACGAAACACAAGAATATCTTGGATTGCAAACTTGGGTGCAGACAAGGAAAGGGAAATAAGGAGCTTGCTATGACACACAAATGAAGGAAGTCAACAGTCACAGAAACCAAGTAGCATAGGGGATGTTTCTCTCAAATTATTAAAAGAATTACACCAAAAATTACAAAAAAATAAATAGAAACATCCTCTTATGCTATTTGGTTTCGGCGACTGCGGGATTCCTTCATTAACATGAGCGTAGTGCGGTTTGGAACTGCCGGATAATGACCGGAAACCATTTCGTTATAATGATCACTTAATTTAAACTTAATATGTCTGAGAATTTTCAAACCTATTTAAAAGCGTGTTAAGTAGTAGTAGTAGTAGTAGTAGTAGTAGTAGTAGTAGTAGTAGTAGTAGTAGTAGTAGTGGTTTATTCAAAATAATAAAAAAAGGAAGGAAAACATTTTTGCTAGCCCCATTATCTGGCATCGCTACAGGAAGCACCTGAGCTGGGGCAGCGGAAATAAAAGGATAGCAGGCAGACTGGAGAAATTAAATGGAAGAGGTTAGGGGACAAAAATTATTGTGGGATTATAAAAATAACAAAAAATAAAGTGTCCCTGCCCGTGCGAGGTGAGGGGACAGGAAGAGAGAATGGGGGGGAGGAGGCGGGAACTATACGCAAGTATTCTATTTACAGAATTCGCTTATGTACAGGTCGTACGCGCGGGATGTCCATAAAAGAAAAGGAATAAGAGCGCGCGCGCGCAAGACACACAATACACTAATTACGCTTTCTTCGAATTTTTGCTTTCTCAGAAGTAACTGTAAACGCTCTTTTCTCATTGCGTTGTATCGACTTTGCCCCGCAACGGGATCGGAAGAGACCAAAGTTTTTGCAAATATACACGCAAGTAGAGTGTATTTACTGGGCTTTAACTGAGCCCGTTCGGTTAGCAACTTGTGCAGTTGCTCTCGGCATGTACAGCGCCTTTCTCAATGAAATGAAAATATTGGAGGGAACTTACTTTCATTGCATGTGGAGACACAATCGTAGCGAGATTCAAAGACGCCTTTCTGACCACAGCCATTCCACCGGAAGTGTTCGCACATTCCGGACGTTGTATTGTAAAAGTACCTCAAGATGATTTGGCGACAGCTTGACCCGCTTTCAATATCTGGCATCACGCATTCCGTTTTTTTGGGCTCTGCAATCGATAACAGTTTGAAAACACACAACATGAAAATCAGCTCTATGATTACTGCGGCCTGTGGAGGCGAAGCTTACTGTCGACATGCGATGCAAATTACATACTTTAGCTGACGAACATAGAGCAACAACAAAAAGAAAAGAAAAACATCGGTACGTTTTTACAGATTTCAAATTTAGTAATGGAAGGTAACAGTAGAAATGATGCTTATGCTTTCTCCTTTCTGTGTTCGGATTTTCGTCGATAGAACATTAGTCAAGGATATTTTCTCAACCCGCCAAGCAGAACAGACATGCGCCGTGCAAGGGAATCAGTAATTGTTCATTGTTGCTCGGTTATTCTTTACTGCAATGTGGTTGTGGCAGTTTTTTCTATTGCGCATGGGCTCGCGATAATGCGTCGTACTAAATGAATACTCATTTTTTAAGTTTGCTAGAGTTTCTGAATATTTTGATTTAAAGCGAAAACTTTACGAGTGCGAACCTCTAGACGTGAACTGACTTACCGGAGAGAATCGAAGCCACGAGAGCGCATACGGTGAGGATGGAAGTTAGGAGACGCATCTTGATTTCTTGGCGCGAGATCACTAATTGTGTCCAGCGAGATTGCCTAGCATCGGTCACGTTTATATTCTCTCAAGCACATGAGGCTTGCTCATGACTGACAGCTCATGATTGACAGCTTTGCGAAAACAGCGTTAGCGAAGCTGTGAATGCTAACAAATAAAGGTAAAGTTCAAGGAACGGTGTCGCTCGTTAGTCTTCCCTAGAAATTGCTACAGGTCGACCCTTTTCAATAGAGCTTAGAGATCGCCAGAAAGGAGCGGCTTCGGTGGCATTAAGCGTGCAAATTCAAAGTGAGAGAGAAAATATGTGATGCCTCACTTTTGACATGACAGTGACTTAGGCTTAGTTCTTCGATCTTCGACATTTAGACCAGGCAGTGTTGAAGGTGTGCATACAGCTTTCGGTTTCTTTTAGCGCAAAATGATCTCACGCACTGGCTTGGTTCTTACCGCCGTGTTCTCTCACTGTAAGACAATGAAAAGCCGCATCAGCAAACATGTATTTCAACGTTCTTTTCGCACTTCTTCATAATAGATCAATTTTTTGGATTTCTTTCCTGCTTCATTCCCAGCTTCCTCCATTCCCTCACGGCGCGGTTGAGGTGTCCATCGACAAGTGAACATGTATTTAAACGTTCTTTTCGCACGTCTTTATAATGAATCAACTTTTTGGATTTGTTTCCTGTTTCACTCCTAGCTTCCTCATTTCCCTCACGGCGCGGTTGAGGTGTCCACCGAGAAGTGAGACAGTTACCGCGCATTTCACTTTCAGATAACTGATAATTTTGAGCGAGAACGTACATCCATTGAAAATAAAGTAAAAAAAAAAAAGAACGCTGTCTGTGTGCGCGAAATGATGGTAAAATGAGTGTGAACTGTTAGCTGGCATTGCCTATCTTAGGGCGAACGTGAAATACCCTGATTATTATATTTATCGGAGCTTATCGGAAAATTGTGCATCCCACTATTTTCTCTGCCGACATTGCACTAAGACAAAATTTCCAATCAGCAGCGGTTATAGAATGCCCTGGATCGCTGCTGGAGGCGTAAAGGATGATAACAAATCTTTTTCGGTTGGAAGGAGAGAGTTTTGAGTACGTAAGTGGCGCTTGTCTTTCAACCGAAGTTAACTGTAGGGTTCGGCGCGCTGTCGCATCTTTTTGTACATGTGTTGCGAATATTCCGCGAGAGGGCAGTGACCTAGGCTGCGCGTCCGGTTTTGTTTTATTTTGTTTTGCTTTGGTGCACGCCGTTAGAAGGGGACTCATGCCTTTTTGGTTAGTCTCCCCATTCGTCCTTGCGGTTTCCTTCGCCGCTCCGGACGGCGGGGCTATCTGCCGGCCTCGACCTTGGACCCCTGTCCCCTTGGCGGATTGCGAGACCACCTAGGGAGCAACTCGGGGGTAAGGGAAAACGCTGACATCAGTTCTGAGATTTCCTATTCGTCAAAACTGATGAGCCGCAGTTAGTAGTTTATGTGTACGTGTGGAAAGGGGTGCGGGCATCTTCGGGGTGTACCCGCGAAGGGAGCCGCGCCCGTGTGCTTTTGTCGCTAGCTGGCGCTCGGTCTGGCCGAGTGCGGTGGGAGTGACCGTTGAGAGCTGGTGCGAGGCGCGCCGGTTTTACTGTTGGGACGCAGTGTCCCTCGCCTCTGTGCAGGCGGTCGGCTAGGCCGGCCGCGGATAGTTGTGGCCGTACACTGACTGACTTTCGTTTGTACCCATCTGTAAACAGCCTGTATAAAAGTTTGTTTCGCACTAAATCGCTTCGCCTGCAAGCCATATCATCGAGAAGCCTTCAAGCAGTGCATCAAGTTTCTGGAAATCACCTGACCAACACCACCGGCAAACCTTTACTTTAACTATTTCACTCTATTTCTTGTATTGATTTCTTGATAAACGCTGGATGCCGAAAAACACGGAAAGTAGAAGTATCCCCACGAAGCACTGTGTACTTGACATTTCGTGCTTGGCAGTTTTTCTAATGGATGAATCGGTGTCGGGGAAAATGTCGCATGTTGTGACTTGTTAAGTTTTGACAGTTCGTTGGTAGCAAAAGAAAAAAAATAAATGTGTGGGCTGTAGCTTGGAAGCAAAGAAGTAAATTATTGATATATTTTTTTTTTCAAAATGAGCCGTCATCTTCTTTACGTGACAGAAACAGAGCCCTTTCCTCATATAATTTATGTTTCCCTGAAAAGGGTACAGCTGGGTTTAAAACACGCAGATTGAGGAGAAATTACTAATATTACATTTGTTTCGCGTTATTTCAATAAATTAATTGTGGCGAAATCATTAAAAGTCAATGATTAAACAATATCGTGTCAGTCATTAGTCATTGGTCATTAACGTTAGGCTTTAATTAATGACCCTAGTGAATGACCATATCTAAAGAAGCTGATTAACAATCATAATTATCCACGACAATGCTATTGGGTAATTAATTTAATTAATTGGTTTGGCTGAAGAGATAATTTGACGTCATAAGGATGTGACGTCTTCCATATGTCTGATGACGTCACGCCTACAACCAATCAGAGAACAGCAACACAAAAGTACACATCGTCGAGTGGTAGCATCGTGGATCGAAGAGTGGCGGCCGGATCTTAACGGAGTGGGTACGTAGGTGTTGAAAGGCGTCGACTGGGAGCCACCAACGTCTCGGCAAATGCTAATGATTTCGCATTTCTCCAATGCAGTCTCTGCTGTGATCACTAAGTTTTTTTCGTGAGCAAGAGTCAGCACCGTAAAGTTTTTTATTTTTAAGTCCTTTTCGCTGTCTTCTTACTGCTGGACTGCCGTCACAGTATCAGGATGAACTCGTTTATATTCTCGTTATATCTTGCAGACACTCGGGTTTAGAGGACGGTGCTGTGTCACTATATGTCATGTTCTTGTACGCACATCGCTCTCTGCGCCTTGTCCTTTTAAAATTACACTGCGCAAAGGTTGGTCTCACTCTTTCCATACCATTGAAGGTCTTTTTTTTTTTTGCTGACGACCGCCGTATTCACTACAGGATATTTGCAGTCACTGTTCACAGTGCTAGTCCTAACAAAGATGAGTTTTCGCCTGTATAGACCACCAAGAGTAACTTGTTGAGATGACAGCGTGGAAACACGACACAAGAAGAATGTGAAACAAAACTTTAGAATCTTACGTCATCTCCATGCATACTTCTCAACATGATCTAGCACCAACTAGCCAAAGTCCAAACTGCCTTTCATTGACCGATGATTGGTTCGAACTGTCAGCCCTGGACTCGACTGACGAACTTTTATTAACGACCATGTCGTTATGACAGTGCACAAAGAAAGGGTTTAGACTGCGAATAAGATTTGACTGTGAACTAGACAGTCTTATTGACTTCGTGCAAGTGGGCCTAGCGTGTTTGCTCTCGGATTCCGTCGGACTCCTTTCATGAGCACGGTCTTCACTGGTGTTGGCGGCCAAAGGGACTGCTTGAAGGTAGAGAATTTTAATGGCCTTTTAGGTTAAAGAATGGGAAATAAATGTTGTAAAACCAGCAGTTGGAGTTTTGTTTTGATATTTTTGTCCTGTAGCGGCTATTGATTTTTTCTCTCGATGTTCTTGGAGCAAACGGTAGAGAATTCTCTATAGGGTCAGCTCATCTCATAAACAAGTCATAAAAAACCTAATATAATTACATGCTTCATACTCTAAGCAGAAGCGTGTCAACCTCAAGGATTCAGCGAATTCGAACGTCGAAGACTTGATTCTACGCTGATTTTCCGCCTTTGCGGGAGTAGTCCCATAGCCGTTTTTACTGACCTCTGTCGCAGATAGGATCATGTTACAGCTGTAAGCCCTGTGAAACCAGAAGAGACCTAGTGCCTAAGGAAGGCTGGCAACGATCACATTATTAGAAGAGATGGTCTGGCATTCTCACAGATATATTTAGTCGCTTCCTTAGAATTTCCAGACTACAGATTTACCGTGCTCTTCGGTAACTTCATTTCACAACTGCACATTTCGAACCACTTTGTGTCATCTTAAGTAAGAGTAGTGCAGCGCAAAAAACAGGGACAGAAGGAGAAGACACAAACAACAGGACTGGCGCCTGTCCTGTTGTTTGTGTATTCTCCTTCTGTCCCTGTTTTTTGCGCTGCACTACTCTTACTTAAGATAACCACCGACTAGCCCACACCAAGATTTTGATACACCTTGTGTCATTGTGTGCTGAGCCCTTTCAACGCGCAGTGCGGGTAGGCTGATCAGTCTGTTTCACTCATTTACAGTAACTACCAGCATTACATCATAACGTACCGCCCACCCCGCTTCACTTCGTGCACAGTGCCGCTGTGGTGGCAGGACGAGTTATTCACGTTATGCAAGCCATTTTAGTACTTTCAGTATATAAAGAAGAGCCAGGAGTAATTGACTATTAAAAAGATAGCCTCGATAGAGCATTTCAAGCCGTTAGGGGCAATCGGCGGCAATGCATTCATACAACAGTTGCACCCAGCCTTCCACGTGTGCATTGGCTAATTTTAATTTGTTCAAAACATCGTGTCGAGACTCATCACGGAGAGAGTACCTTAGAGACTGTGACTTTCAGGAACATCTAAGGAACCTTAGATGAAGAAGGAAGGCTAAGAAGATGCACAGGACCACGAATAGGGCAGAAAGATGCAAGAAGATGCGTTTCAGAAGAGGACAAATACGGGCTGGTTGGTACGTTTTTGAAGAACTGGATAAAGCAGCGCTACGGAAGACGAGACAAGAGAACGAAAAACACCAGCGCTGACTAACAATCAGATGGTTTATTGCTACAGGTGAGGCAGCATATAAAGGAAAATGGCACCAGTAAGAACTCAAGAAAAAAGCACGAGAGAAAGATACCGCACAACCACACAACCCGATTGAAAACAAGCCGCGTCACTGATTAAGATATGCGTGTTCCTTCGGTAACAGACTAATCGACGGGCTGCTGATACAGGTGCCACCTTGCTTTCGTATATGGCTGGCCTCCGAAATGAGCCTCGAGGTCTCAACTTTATATTGGGCGATGATAGTGGTCCGATTGAGATGCGCTTCGCAATCTTGACACCGCGCAATGCAATGCAAGATGGTTTCTGCGCGACCTGTTTTCTATATCGTTTGCGTGTTCACGTAGTCGATCGTTTATGCGGCGTCCCGTCTCACCGATGCAGAAATTGCCACATGAGGTCGGAATCTTGTAAACAACACCAACACGACAGTTGAGAAACTTCCACTGGCAGCCTTTTTTTTTCTGCTTCCATCCTTGTTTAGACGTTTGCACAATCCGCTAAGTTTAATCCCTGCTGAAAAAAAAGCAGCCTAATGCCTCCTTTGCTCACTATTTTCTTTAGATTGCGCGAAACTTTGTGCACATACGGACGCCCACTGTTTTCTTTTTCTCTGCCTGACCCGCATCGGTGCGCTTGCTTTTCCGCAGGCTACATTCAGCAAGCAAGGACTCGGCAACACTTGACACAATCTTCTTGGGGTATCCCAGCTGCAGATAGCCTTTTCACCTGTGCGTAGAAGCTGCCTTTTGTTTGATTCACACACGATCTTTGCAGTGCGGCTCTTAGGCATGCCTTGGCGATACCGCGTCTTCGGACCAACCTCGATGACGCGACCGTTGTTAAAATAATGCGATATGTTGATGACTTTCTAATCCTATATCGAACTGATGACGCACAGAAAGCAGCTGCAGAGATTTTCGACGTGCTCCGTTATTAACCTAATGATATCCAATTGACTTACCAGCTTTCCACTAATAATAGGCGCAAATTTTATACATGGAACTGACAATTTCTAACAACCATGTGTGTTGACCGTATTCGCCGCGGTCTAGGAAGAACCTTCTCCCTTTACGGTCGGCTCACTCCAAGATTGTTAAGCGCAGTATCACCAAGGCATGCCTAAGAGCCGCATAGCAAAGATCATGTGTGCATCAAACAAAAGGCAGCTGCTACGCACAGGTGGACAGGCTATCTGCAGCGGAGATACCATAAGAAGATTGTGTCAAGTGTCGCTGAGTCCTTGCTTGCAGAATGTAGTCTGCGCAAGAACAAGCGCACCGATGCGGGTCAGGCAGAGAAGAAGAAAACAGCATGCATCCCGTATATGCACAAAGTTTCACACCATTTAAAGAAAATAGTAAGCAAAGGAGGCATTAGGCTGTTTTTTTTTTCAGCCAGGAATAAACTTAGCGGATTGTACAAACGTGTAAACAAGGATGGAAGCAGAAAAAAAAAACGCTGCCAGAAGAAGCATAAGCGGAAGTTGTGAACTGCCGTGTTGGTGTTGTTTACAAGATACCGACCTCATGTGGCCATTTCTACATCGGTGAGTCGGGACGCTGCATAAAAGGTCGACTACGTGAACACGCAAACGATATAGAGAACAGGTCACGCAGAAACCATCTTGCATTGCATTGCGCAGAGTGTCAAGATTGCGACGCGCATCTCAATCGGACCACTATCATCGCCCGATATAAAGATGAGACCTCCAGGCTCTTTTCGGAGGCCTGCCATATACAAATGCTATAGGTGACACCTGTATCAGCAGCCCGTCGATAAATCTATTACCTAAGGAACACGCGTACCTTAATCAGTCACACGGCTTGTTTTCAATCGGGTTGTGTGGTTGTGCTTTATCTTTTTCTCGTGGTTTTTATTGCGCTTTTACTCATGCCATTTCGTTTATATGCTACCTCACCTGTAGCGATGAACCATTTGGTTGTTAGTCAGCGCTGGTGTTTGTCCTGCTCTTGTCTCGTCTTTCGTAGCGCTGTTCTATCTAGTTCTTCAACGATGTGTTTGAGTCGATTTTCACAAATTCCCATCTAGTCATTAAGGGACTGCTGAGAGGACACATCACATGCGCGCGTCCTGGTGAAAGTGAAAACAAACCTATATTGCTTAATCAAACTAGGAGGACAAGCCGACAAAAGGTTAATTGCACTGGCTCGCTTGGACGCCTTAGGAACGGACTCGGGTTGACGGATAATGTCACCCGCTGACGTCTGGGCCACTGTATAGCGTTTTTTTTTTTCACCTTTCGATGCGACAAATCCTGCCGCCATTTCTTTCTTTTTTCTTTTTTAACGATTTGCTTCTGCGTCTACAAATGAAGAGGTTTAAGGTACCAAGCCGGTGACCCTTGAGAAATCCTTTGTTTAAGGCTAGAGGCCAACCGCCTGTCAAAAAAGTGGTAGGGTTTTTAAGGTAGTTAAACCATGCGTGCGAAAGCACGTGTTTAGCCTAATAGGCTCATGTGTTTGCTTTGCTGGGTCGTCAGCACGCCTGGCGACGACATTAGTTCGATAGTAGCATTAGTTTATGAAGGAGACAATGTGCAATTCGCAGCGTGTAAAGTGTGTTGCATTTTAACATGAGGCGTATACTGATCGGCTGCGGTGTTCGAAAATTGCTCTCGCGCAGTGACCAGCGAAGCTTAACTGTTTGCGCCGCCGCGGGTTCGAGTCCCACCCAACAATAATTATTTGATGTATTTTTACTTATTTCACTTGGTACAAGCCCACAAACATCGCAAGATCTTGCTCGGGGTTTACCCATCGGAACAGTGATTTTGCTGTAACACAAATAATAATACAGACGGTACAACAGACAAAAAATGAGTGTGCGCAGTGGAGTACAGTGGATAGTGACAAGCAGGATAAAAATACAAAAATGAAATTTCGTAAGAAATACCAAAAACTAATCTACCAGCAGCGAACATGCGCAGCGGTTCGCTGCTACGCACAACCGTGCATAGGGCTTTTTACCATGCCTGGGGTTCTTCAAAGTGCACTGACATCGCACAGCACACGGGCCTCTAGCATTTCATCTCCACCGGAATGCGACTGCTGCGGCCGGAATAATAATAATAATAATAATAATTGGTTTTTTGGGGAAAGGAAATGGCGCAGTATCTGTCTCATATATCGTTGGACACCTGAACCGCGCCGTAATAGAAGGGTAAAGGAGGAAGTGAAAGACGAAAGGAAGAGAGAGGTGCCGTAGTGGAGGGCTCCGGAATAATTTCGACCACCTGGGGATCTTTAACGTGCACTGACATCGCACAGCACACGGGCGCCTTGGCGTTTTTCCTCCATAAAAACGCAGCCGCCGCGGTCGGGTTCGAACCCGGGAACTCCGGATCAGTAGTCGAGTGCCACAACCACTGAGCCACCGAGGCGGCCTGATGGGTTAATAATGCCCATATATGCGGATTTGGTCATTATCGACTTCACATTCGCAGATACCTGAGAGTCCTTCATACCACTCCTGGCGCAGTGGTGCAGCGGATAAGCGATGCGGCATTGCCCTGTGATGTCAGGTGCTGCCACTGGTGGGGCTTTTGCAAACTAGGTTGCTCGTCCCAAAGTAACGGCTCGCGACCAATCAGTAATTTAGCTGCCGCCTGCCACGGTGGTCAGTTTGCTCACAATCCGGTGGGCAGGTTGGGATGACGTCACAAGGTCACGTGACCTGGGTGGCCCATCTAGGTTGCTTCTTCGGGGATTTTTCGCACACAACTCTGACGACGACGCCGTGGGATTTTCTGCGGAACCGGAGCCTTAACGTTGCCGCGTTAATATGTATTGCGCGATAGCGTATACAGCTCGTTCGGTCTAAAAGCCGTCGGCGTAGTCGGCACCACCTGTCGGAAATAATGGGGGGCTGCGTAAAAAAAAAAACCGTACCATGGTAATTTCAGGCTCTAGTGATTAACAATTGATTGGTGTGTGATAGGCGATGATGAGGTAATGAAATCACTTGAATTGATTAATAAAGAATTGAAAAAATCAGAAAAAGGGTGGTTCAAAGGTGTCAAAATGCTCATAATGAGAAGTCAATGCTTGATGATGCAAATTAAGAAAATGTAGAGTGTGTAATGAATCAATTAAATGAAACAATTGAAAAGACAAAGAATAATGCGTTCAAAGGTGTCTAACTGCTCAGAATGGAAAGCGTAACTTACTATGCTATTGCGTCATACCATTAAGGCGCCGCTTAAGTGTCCTCTCCAATTTTTTTATATTTACCTGCGTTTTTTTACAATAAACTTCAAACTTCATGCACGTTATGGGGCTGTAGACTAAAACACTCACGCCAAGTATCGCTTCCGTCTTCGACTCGCTTCGGGTTCACCGTCGCCGCACAGCCTGAAAAGGTGACGCTCCATCGTACACGAACATCTCAGTGGACAGATGAAGTGACGAGATCGCAGAAGCGCTGCTACCGGTATCTTTCCTTGGGCCGCCATTCCGCTGTCAATATAGCCCTCTACAGACCTTTCCATTGAGCGAGGAGGATGCCGAAACGCCTCCTCTCTGGGCTGTTGCAAACCCGTTCCGCTTCCACTGTGCTTACGTCATGTGCGCTCAACAGTCCAGCGAACAATATGGCGACGCCCAGGCAGCCCTTATTGGAAATGTGCCTAGCACAACCCAGATGCCGAAAAACGGCGAATCGTTCGAACGCGCAAGAGCTTCATCTGTTCGGCGCCTCATCTGACGGCTCAAGCAACAGGCGAGAATGGTTCGACGGCAGCTGAGGTAGTGTCAGCAATTCGGCTTGCAGCAGTTTTAGATGGCAGGTAGCAGATCTTTCCAATTTATTGTGGTGGCTGTGTCCTGTATAGAGAGAGGAAAACAGCAGCGCTACATCGGAAACCATAAAAACTTGTAATTCTGGCCGTCGTTACTGCATTCCTCGCTCCTCAACCCGGCACAGAAAGCGCACACGTCAATACTGTGTACCTGCCTGTTTCATTAGTCTGCCACCTAGTGTATTCCGCATGAAAACAAAATATAACCTGAAAAAAATTTTGCGTTATGTCTCTGCGTGGCTTCGTGCCCCATAATTATTTCATCTAATGTTACTGTCTTATTTTCAAATTACTGTCATCCCTCTTGATGGTGTAATAAGTTATGTCTCTGTATTTGTCTCTCTGTGTTATTAATGTTTCTTTTTTAGTTGTTGTCAAGTTCATTGCAACGTCTCTATTTTTTGCCAATGTTCGCTGTCTGCCAGGCACTTCCCCTTAAGCTCTTTGAGGCTTTGGTAGGCCTGAGTTATGCTTAATGAAAATAGACATGAATAAAAGTGAAAAATGCTGCTGTAATGAAGCCCGAAGAAGGCAGAGGAAGGCTTCCTTATCAAGCGCAAGACAGTGATGTCCCGTGCTGTCACCAAACACTCTCTTAATGTGAGCCCAAAAATCTATATGCCGGGAACTTTTTGCAACCAGAAGTTTGTATATTACTTGCATATTTGCCCCTGTGTTATTATGTAGTATATGCTTTTTATTAGTCCTTGCTGTTCGTCGGTATTAATGAAGGCCAGAACGCCGCGAGTTGCGAAGTACTATTCGTTGATTGCGTTTGTCTTTTCTCTTTCTAAAGCCGCCGCCGTGGCTCAGAGGTTATGGCGCTCGGCTGCTGACCCGAAAGACGCGGGTTCGATCCCGGCCACGGCGGTCGCATTTCAATGGTGGCGAAATTTTAGTGGCCCGTGTATTATACGATGTCAGTGCACGTTAAAGAACCCCAGGTGGTAGAATTTTTCGGAGCCCTCCACTACAGCGTCCCTCACAGCTTGAGTTGTTTTGGGACGTTGAACTCCCAAAAACATTTTCTCTTCTGCGCTCCAACATATATTTTGAGTGAGGGTGTACGTGAGAAAAGTTTGCCATCGCTAAAGATCAAGGTTGTCAGCTTGCAATTAAATTGACCGGCACAGGACACACCGCCGGCACATCGCTGATACAGCTGTGCAGTGAGAAGCAGTCACCGGAGACCATGGCCGGACACAGGGCTGTCTTTTCGCACAGCACAAAGGCAAGACAGGACGCGAGGTGGCACCTTCTTATTTTTGTTCTGGTTATATTTGGCACACAACTAAAGCTTCCGGGGTGTAGCCGACGTACTGCGTTAACAATATTAATTCACTGAGCCTGCTTGCAATATTTTTTACTTGAAAAATTCCCTCACGTTTCTCCTAATGCTTAAACGTTCTTGAGAACACTTAAATACTTCCTTGTGGCCCAATTTTAGAAAAGAGATTCCTTGAAACACGAATAATTCCCTGAAATGAAAACTAGTAGCGCCCGAGGCCTTTCGTGCTTCTGCGCCTTTGACTCCAATGTCGCTTCAATGTAGGTGGAGGGTTGGAGGAAGGGGGTGAGGCGTTTGTTTAATAAATCTTATAAGAGAGGGCGCCAAAATCCCGTTAACCTCTAGCTATCCGTGCAACTGAACGAATGTTTTGCCATCTGTTGGGCTGATCTAAAAGTTCGCGTTCAGAGTTCTCAACATGAACGCTAGATGGAACCACTACATCTGCCACACAATGCACTATTGATGCATATCTTAAGACAACACTGAGGTGCTTCGACACACACACACACACACACACACACACACACACACACACACACACACACACACACACACACACACACACACACACACACACACACACACACACACACACACACACACACACACACACACACACACACACACACACACACACACACACACACACACACACACACACACACACACACACACACACACACACACACACACACACACACACACACACACACACACACACACACACACACACACACACACACACACACACACACACACACACACACACACACACACACACACACACACACACACACACACACACACACACACACACACACACACACACACACACACACACACACACACACACACACACACACACACACACACACACACACACACACACACACACACACACACACACACACACACACACACACACACACACACACACACACACACACACACACACACACACACACACACACACACACACACACACACACACACACACACACACACACACACACACACACACACACACACACACACACACACACACACACACACACACACACACACACACACACACACACACACACACACACACACACACACACACACACACACACACACACACACACACACACACACACACACACACACACACACACACACACACACACACACACACACACACACACACACACACACACACACACACACACACACACACACACACACACACACACACACACACACACACACACACACACACACACACACACACACACACACACACACACACACACACACACACACACACACACACACACACACACACACACACACACACACACACACACACACACACACACACACACACACACACACACACACACACACACACACACACACACACACACACACACACACACACACACACACACACACACACACACACACACACACACACACACACACACACACACACACACACACACACACACACACACACACACACACACACACACACACACACACACACACACACACACACACACACACAGAGGACCCGGCCAAGCAAGCCATCGCCACAGTCCGGGCTGCCAGCGTCAAGAGCCTCCGGGACATGAACGTTTGAATGCAGTGGGGCCGTGCGGGGGGCCCAAGGACCTGCGTGTGATAAACTCCCCTATGTCTATTAGAGTTTTCGCGACCACCATCTAAGCAGACATCGGATGGAACGTGTTGTGTATCAGACGGACGCCAGGCTGGAACTGAACAAACGTTTATTGAGACAGTGCCTTTTTATAGGCCGATGAACATGTGATCTGCCGACGACTGCTTGCGTGGCTGATAAGCGATACATGAAAATGCAGTTTAAAACATGCGCTATCAGTATACCACACTCCTTTCTCCTAAGATTTGCACAATCCAAAACGGACTAGCTAGCCATTAATGCCATAACGCAGGACAGGCCGTCGAACACGCGTTGATCTTCGCGGCTCGACCGGTACTTGGGTGGCTTGGCCTGGACTCGCCCCAGGGGTTGCTTCTGGGCTAGCAGACAGCGGCTGTGGCTGCCTGGCTGTAGGAGGAAGCCTGACGTGGTAGTCCTCACTTGTGACTGGGTCAACTACGAGCCGCGTCCAGGCGCTCCTCAACTGGTTGCGGTGCCTGTGATGACGCTCGCCGTTGTTTAGCTGTACCACGTACGACACCGGACCTCTGACTGCCACAACACTGGCAGCCTTCCACCTTGGACCTGGGCAAAAGCTTTTAGCGTAGACCGCGTCACCGACACGAAACCTCTTAGTCTCCGGTCGTTGTAACTCAGGCGCGTGTTGCCGGTCCGGATGGAGTCTGTCTGCAAAAAAATGCAAAAAAAAAAAGAAATTGTGACTCCAATCCACGCTGCGAAGGTGGTTGGACAGCGAACCTGTAAAACGACGCACAATTACCCATTGCGACGTCACTTGAAAAGTCACACACGTGGCTCTACAAAGAGTGAAACCAGAGACAAGTGAAATGTACTTATATTACCCGTTATTACTTCACAACGACATTCCCGACTGCTTTATGTTCAGTATGATATACACTGAGATTTCCAGTTCTAACTGTAGAGATATTCTTGGCTAAGGTTAGATTAATGCATGATCCATGAATGTTTGTTGGTTGATTTGCATTGGTGAAGCGGTGCTCCTATTGTCCACATGCGCCTTATCATCCATCATGGGATTTTGATGCTTGTTTTTTCTTAATGAAAACGTGTACTGAGCTATATGCTGTATGCCTGTTTTCAAAGGAGATTTACCATTTGTATACTTTGCACATTTTTATTTTTCAATTTTTATGTTTATTTTTGTTTATATTTTATCGTTTTATCGCTTTTTAAATGTTTATGTATTTTCTAGTTTGAAAGTTACTCCTTTTTGATTTTTATTTTTTTACATTACTACTGCTTTATGATCAGTATAATATACGATTTGTATGGTGTTCGGCACTTTTCCACTCTGAGTAGCATTCAATTTTCTGCCCGGCGTTTTTTGCTGACGATGCCGACGACACGAAAATTTCCTTGCACGCTATAGGTATACAGCTTCGCTGTAAAAAATTAGCTGTGGTTTAACTACTGCTGAACCTAGTTAGAGAGCGGAAGCTGTGGTGTATCGGGCAACTAGACGCGGTTTGGCGTCTGTAACGTTGAGTGCGTTCCGCACACTGGATAGGCAGCGCGCCCACCCTGTCATCCCAGCTGGTGGCAGTTAACGGTTTATCGCGAGGTTGATCACCCAATAACGCTGCGGCCTATCGCTGCAGTGCCGCGTATTTGCCACAACGTTGTCAACGCTAACGCATGCAGCCCACACCTCTCTCTCTCTTTCACCACCGCTGCATGCCTCAAAGCGCGATTGAGGGGTCCACTGACCCAGGGAGCCAGTTATGCGCCCTTCCTTTCCTCAAAATCATCGCAGACTAGAACTTTAACCCCGACGACAAGTACTAGTCATTTTGTACTAGGCCTTCAGTACTAGCGTTAGGAAGGGCTTAAACGAGGGGAGTAAGAGCGGATGATAAAAAAAGGGAGGAAAGTGTGGGTGAGGAAAAAAAAAAGCCGAGTAGAGGCTGTGCAAGGCGGCCGAGAGGGCCAGTAGGAGCTTTGTGAGTCGGGAGGGAGTGGAGGCAGAGTGATCCAGACATGCTGGCTGATGGATCGCAGGGATGCGGCTCCCTAATGGGAAAATAAGGAGCTTAGCAGAACACTTAAAGCGCAATTACATCATCTCGCGCGTGTCGTCCCGAAACTCTTCGCGTGTTGCTTAGAGCGGGCAGTGTGGACACGATAAGGGAAAACTGAGGCCCCGAGCAGAGTTGTCCAGAGCAAGAAAGGGAAAGGAATAAAGAGAAGTGCATCACCAAGACTTGTTGAGCGAAGAGGAAATTATGGAAACACGTGGAGATGGGAAAGATGTTAAGAAGGAAAAGCAGCTTTGACGCGAGAAAGTTTTCTTGCTCCCGAATGGGGAGCAGGATGGCCACTCCGTTACTGGTGGACATTGCGCTGGGGCCATCATTACGCCTCTCTCCTTGAGGTGCAAAGAGAAGATAAGGGGCCATCGTTTCATTGCTCATGTGCGTGCATGCGAATGTGAGTGTATTTATGTTGAATTGTTTGGTCGGCTCGGGGAACATCAGTTTAAGTGCGCTTAATCCATCTCCAATGCTTGCTGAGGCTTAGCAGCTGTCTGGAAGTTTCCATTGACGGCCATTCGGGCGAGTGGCTTCTTCCGCCTTTCATTCACATTATTTCTCGAGTGAGGTACAACGAACTTTTGGGATGGCGTCGTTGAACACCCCTACATCTTTCATGCAAGCGTGCTTGCTTTCGCTGAATTCCAGGGTTAGCCAAGTTAAGCCACTGCCAATATTTTTAGCGATAGCTACATTACGGTAGCATTTCGAACCTTCAGCGTGGCGGCGCCGCCACGCTATCACGTGGTTGGTCACGTGGTGCGGAGCAGCTGCCGGCGGCGCGGCACCATGGCTGATCACGTAACCAGCTACGTGTCTGGTCACTGTCGCGAATCGGTAGCGCGTCCCCGACTTTCCGAAGGGGAACGCTGTCGCGTGCAGGTTCGAACAAGACAAGAGAACAAAGAGATCAAACAAAACAAAACGAAGCCGTTTTTATTATTTAAAGGAAAAGAGCCGATACGAAACGAAAACAGGAAAAACGCACACTCAACACGCGTACAACACTACACGATAAAAGGAAAGAGTTCACCAGGTACTGAGCGTCCCAGGTGAAGCGGGTATGCCTTGAAGACAGGGCGAACGCGGGTCGGTGTAGTGCGACGCGTCGCTGGCGATGCGTCGTAGGAAGCGACGACGGAAGGGAGCCAGGTGGTATTAGGAGCGGAGAGGAACACAGGGAGACGCCATTGGTCTCACGTCAAGAGCCCGAAGCACTTGGCAGCAGCAGGAAAAACGTAGCCAGGACCCGTCGACGGCGTCACGAAACGCCAGAGGCTTAAAGCAGGCTATCCAAGAGTGCCTTTAGGCAGGACGGACCCTCAGTCCATCGGCTGCCACCTCCACACTTGCGAAGAACGCAGGAGGCTTACGTCAGTGATCCAAGGGAGGTCACGGCAGCACGGACCCAACGTCCGACGGCTGCCACCTCCACGCTTGAGTGACCCAATCTCCGCTGCGCTGTCTTCCGTAACTCCTAGGTTTTCTGACACGTCACTCCTCGTGCTCGCCACGCTCTTTGTCGCCACGCGCAGCGCTCCGCTGTCCGACGCACCACTGTCGACGCACTGCGTTCACAAATCCTCCGAGGATCTTTTGTGCACCTCACGGTCACGTGGTGCGGAGCTGCTGCTGCTGCCAGCGGCGCGGCGCGCCGGTAAAACCGAGCTGCCACAGCTGTGCGCATGCGCGGTGTCAAGTGTTACGAAGATGAAGAAGGAACGCCCAGCGAAACGGAGCACTGAACCCTGGCCAATCCCCCACCGTGCGTATGTGCCATCGCATTTGAGGCAACAACAACAACAACAACAACAACAACAACAACAACAACAACAACAACAACAACGACGACGACGACGACGATGACGACGACGACGACGACGACAACAACAACAACAACAACAACAACAGCGAAAGACTGACTTTGCCATTAAACTGAACAAGTTCCAATCGGCCAGCTGCAGCTATCGCATCACTCGAGGTTTAACCAGAGCTAAACCACCGCCAATTTCTTTTTTTTTTATTTCGGGGCTGAAACCCTTCATACGAGAACTACTCGAACCAACGCGTCTGTGGCGCTTTGGAAGGAAAAGGACGCTGTGTACAACGCAGGAGCTGCGGCCTGTGGTCAATTATTGAAGCATTGCCATCCAAGCTCTGCTGGGAATTCGTGCACTTACCCGTTGATACAAAGAACAATGTGCAATCAATGTTAATGCAACTTGGGTGCTTTGTATACGGGCGCATTATTTTACTATAAAGCGAAATCCTGAGCAGGCTCACGCCCGACACGCTGCAATTAAAAGTGGGCTCGATATCTCATTGAAGCCAATAGACTCCAAAAGTGCTTCGTGAAGAGCGCGTCGAGCAGCCTGAATAGGTAGCTGAGCCCGTAAAGGAGTCGTCAAAGGAAACGGCACTCGTATTGTTCACCCTGCGCTTATTTCGATGTTCTGTAATGCCCGTTGGCGGGGCAGTTGAACATAAAGTATCATTTCAGATAGAAGTGGTGACAAAGCTGGAACTCATCTAGGGATTTTGAGAGACTTCCCAAGCCTGGGAGCCTCGCCACAGTGCTGCTTTTCGTGATGGCTACGCGGTCGCAGTATATAGTGTTTCAAATGCTGACGACCACAGGTGTGCGACATGACGAGGTTTGGACGTGACGAGGTGTACCTCAACTTCATATGCATTTCAACCTGACGAAATATAAAAACCGTAGAGTCCGAGCCCGGAACTCCGGCTACTGATCCGGACTTCCCGGGTTCGAACCCGACCGCGGCGGTTGCGTTTTTTACGGAGGCAAAACGCTAAGGCTCCCGTGTGCTGTGCGATGTCAGTGCACGTTAAAGATCTCCAGGTGGTCGAGATTATTCCGGAGCCCTTCACTACGACACCTTTTTCTTCCTTTCTTCTTTCACTCCATCCTGTATCCCTTCCCTTACGGCGCGGTTCAGGTGTCCAACGATATATGAGACGGATACTGAGTCATTTCCTTTCCCCCAAAACCAATGCTTATTAATATTATTATTAGAGTCCAAGCCTTAATTATGACGCAAAATGATAACACAAGTAAAAACGGGGCACAAGAAAATGCGGAACGCGGCATTTGATTCTCTCATCTTCCTTGGGTCCTGGTTACTTCCACAAATATTACGCGACACCGTATACAGACCGTTCGGTCGAAAAGCCGTCGGCGCAGTAATAGTCGGCACCGCGTTTCGCAAAATAATCGGGGGCTGCGTAAAAAAAAAATCGTATCAGGATAATTTGTGGTTCTAGTGATTGATTATTGGTAGGTTTGTGATAGGCGAATTAGAGAAAACCTAGCGCCAAAACCATGCAAACCCCAAGCAGGAACGCTTGTGTCTCGTCGTCGTTCGTCCTTGTGATTTGCATGGTTTTCGCACTAGGTTTTCTTTAGTGCAAGTATGCACCAAGTAGCCCAAAAAGAGGTGTTAATGCAATGTGATAGGCGGTGACGAGTTAATGAAATCACAGTAATTGATTAATTTATCAATTAAAGAAATGAAAAAAATGGGAAAAGCGGGAGTCAAAGCTATCAGAATGCTGAGAATGAAAATCGAATGCTTTATGATGCTAATTAAGAAAATTTAAAGTGTGTAACTGATCAATTCATTAATTGAAACAATTGAAAAAAAATGCGTTCAAAGGTGTCAAACTGCTCAGAATGGAAAGCCTAACCCACTACACTATCGCGTCATACCTTGAAGGCGGAGCTTAAGTGTCCGCTCCAATTTTTAATTTCACGTCATAATGAGCCACCTATCCCAAATAACACTGCGGAACAGGCCACAAGCATTACATAAGCGACCATGGCAATCGGAAACAGTATCGGCGCAGCTGATCTCCCTAACCATGGCCTCCAGGACGTGTATCCTGAAGAAGCATATCTCGGAGTCCATACAGCAAGGCTCTAAGATCTTTGTGAATTTCCCCAGAGGGAGCGCGCATCAACTACTACATTGCACGGAATTTGCATACCACACGTGTTGTCGTATGCCCGAAATCGTGATCACACTTTCGGCGTACAGAAACTACTGTTAATGCTGAGATCAGTCAAATTTTCGCGGAGTAAAAATAAATGGTGATATCATAGCATTGTTTCTGGTAGATATAAAACCCCGCAGTTTGAAGGTAGCTTCTGCCGGGGGCGGTGGCGTGCCTCTGTAATCCAGCTACTTGGAGGCAGGCGCTTGAGGACGGGTTGAGGTCGGGAGCTCTGCCCCGTGTTGACCCATGTTGATCGGGTGTCCGCGCTAAGCTGGGCGTCGACATGGTGACTCCGGGGGAACCCTGTAGTGGCCAGGTCGCCTAAGGAGGAGTGGACCGGCCCAGGGCGGAAACGCAGCAGGCAAAAGCTCCCGCGCTCTGCAGTAGTGGGATAGCACCTGTGAATGGGTGGCACGGGGTAGCCCGGCCAATAGACTCGGACCTAGAGCCATTTTTTTTTAAATCCTGAAAGGCTTTTTTTTTTGCTTACAGCCTTTATTTATGCTTTGTATCTGTGAATGCAGGTCAACCGCCAACCTCCCTAGCACCTTGCAGGGCAGTAGATCGAAATCACTGGAGTGCCGTATTTTTTTTCCCTCGCTTATTTTCTTTTCCTTTTTATTTGCCTCACTTATTATGACCCCGTCTAGTGAACTGCGTGGGACCTCAGACTTTGTGCAATGCTTAGAGCTAGCTGTAGCCCTGGTTATTGCTTTTTTCACGACTGACCGCCACGGAGGGAACACGTCACGTGCATGCACGAACATGACAGTTGCCGCAGAAAAATGTAGTAGCGTTGGCAGCAATAGTAAATGGACCAAGGAAGGGGTATTGAAATTTGAGTTTTCGAAACTTAGCGCAGCAGTAGCGCTTTGCCGTATCGGTAGATGCTTGTCGCACTCGCCACTTTCTGGCTGCATTGCTAAGCTGCTCTGCAATAAAACCTGAATATAATTTTCCTGGACCATTTACTTCTCCTACCGATACTACGTACATGTGCAGGTACTATCGGGGAAAGGAGTAACATATCCCCCCCTCCAAGTTCCGAACCGTGCCGCTGCTCTGAACGCGGGCGCCACCTAACGATGCATTTGACGCGTTTCGAAATTTGGAGGCGATGGGGTCACATTATTCTCCCCGATAGGACAGTCGTGGGCAAAAGTAAAAGCTGCCCCCCCCCCCCCCCCCCCACCCCTGCTCGAGTTTTGAGGGTTGCCGCTCTGCATGGGGGCGCCATCTGAAAAAGCCCTTCTGCTGTCGAGACTGGCGCACTGGGTCGGGACCGACAGCAGAAGGGTTTGTCAAGTGGCGCCCCCATGCAGAGCGGTCAGCTTCGGAAAACGAGGAATGGGGGAGGGGTGGGGGCGGGCTCGTACTTTGTGTCGATGATTATATATATAAGTAATATACGCCGGTTCGCACATGAGGCACATATACCGAGCATGGTCGATCGGGGTTTCGTGGGTGAGTTCCTAGCGATGTATGCCTAGTATGCGGGGAGAACCGAATCTCCGTCAGCGTTCGTCAGCCTATACCGCACCTAGCGTCCTCTAGTTACAACTTTAGCACTACGTGCGCTACGGGCGGCATCGGCAGAATACAGTAGGGCTGGCGTTTCGCCCCTGTGTCAAGTATGAGGCGCAAAGAAAGCGTGCGGAGATTTTTTTTGAGGAAAGGAAATGGAGCAGTATCTGTCTCATATATCTTTGGACACCGGAACCGCGCCGTAAGGGAAGGAATAATGGAGGGACTCAGAGAAGAAAGAAAGAAAGAAAGAAAGAAAGAAAGAAAGAAAGAAAGAAAGAAAGAAAGAAAGAAAGAAAGAAAGAAAGAAAGAGTGTGCAGTAGTGGAGGGCTCCGAAATAATTTCGACCACCTGGGGATCTTTAACGTGCACTGACGTCGCGCAGTATACACGGGCCTCTAGAATTTCGCCTCCATCGAAATTTACGGCCACGTGGCAACATTAGATCACATAATATGGGGATGCGTTCTTGCCCCAGGACGCACTGCGATTAAAACTAGCGATGAATGGGAGACCACGCTAAGAAGCTCCGACGAAAAAAAATGGCAGTGGCTTAGCTCAGCTAGGGCACTCGACTACTGATCCGGAGTTTCCGGGTTCGAACCCGACCGCGGCGGCTGCGTTTTTATGGAGGAAAAACGCTAAGGCGTCCGTGTGCTGTGCGATGTCAGTGCTCGTTAAGATCCCCAGGTGGTCGAAATTATTCCGGAGCCCTCCACCACGGCACCTCTCTTCCTTTCTTCTTTCACTCCCTCCTTTATGCCTTACCTTACTGCGCGGTGCAGGTGTCCAACGATAAATGAGACAGATACTGCACCATTTCCTCTCCCCAAAAACCAATTATTAATTATTATAGCCTAGTGTAGATTGCGCTACAGAACAGCACTTCGCCGTCCGCCTGGCGGCTGAAGCTGAAGACCTCTTCTCCTAGACGGGGTCGGATGTCCTCCGGCCGCGGTGCGACAGACTGCCTCCCCGTTCGCCTGCGTGTGGACCCGGAGGTGGCTGCCGCGCCATATTCGGTGGAATTAAATGTTCTTCCTCCTCCTCCTCACCGCCGCACCCGGAACCGAACCCGCGTCTTTCGGGTCAGCAGCCGAGTGCCGCAACCACACGTGCGGAGTCCATCCGTCCTACTATCCAAAGTTGCCACTGGTCTTCCGTTTCTTGGTCCGTTTTGGAAGCGGTTTTTGTCTGTCTTCCCGTGTCGCTAGTGGAGACAGGAACGCAGGCCTAGTGTACCTTCCCTGTCGGTGCAGCAGTTTCTTTTTAAGAGCTGCCGTAGACGCCGACCGTCAGCCTCTCGTCACTGGCACCCTTTCAGTTAGGGTTGTCGTTGTTAGATTCTATTTATTAATAAAATAACAATGAAAGGAAAAGATGTTGCTCACTGGCACCCTTTTAATTACAAACACTGACCTCCACCTAATGGAGATCATTGGTATAATTTCGACCATGGGGATCTTTAACAGGCACTGACATCGCACAGCAGACGAGCGTCTTTTGCGTTTTGCCTCCAGCGGAGCGGTTGGAGTCGAACCGAATACTCCGGCTAATTAGCTCTCCTCTGCGATATTTCCAGAACAAGACATCTCTACAAGAAGAGTCATTGCTGCGAAGATTTCCTACGGAGAAACGGCGCAGCTTGTGTGCCAGAGTTGCGATATTGTGTGCCAGTGTTGGCACTGGTCCTTTCAGGTGTCTTCTAGTTTTGTCCTGGTTCGTTACGCTGCTTTCGTTACATGTTCAAGCATGGACCAACTAGCCCAAACAAGAGCTTTAATTGCGATACATCATCATCAACCTGACTACGCCCACTGCAGGGCAAATGCCTCTCCCATCTCCCTCCAATTAATCCTGTCCTTTGCTAGCTGCGCCCACCGTATGCCCGCAAACTTTTTAATCTCATCCGTCCACCTTTCTGCTGCCCCCTCCTATGATAGATAGTTAGCTGCAAAAATGTGTGAAAAAAATACTTGTAAAGAATATATACCACGCTGATTAGCTTCGGTGTAAACGCCTTCAGTGGTCATTGTGTAATCGTCAATCACGCCAGATCGCAACAGAACAGTGAGTTTGTTTATTGACTCAAAAAATGCGTGTCACTTACGTGGCCATATCTGCCAATTTTGAGCACAACACGCATTCTCTCAAAGCTAACTTCGTCCTATACTTTTGGCAACTTCGAGACAAACCCGATAAAAACTGCATAATTAACGGGGAAAGATAAAAAAAGGAAATAAAAATCAGATGCTAGGAGAAGAAACCTGTTTCTACTGCTGGCCGCATCCGCAGTCTGGCACTGCCCCATGTCGTTAACAGACTAGCGCCAAGATAAAGCGAGCCCAAAAGGCGGTTGGACAAATATTCCGACCTGTCGCCACGGTAAAGCTCATTAGTTGAGTCATTGCAAAGCCATATACTATCCCCACCCAACATCTGTCCGGGGCACTTCGTTACGTGCGAATAAGTCTTCTTTGCTGGTTTCTTCTACGCGTTCAACAGCGAGTGTTCTCACGGCACGAAGCTTACCGAGAAATCCCTTGCCTTCTCCTGCTCGGGGTTACTCTGCCTTTTGCTGCATTTATTTACTCCTCGTTGCACCGACAGTGCAAGTGTTCTGAGCACGACTCACAGCTCTGTCCGCTGCAGCACGCCGAGAGACGGTGCTTAAGTTTGTTTGGGAGTGCGGCCGCAAATTACGCGGTGCAGAACGCTTTGCAAAGTTCCTTGGTGGTAAAGCTACGCGCTGTAGTGAAGAAAGAGAGAGGGGTGCGAGGGGGAGGGGGGAAGGGGGCGTCTTCTCGACGTCCCCCGCCCCTCGACTGCGAGGGTAATTAGGGATAATTAAGTGGCGTTAATCGGCGGATGTCGAGGAGCATCGTTAAATAAATTCTCATCAGGGACCGACCGACCCGAACTAGACCTCCTCCTTAGCCAACGGCGCGGTCCCACGCTTCAGCGCCCCCGGAAACTTCTCTGCCCTTCATTTAGTGTGTCGCTATAGCGCAGGAACTTGGACGTGAACTCACCCGCCGGGAGAGTTCATTTGTGTCGCTGTGCCTTTCCAGCGAGCCGAGGAAGGACTTGTCTAATGGTGTAGCGCGGTAATTTTTTAAGGCACTCCTGCTACCGCGTATCGTTCGCTGATTCACTCGCGTTTCTTTCTTTCTTTCTTTCTTTCTTTCTTTCTTTCTTTCTTTCTTTCTTTCTTTCTTTCTTTCTTTTCCTTTCTTTCTTTCTTTCTTTCTTTTTTCTTTATTTCCTTCTTTCTTCCTTTCTTTCTTCCGTTCTTTCTTTCCTTATTTCTTTCTTTCCTTCCTTCCTTCTTTCTTTTTCTCTCTCTCTCTCTCTCTCTATTTATTTATTCATTTTTCTTTCTTTCTTTCCTTCCTTCCTTCCTTCCTTCGTTCTTTCTTTCTTCCTTTCTTCCTTCCTTCCTTTCTTTCTTTCTTTCTTACTTTCTTCCTTTCTTTCCTTCTTCCTTCCTTCCTTCCTTTTTTCTCTTCCTTCCTTCGTTCTTTCTTTCTTCCTTTCTTCCTTTCTTTCCTTCTTCCTTCCTTCCTTCCTTCCTTTTTTCTCTTCCTTCCTTCCTTCCTTTTTTCTCTTCCTTCCTTCCTTCCTTCCTTCCTTCCTTCCTTCCTTCCTTCCTTCCTTCCTTCCTTCCTTCCTTCCTTTCTTTCTTTCTTTCTTTCTTTCTTTCTTTCTTTCTTTCTTCTGTAATAGATGGGACACCAATCGTTGGTTGTTTGTGATGCCCTGTGACAGGAATATATAGAAAGATATAAGTAATGAGAAAATTAAGAGAAAAGAAAGCTCGTGAGCGCAAACGTACAGGGAAGATCAAATTCCATCAAAAATACGCGCATAAGAGATTGTTGTGAAGACTACAAAAAGGGTGCAAAACTTTAATGCTTGTAGGCGCTCAGTGCGAAAAGCTAATTACACTTTCGGGGTGGTTGCAGCAGAATTAGTAGAACGAGGACAATGAAAGGAGCGGACATGCCTGGATGAAGCTGCACCAAAACGTTCCTTTTGACGCGCCATGAGAAAAGGCGCGTACGGCAGGTGGTGGTAGTGGTTTTATTAAAAAAAAAATAATAGGAAAAAAGGAAGGAAAAGATTTTTGCTAGCCCCGGCATTTGCCATCGATACTGAAGTACCTGAGCTGGGGCAGCGGAAATAAAGGACAGCAGGTGAATTCAGTTTAGTTCTGTTCAGCGTATTACCTTAGAAGCCCTCTTTTTTGGCTGTATTGCATAAGGGGGGGATTTTAATGAAATGAGCAAACAAGCAGCGAATATTATTTAGCACTGAAGGTGATCGGTTAGTCGTTCTTGCAAGGCAATGCAAGAAGGCAATGCAATCACATAACTGTCGCGAATTTAACTGATGCGGGTAACAGGTTTAGAAATGCTGAGAGGGCTGGAAGTGAACGTTAATTAGGCGTGGTTAACTAAGCTGTTTGATTTATACTTTAAGGTAGTTGCAAACGAATTGGTAGACCAAGAACTAAGAATGGATCTGACAAACAGACATGGACGAAGCCACCGTCCCGAAATATGAGCCAACTAGCTCAGTTAACCATCCCGTTAACCATTCTAATTATAAAGGTTTCAAAGAAAGTTTGCAGCTTGTGACGAAAATTCATAAAAAAACTAACTGAAAGCAATAACTCTACCGGGAAAGGTTTTATCCTGGCTGCACCGCCAATGGCGGATTAAAAAAGGCTGAGTTAAAAAACATCGACACTTATACTGAGAAAGTAGTAGGGCTGTAGACAACACGGCCGGGGTGGGGGGGGGGGGGGATGTGAAGATAGGACAGCAAGGACGACTTTTCTGTCGAGAAAAGCGTGAAATATGGTTCGGTTACATTACGGGTGCGCCTGTTCAGAAAACGTAGGGGCACGGCGGTGCAGAGGATGCCGCACCACAGGGCACGTTCTCGCACGTGTGTTGTTCTAACACGAAGAACAAAGCGGAAGAACGGAGTTTGTTGCCATTACTTCGACTTCTGGAAGGGAAAGCGGTAGAGTTACCAACGGCGAGTAAAAGGCCTCTGTTGTCCGGAACGTCGACTGCCTGCCGCCAAAAATTATTTAGTTTTATTTTTCTTTTTCGTTTTCACTCAGAATTATGTGGATGATCTAGTTGAAATATTACGTTTGGTGGTATGACGAATAAGCAGCGAGAATAGAAAGAAGAAAACAGGTCACGAAAATAAAGTGTTTTGCCTACAAACGTTCCATCACTGCAGCTCTTACTCGGCTGTCTGGGCAGCTGGTGTTCTGTGTACATAACGGTCCTTCGCTATTTATAAACGTCGCTTAAGTAACCAAGCGAGGCTGGCTTTCTCTATCGACGATGAAATACGCCACTCTTTGATAAATATTGCCTACAGCATTCTGCACGCGGAAGTGAGGCGTGTTAGCATTATTGCATCTATTGTTTGTATATTTTTTCTTGTCATGTTGGGAAGCAAAGCTTTTTTTTTCTTCGTTTTCACCCCCGCTCGCTATCGTCGAAACGTGAAATTATGCAGAGACGAAGAAAGATAAGAGACAATTTTTTTTTTATAAATGTGCGCCTTTAAGCCAGTTCCTCGTCGGCTCGAAAAACGCCTCGCTGATTTAAGGAATGGCGGCATGCAGGAAAGGAACAAGAAGTGCCCATTCTTCTAAAGAGCCAGCCACTTTACTTGATACGGCGGCTATTGTAGCGGAGATAAAGCTCGTAAAGCACGAACGCAAAGTCGGGCACAGGCCTACTACGGCGCCGGAAACGTGGCGCATACCGTCTAATGTAAATTTTCAATGAAATATCCCTCTCATAATTCACCATCGGGCAATGAAAGGAACGGTGTTTACAGCCTACTCCGGCAGTGCCCGCAACTTTAAAAGCGATGACGAAGCGGTCCCATGGCGAGGCCGTTATAAGGCCCTTGTATTTTTTTGCGTGTTTTGATATTAAGCGGTTCAGTGTTCTTGCAATGGTACTTTTAGTTTTCGCGGGCGATGTTGAAGAAGGGCTTACAGCGACTGCACAGTATAGGCTGTGATGAATGCTCACATACAATGGATGGTTTTGTCGTCTTTTTCTATTCTTTATGTAAATGTGCTACTTGGCCATTACTATGGCTGCTGTTTACCTTCTTTGAGAAGAAAACAATTCACAGGGGCACCGAATTTCATTATGTGTTGGCGATGCGATTGCATTAGTAGCTGTTGATGTATTTGCCGGCAGTGACATTACTTTGGTCTGGTGACGGCATTTCCCACCAGCCATTGGGAGCGCTCCGGTATGATGACGTCAGTTGTCTTCAGCCAATGGGATCATTTTATGACCGACGACGCATTTTGTCCCTATGGGGCTTCTAACGCTATGGGGCCCTATGGGGCTTCTATCACTCGGCACTGCTAACAGTTGAACACACATCAAGATGGAATACGTCATTCAACACGTTAGCAGCATAATTGATGACGAAAAGGAAATCAACGAGGCTTTTCTGACATGATGTGTGATGTTTATGATGTTGTCGCTTAGTGTAAACCTTTGCATAATCGCTATTGCTCTGCTATACCCTGAATTATCATTACGGTTATCCAGGATTACTGTTACATAGACCAGTGCAAACGACAGTGCAACTTAAATGGAAACGGCACCACTTTTTGAGAATTTTCCGCTATTCAAGGATTCAAATCTATTTAGCCTGTAGGTAAAACGTGCCAAGTGTTTTTGCGCTAGCATATAAAATGATGTCGTAATCGCCGATTATTTGTTAGGCTTCTTCTCAAAGCAACAAAGCAGTGCGGAGAAGCTTGACGTGATGTCACGGACGGTAATATTTAAAATTTCCGCTTCCCTCAATAATACCGCGCCGTACATTGTTGGATGCTGCCAAAAACTCGGCGGCCTTTGCCTTTTGAGTGGCCTTAGTTTTTTCCTTGAAAGCAAGCGTTTATGTGTTGGAAATGCACTAGTGTCATCGACGACGTCAATATGTGCCCCCTCTTGGCTCTGTGCGCTGCGGAGAAGATCTAATTCCCTCGCGATTTTAATCGGTGATTACGTCACCATTTCAGGCGCTAGCCCGAAAGGACTTGGCATGCTTTACCTGCAAGTTTCACACATTCGACACCTTCAAGCTCGTCTATTCCTAAAACCTATCCAGTTGCCCTTTAAGAGAGGACGGTTCCCTCTTCTACTCGCGACGGTTCCCTCTTCTTTTCGGATTAGATGTGTCCTCGATGTGAAAAAATTCTGTATGCACAAAATGTGCCGCTGACACTGAGAGCCGGTGTTGCCTATCGTATGAACTGTTAAAGAGACCGAGCAGGCATTGCCATTTAAAAACAGCTGCGCTTTGGCGCCCACGACGAGTTCATGAGACAGCCAACAGAGGGAGGGACGAGACCGATGAACGGTAACGATGGGCTTGGATGGGACCGGATATTAGTCCCAAAGCAAAATCAGGGAATAAGAGAACTTGTCAGAGTGTCCATCGGAGCATTGTCCGAGTATTCGTCATCCCTTATAATTTCTCGTGCATACTCAACCTACTAAACAGTGGATTACCGGGCGCGTTGGTAACGCCAGTAAGACACTTCACGAGCATGGGGAGAGGTTTTCAAACATTTACTTCACGTAGCTTTTATAAACTCGGATATCTATATTTCTCTACAACTGCGTTTTTTAGTATTGAAAATAAATCTTTTTCTTTAGTTATTCTTCTTTAAGGCTGCTCAGCCTCTTTCACAAAGTCTCCGTTCGTACTACGTGTGGCAAACCACTCTCCTCTTTAAAGTGGGCGTCAGTCTCTCTTCCAGTGATCCAAGTACAACCAAGACCTCTTCTCTGCAGTGGGCACTATTCATGAAATGGAGGAAAATAAATTGGGGTCACTAGTCCCGAGCGTTGACGTTCATAGCGACCTGACCCAGTTCTGCTACCCAGTGGTTCAGAGATGAATGAGTATGCAAAACGCGAGGTTGCCTCCGCACTGGGGTATGGACCGAGGCCCTCGCGCTCCGAGCGAAGAGGGAGCTCAAGCGCAAAGACGCACGCGTGATAAATGTCGGCACTGCTCGAAGAGACACCAAACTGTCCTGAACACCCTCCTTTTCATACAACTCCTCCGAGAGCACGTGGTTGCTTGAGGACGCCGGTCGAGCGCACTACCAACGAATGCTGAACTGACGTGAAAGAAAAAAAAAAAAAACAGCGTTTCTGAAGGGATTGCCTGATCGAGGTCTTTTTACGAGCACAGAATGTTTCTGCTGTCAAAAACGGCGTCCGCCTAAGAACTTGCTGCCGAAACTTGGTGTGAACTGTGCATCGAAGCGCAGTCATCTACTCTAAGTCTTTTCTACAAAGCGCAACTGAAGAAACCGCAGAGGAGCGTTGCGTCTGGTCTTGTTACTTGTGCTCTCTTTTGAGCGTGCAGCAGCGACTGGCCCCTTCAGCTAACTATCAAGTGCTAAGCTGACTTCTTATAAAAATGGTCTATAGACAGTCTATAGACTTCTTATAGACTGTGTTGTCTTCCTATAGATATTTCTTTTTCTCTATTCATAGTCTATAGTCAACAGTCTACTAAATGTATATGACTATTAATCTATAGATTGTCTATAGGATTTGTATTGCCTATAGACTGCTCTCTAGGGTTCGTCTGTGGATATTCTATAGGCTTATAGACAGAAGTCTATGGACAGTCTAAAAGACTGCCTAAAGAAGTTTTTGTAAGGGAAGACAGCGTCACCGCAACTTCTTTATTTATTTTAAAATACTGCTGGCCAAAGTTTTGGCCTCATTTGAACAGACTTCGCGTGTAAAGCGCAAAAAGCATTGAAAACAACGCAAGATGAAGGCATAATGGAAATATCGCATTTAGAGATAACTAAAATCGCAGCTGAAATATGACACTGCAATTCCTTATCTGGAAGAATCAAGGAACGCGGCCGGGCTTTGGTTGAACTAAAGAAAGGAAAACGAAAGTATGGTCAGCTGATTTATCGTACGTATGCTGTTTCCTTTAATTTACTAGCTGGTTAATGGAGGAATTGCATGATATTGGTTTGGGTTTTGAATGATATAGGTCTGAACTTTCGCTTTCCCTTATCTGCACTGATTTCTCTGTTGGTCCGTACGAAGACGCGCACCTCATCTCACATAACTAACAATAAATCTCACCTGAATTACAATGGAGACCACTGATCTCTTTTAATATGTACACTACACATTTGTCCGCGAAGAGAGGCAGGGTATCCATGATACCTAGGTGGGCTTGGAGGAAGAAAAGTAAGACTAGGTGGAGAAGGTTGCCTCTGTAGAATACGTGGCTTGGGAGTTCTCGCGAGAGAATGTCAATAAAAAGATTGCACAAAGGTGTCTTTATTTGCTACGCTCGGTGTACGCAATATATCCCGCCACAATACATCGCAACATACATACATTCCGTGTTGCTGTCTGGTCCAGGCTTATCGCAGATTATTAGGCTTCGACCTTTCCCCCAAATAAACCTGCGCATTTTTTCACGTGAGAATATGGCGGCACCCCAAAGTCCGCCACTTTCTGGCGCGTGCCACGAAATTCTTTATCTTTTTTTAATAATAATAATAATTGGTTTTTGGGGAAAGGAAATGGCGCAGTATATGTCTCGTATATCGTTGGACACCTGAACCGCGCCGTAAGGGAAGGGATAAAGGAGGGAGTGAATAATAATAATAATATTAATTGGTTTTCGGGGGAAAGGAAATGGCGCAGTATCTGTCTCATATATCGTTGGACATATGAACCGCGCCGTAAGGGAAGGGATAAAGGAGGGAGTGAAAGAAGAAAGGAAGAAGAGGTGCCGTAGTGGAGAGCTCCGGAATAATTTCGAACATTTCATAGACGCCGCAGTTCTCCGCGTAAGCGCGTGTGCGGCTGTGCTCGTGTCGGGTATTGCGTTCGTTAGAGGTGTACACACGAGAGAGCGGCACGTAGAAACAGGAGAATGTCACTCGCACGGGTCGCAGCGCACCACTCGGTTTTACGCGATAGCGTATACAGCTCGTTCGGCCGAAAAGCCACGGGCGTAGTAGTAGTCGGCACCGCGTGTCGGAAATAATCGGGGACTGCGTAAAAAAAAATCGTTTCATGGTAGTTTGTGGTTCCTGTGATTGATGATTGATTGATGTGTGATAGGCGGTGACGAGTTGATGAAATCATTGTAATTAATTGATTATTTAAATAAATGAAAAATGTAAAAAAGACGTGCAAAGGTGTCAAAATGCTCAGAATGAAAAGTCAGTGCTGGATAATGCTAGATAAAAAATTTAGAGCGTGTAATTGAACAACTAATTAAATGAAACAAATAAAAAACGAAAAAATTGTATTCAAAGGTGTCCAAACTGCTCAGAATGGAGGGCCAATCTTTGCTCATGAATGCGAAGTATCGGTGTATATCGTCGTCCTAATAAAAGTATCTTGTATACAAAATTCTGAAGATTCGCATCAGCATCAGATGGTGCATAAAACGGTGTACGCTATCGCGTCAACTCAAAAGCGCAGCATAGGAGTCTTTGATCACTCCGAGAGCCGCGGCTTTCGTCTAATTTGTTCCTCAATCACAGGAAATACAACGACACACTCGCGCCTTCCTCTCCCGGAGGAGAACGTGGGATGTGATTTCGGAACACGGGGAAATCCGTCCCCTGGCTACAACAAATCCTCGTCACGCGTGTTATAGTGGCTTCCTCGTCGCAGGATGGAGATGGAAGTCGTAAGAGATTAAGAAGGGACGGTGTCTTCCGCTCAAAGTTTTCCAAGACTTGGAGCCACCGGTGAGGACGCAAGCACAATGAGATTCCTTCGCGTTGACGTTTATTCCTTCAGTTGTCGTCGTCTGGAATGGTCAGTGCACCGTTGATTCAGAGCACAGAAAGCCTGAATTCGGCATTGCATACGGTGTCGGCGTTTGAGGAGGAGGAAGGGTGGGGAGAGGAAGCTGGCGAATTCGCTCGCAGAGATACGCCAGCACCACCGTGGCAGCTCGCTGTCCGAATTATCGCAGCTTCTCGAGTCTTTAAATGGCCGAAAGTTTACTGCTCAGTACGAGCTCTGCGCGAACCATTATCTCCCTTGACACGCATTCTTCAAGAGCCTCCAGCTGCGTTTCCTGATCACTCGCTTTTTCTGCGTTGTTGTCTGGAGTAACTAATGTAGACACTAAGGAAGAAAGGCGAGGACTGAGAGGCGAAATTATCGTTCGTGTTTTATTCGCCGATTGGAAAAGATTCGGCGCGAGACGCGCGGAGAGTGCCATCTTACTTTCGAGTCAGCCCGTCTCTAGACAGGTTTGGAGAGGACAAACTTGGGGTTCAATTAGCGCGACGTGCTGAAGTGCGGGTTGTCCAGCCCCGTGATGGTCCATCGTAATCCCTTGGAAAATTAGCGACGGCCGTTAAGGTTGCAGGATTCCTTTATTGAAATACATTTTTTCTCTTGTATATTCGGTAGCCTTTCACTTACCCGAGGAGCATAGGAATCTTGTTGGGACCCGGAAACTTCCTAATACTGTATAGAGAAGCACGGTATTTACAAAGTAGGAGGACGCGTTCGCGGATGCCGCGGGCACAATCGCCTGCTGCAGTTTAGTAGTGCTATCCCAGTTATTTCTTTGCGCACGCCTCGTAAAATGTTGGGAGAAAGGGCGGGGGGGGGGGGGGGTGACGGGATTGTGCTACCGATGGTTCCTGAAATTATTTGCAAATGCCCATCTTTCGAATGCGATATTTTATTGATTGCATTCACAGCAGTTCTGTGTCTCTCATCGGTCGTCTGCTTATGCATCTCAAGACGCAACGCCACGCCACCACTGCTACGCGTTTCTTTGCGTCGCGAGTAGTGAGCAAGCAAGTAAAAAAAAAAAATTCGCACGATGGTTACGAATATGCAACGCGAGATTCAGCGATAGCTGTAGTAGGCATTTACTTTTGGCAGGCGGCTGTTCCAAACAGAGCCACCCGTAGGCTTATGCGACCCAGGTTGGCCGTGCCAGAAGGTGACGTCAGACGACGAGACACAGACAGACACACACCATTAATAAAGGCTTTAACACATCCTATGTGGTGTCAGTCGGGATGATAACCACACCCGAGTTGTCATGGTAACCATGGTAACGCTCCCACCGGTTACGCCGACGGCGACGCGCAAGCCAGGGACGGGCGACTAACAGCTATCGCTGTAAAACATGGCGATCGTCTGCACTCCAGCGGTTTGATTCGTCCGTCCACATCTCCTGTCTGCGAGGAGCGCGACGAGAGAGAAAAGAGCTCGCTGCTGCGACAGTTAATCATTCTACTCATTTCTTCGGCCAGCTTGAGGCAGCTACGCTCCCGCAACTTTCTCTTTACTGCCCTCGCGTGTCGTGACACCCTTGAAACAATCTTGGAGAACTGCGGGTTTTGAAGTAGCCCGTTTAAAACTGACGGGGGGCAGAAGAAACGCGTATATCAGGGGATGTCTCCGATTTGGGCTTTGTCGTCCTCATCTGCCCACACAAAATCAACCTATGGCTGTCTATAGCAGTAGTTTCCGGGGATGCACGTACTTTTCTATACAGAGCTAAAAACTGTTGTATGGTTCAGGAGCTATAGCTCTAGTGACCGAGTTTTCAATAGCTGGCACTCTTGGCATGTTTTGCATGGAACTGTTCCCGATGTACAACCCATGTCAACCTTGTATAGAGCCCTAGAGCAGTGCATACTAGGTAATAATTATAATTGATTTAAGGAAATGGCGCAGTATCTGTCTCATATATCTTTGGACACCTGAACCGCGCCGTAAGGGAAGGGATAAAGGAGGGAGTGAAAGAAGAAAGGAAGGATAGGTGCCGTAGTGGAGGGCTCCGGAATAATTTCGACCACGTGGGGATCTTTAACGTGCACTGACATCGCACAGCACACGGGCGCCTTAGCGTTTTTCCTCCATAAAGACGCAGCCGCCGCGGTCGGGTTCGAACCCGGGAACTCCGGATCAGTAGTCGAGCGCCCTAACCACTGAGCCACCGCGGCGGGGCACATACTAGGTAAGAAAAATGAAATTACTCAGCAGCCCCGTGATTTATGGGAAAAGTGCTAGTGTCTACTGTGTTTGCGGGTCTATCTGACACTACTTCCGCGCAAGTGTTGCCCTTGGAACTTAACGGCAGCGACAAGATCTGGATTTGTCTGCAGGGAAGTGCACCGCCCGAGTGCTCTGCACAATGGTGACGCGTTCTGTACAATGGGGGCAGAGGCGTCCAGGTCACGCGAACGCTCACAAAGAAAAGGTATCGCTGGCTTCGGTATACTTTTTTTTCGACATGTGTATTCCTGCTAGAAATGGGGACGGCCGTCCGAGACGGTCCCCGGAAAGGTGTTTCAGTCCTTCAGCTTCATACGCGAAAGAACGCTCCGGCAGGCCGCTGCAGCGAGCTACGGTTAAACCCAAAAAAGAAATGCAGCTGGCGGGCGCCTCATCAGAGTGGAGGCATACGCCGGGGGAAAGTGCGCCAGCTTGTCGACTCATCATGTGGGATGCTTATCTCACCAAGCCCATGAGCATACCGTTCCAGACGAACACCCCTTGGTGCACGAAATGGACTCGCCGCTCTCGAGCCACTAGGTGACTATGGTGATGCAGCGATGCTTTCGAGCCAGCTACGGCGGATCCTGGCCACTCCTGTCCCCGATAGAATACCGTCAACGACGGGGCCTCGCCAACCCTCTATAGCGCAGTGCTCAAGGTTGAGCGTCGCGGGTGCTTTGGCCCTCGCGTCGTTTTCTTTGTCGGGGCGCGAGCGATTTCATTTGGACGCACCGCATCTGCGCATGAGTGGTCGGTTTTTCTCGAAGTGCCGCGAATGCGCACTTGATCGCGGGGGCGATAAGCGCGGACTAAGCTCAGGGCGCGAGTGCGATAGCGGCGGGATCACACTGCCCGTAGACGTCGTGTTTTCCGGCGGCCTGGGACAGCCGCCGAGACGTTCCTGGGGCCGTATTCTGTGCGGATCAAATGGACGGCAGGTTTCCATTTCATTTGTAGTGACCTTTATTAACTGAAATCATGCTGGTCGACGACAGCCTTTGCCACATGCATCATGCACCGGTTAACCATTGCCGGCGATATGTAGCCAAGCGAGATTTGGTCGCTAATGAGTCAACAGACCGGTCGCTTCCCACGGACTCTTGAAAGCCACGGCTACGTCACCAAACAACAGTGACCAATACCAAAGGACCGAATGGGTCTGAAATGGAAAGTGATCTCTGGACCATGGACCTGGCCCAGCGATGGTCCAACCGCTGCCAGCATCGAGACGAAGACCGGAGCGGTACCGGGCGAAAGTGGGTGTGTCGTTCGCAGCATCGTCCCTTTGGTAAGATTCCAGCTATTATTTCCATAGTATTAACTATTCCGAAATGCCTCAATGCTTTCTATAGGCTGCTGAGTGGAATGACACGAAAGAAGCTCTGTCGTCGGCTTGTCACCGCGGCAGCCGAGACGCAGTGTTGTGTTAGTCGCTCTGATTTATTGGCTTTGCGGCACATTCGAGCACTTTTTGTTGGCCTGTCATAAAACGCCATTTTAACGCTTACTAGTAATGCGTTGCAATTGCTGCTCCTCGGTCGAGACAATGTATTGATCGCGGACCCCATTATTTAAAAAGTGCGGACGTCATTTGGCGCCCTAGTGTGTTTTTTGAAGCGACAAGCTTCACTACGCTAGGTAAAGCAGCCGTCGCGTAGGCTGGAGAATGACCTTGAACGACCTTCAGCCCAACGATGTCAGTCATGTATGACCGTATGTGGCACAGTTATGGTGTCGAACCCTTGACCCCTGACCTTGACACATGACCTTTTGTTGATCTGTGACCTTAAGAACATCCGACGGGGTGATGTGAAGCCCCGTGATTACATCCGATGGGAATGTCCATGTGATACCGCGTCATAGCCACGTGGTCGTGTGGGTATATATAGAACGGCTGTCGCGAGCGTGTAGCGGAGCTGCCATCGAGGAGCCTCAGACTGCTTAGCAAGCGTGCTGGCTTTTCGCTGAATTCCAGGGTTAGCCAAGTTAAGCCACTGCAAATTTTTTTTTCGAGCCGTCCTCGGCGCCTGAGTACAGCTATTCGTTTTCTTATCGTTTGAAGTGGGCTTGGGATGTAAGTATGGCGGAACCTTTAACGCCGTCTTTTGGAGCGCCGATATCATTGGTTAAAGATGTGCCTGCTTAGTGGTCTGCTGAATCTACAGGTCAGTATTTTGAAGAGTTCGAAGCATCGAGCGAAACGGTCGAATAAATACTTCGAAGGCTTGAGTTGCTGTCTGACCTCGTTGTATCAGAACAGAAAAAAAAAGATTTTTCGTATTACGTAACTTAGTGCGAGTAAAACCAGCAGGTGTTCACATTTCTTGCTGGATAGCTCAGACGTGCCAAATAGTGAACTAAAGCGATGACATTAAAACCCTCTGCCGGGAAAAAAAAAAATTGGCAGTGGCTTAGATCCGCTATTGCAGGCTATACGTGGCGGGAGGTACGTTTCCCTGGCCAGCGCCCTCTAGAGGAGGCGCTGCCCTGGCCGAGCTTGTTGTTGGCACAGTATGTTTGTTGTTGGAAATGTATGTCCGCTAGAAATGCCCGGGTCGCTGATGCACGTTCGGAAACTCGAATGGTGTGATCAATCACAGGACGGGCCTTCACATCCTCTTCGGTTGGTTGCCGTTGACTGACGCCTTCCATAGGCTCCATCTCGGCGGCTATGCGGCGTCTATTATGCTCGGCAGTCTGGCGTTTCCTTTAGGCAAGGCGTTCCTCTCTCTGTTCGGGCGTCTCCGCTGCTCTCTTCACCTCTTCTGACGCCCATTCTCTCTTTAATGAGTAGCTAACTGCCAGGCGACAACCTCAGGATCGGAAGAGTTAATGTTCTCTTGTCTATACCGCCGTTTAGCAGCGGCTGGACTCTCCTTCTGTGCATCCATATCTTACGTTGCGATACAGCTGACGATTACATCTCCGCTTTTTATACGCAATGGTGCGCATGCGACTACGCGCGGTTCGGGTGATGAACGCGGTGTGACGTCACACCAAACGGTGCCGGCGGCGAGCCGCGTGGTGTGACGTCATGCCAGATGGCGCCGCGAGCGCGCAAAGCACAGTAACCGTCTCACATATCTCGGTGGACACACGAACCGCGCCGTAAATGGAAGGATAAAGAAGAGAGGGAAACGACGAAGCGCGCGGCGCACCCATTCCTCCTCTTCGGTTGCCATGGTAACGGCGCATGCGCACAACTGGTCTCCCGCATGTACCATGGTAGCGCATGCGCACAACTGGCGTCTCGCCTGTACCGCGAAATGCTGGACTGGTAGGTAGCCTAGTGTAGCTTCCGCTACAGAACTGACCGGAGTTCGGTATTATCTGATGCCTGCGAGAGCCACCTGCCATGGTTGGCAGGTGGTGGAGAAGAGATAGAGGTACTTTTAGAGGAAAGGAGGCAAAGGCCGGAAGGTAGTTACTGGAAGAAACCAGAGGGTGGCTACTGTTGAGGGAGGAGGTTTTGACGCGGGGGTAGGAATGCGCAACCCGAAAGCAGTTCCCGCGGGAACAACCCCAGCGGGTGGCTACCTTGTAAGGAGGAGGCTGAGGAGGAAAGAGATTAAAAGAGAAGCGGAGATAGTAGAGCGGCGCGCGCGCTCCGGATGCCACTCTTTCGTCGAAGTGTTTACCTTGGAGACAACTCCAGAACCGAGTGCTGATGGATACTGTAGATCGAACATATAACACCAGATGTGCAAGGGAGTCAAGTGTAAAGAAGTGCAAAGACCAAGTGTGCAATAAAGGCGGATGCAAAGAAGCGTTTGTGATGTATCGTCTCATGGACAGGGGATAGAAGTCTAATGTTACGCATTTCCTAGGGATTGGCCGACCGATCGTCTCCGAGTTTTTCGCTTGAGTAAATGGTTCCAGATCTTTATAGACGTAAATTTACCTGCAACTTTGCCATAATATGTTAATCGTTAATTAGAATAATGTTTGGCTTAGCAGTGAAACTTGTGGTGAAGGGACGCAGTGGAAAACAATTTTTGTTATCAGTAAAAATCGATTCTATGCTTCTTTCTGGCTATGCTGATGTTTGTTCTGAAACGAAAGTCGTATTTATTGTTGCGAAAAATGGATTTAAACATTTTTCGCAGCTCGACTCAAACTGACGACAGCAAGACCGAAAAGGACTCAGTGATCATACATGGGACGTGAATGGTGCGGCGGCCTTGCCTCCGGGATCCGTGACTGGCATCATTTCAATACATCGCAGTTTGCTAGTCGGGGGTGGTGGTGCCTGTATTTGATATTAACCATTTTTAGCTTATCAAACATCAGTTGTCAGTGAAAGTTGAGCATTGTTATTCATCATCATCATCAGCCTGACTTCGCCCACTGCAGGGCAAAGGCCTCTGCTATATCTCTCCAATTTGTCCTCAGTTTCCTTTAAGGATGCAGTCGTCATAAAGTTCACAGTGATAAAATATTACAGTCAATATGTGTTTGAAAATACATTGTGTGGTAATGTAACAATGTTAGGCGCACTGCTCTTTAGTGTTATATGGTTAGGGGCAAGGCAGACATGAGCCTGAAGGCGCCCTCCCATTGCCCGGCAACCTAATACGCAAGGTGTACAAATAAGTTTCGCTCTTTTTTTTTTGAAGCCAAAAGCTTCAATACGCTAGTCAACACCGCGCTTCGCGCGAGCCGGCGTATGTCGGAGCGCGAGTGACGTCACGCAAGGCGCTGGTGGTCGCCGCCGACTCCGTCGCCTGTTTCCATCCGTTTGTTTCTCTCTCTCTCGCTCCCTATTCACTACTGCGCATGTGCCACTAGTTGCACCGAGCCACAGGTGTTCCGCCGCAGCGCAGCGCCGCGCCTTCCCTCAAAATCCAACTTTCAATTTTCAGTTTTCTCTTTCTTCTTTCCCTCCCTCCTTTATCCCTTCCTTTACGGCGCGGTTCGGGCGTCCACCGAGATATGTGCGACGGTTACTGTGCCATTACCTTTCCTCAAAAACCAAACAAAACAAGTGATCCGACGGCGTTCATAGAGTTCATTGACGTTGACAACCTTGCAAAGACCGTTCATTTTCAAGAAACGAAAGGCGCACAACCGGCTCCGTGGGTCAGTGGAGACCTCAATATCGCTTTCGCTTTGTATATCCTGGATTAGCTGGGCTAATCCACATTAATTTTTTTGCTCACCCGAGTACCCGAGTGCTACATTCCGTTCTTCAGAATGCAAGTACCGACTCTGTTATGGCTTTTAGACAGATGTAAAGAATTGCGATCAATATAAAAAAATTCACAGGCGCACCTAATTAGATGATGGGTTGGCAATGCGATAGCATTACAAGTTGTTTATTTCTTTGCCGGAAGCGAGGTCATTTCCGGCTTGATGACGTAACTTTCCTGCAACCCAAAGGAAATTCTCCGGTCTGGTGATGTCAGTTCTCTCTCCAAGCAGTGAGTGAATTTTATGACAGACGACACTCTTTTTCTGACGAGGCTTTTAACGCCATTGCATTAAATATAAAGTAATCCCTATGAAAGCTTCACTGCGTGCGAGGAATAAAAGTTAGGCTATAAAGATATTGCTACGGTTGTGCTTGTGCTTGGAACGCTCGTGCTTGGTGCGCTCGCGCTTGGAACGCGAAGAGGACGAAGTGCGTTTTCTGCTGCTGGGCTTCGCGTGCCCGGTTGTTCGGCTGCGTGGCTGTAAGCTGTTTCCCTGTAAATATATTTTTCCCTTTTGGTGTGCACGTCTTCACGTTACATTATTGGTGTGAGGTGCGGGGTACAGCCACAGCAAGCACGGAACTTCGCAGCGGTCGTCAGCTCGCCGGCTCTTCAACCATGACCAGCGAAGGGGCCGCTCCGTCGGCGTCCGCCAACCCGGCGTTCATCATTGCCCATCCGAGAGATCCTGCGACCTTCAACGGAACGGACGGCGTCGACGTGGAGGACTGGCTCGCAATGTACGAGCGCGTGAGCACACACAACAGGTGGGACCCGACCCTAAAGTTGGCCAACGTCATCTTCTACCTGACGGGCACTGCCAGGGTATGGTTCGAGACCCACGAGGATGAACTCACCAGCTGGGATCTCTGCAAGCGCAAGCTTTGTGACCTGTTTGGTAAGCCATTCGGGCGTCAGCTCGCTGCGAAGAAGGAGCTCGCATGCCGTGCACAAACGTCCACAGAGTCCTATGTATCATACATTCAGGACATATTAGCTCTCTGCATGAAAGTCGACGCCACTATGTCAGAGTGCGACAAAGTAGGTCACGTGCTCAAAGGCATCGCAGATGACGCCTTTAACCTTCTTGTATACAAGGACTGCGGAACGGTTGACGCAATCATCAAGGAATGCCGCCGGTTCGAACAAGCGAAGAGCCGCCGAATTTCTCCGCAGTTCACGCGGTTGCCGAATACGACTGCGACGTCGTCCTGTGTAGACTCGACTCCACCGAGCCGTCTGCCGACATCTGAGAGCCTGACACGACTTGTGCGCCAAGAAGTAGAGGCAATGTCCCCCGTTGCGTTTCATCCACCCGCAACAGACAGTACTCCAGCAGTATCCCTTATACAGGCTGTCGTTCGCAAAGAATTTGCCAATCTTGGGATTCAACCTGTTTGCTCAGTTAGTGCCCCATATGCTCGCCGCATGTCCCCGGAGCTCGGTTCTGAACGTGCATACTACCCTCGACGCAGCCGCAATCCAGATGAATGGAGAACACCTGATGACAGGCCCATCTGCTTTAACTGCTCCCGAGTTGGCCACATATCTCGACACTGCCGAAGCCGTCCGTCCTCGACCTACAGCCGCTACCCGCCGGGTTCTGCATATTCCCGCCGCTCTCCCTCGCCCTCGGAAACGACCTCTTCTGGCCACAACGCTCAGACCCCGCTTACCAACCGTTCGTCGTCACCTCAGCGCCGTCGATCTCCATCGCCCCGACCTCGCCGCCCTTCGTCGCCGGCCCCATATGCCCGCTCCCGGTCGGAAAACTGATGGCTGCAGCGTCTGGGGGTGATGCTGCTCTGACGACCCGACCAGAAAACCCTCCTTTAACTCTTCATGCTCATCGGAACATCCTTAACGTCGACGTGGACGGGATCCCTGTTACCGCTCTGATCGACACTGGAGCGCACGTCTCAGTCATGAATGCTCGTCTTCGCCGTCGCCTAAGAAAAGTGCTCACTCCTGCCCCCTCAACTGTGGTCCGTGTTGCTGATGGCGGTATGTCTATTGTCGTCGGAATGTGTACTGCTCGTGTTTCAATAGCCGGCCGCCATACTTCTGTGCTCTTCACTGTCCTCGAACACTGCCCTCATGACATCATTCTCGGCCTTGACTTTCTCACCGACCATTCCGCCCTTATAGATTGCGCCACAAGCATCGTTCAACTCGCTCTACCTGTTCCTTCAGAGCCACCGGATCCAATTGTTCACCGACTGTGCACCGCCGACTTTGTCCGCCTGGACCCCGATGCCGCCACTTATGTCCGTTTCTCCTCGGTCCCGCCAGTTCCCGATGGTGACTACATCATTACTCCGGTTCCTGATGCGCCCTTTACACGCAGTGTTGCCCTTGCGCATACAGTTGTCACCATGTCGGCAAATCAAGCGTCCCTTCCGGTTCTCAACTTTGCCTCTTACGTTCAGCCGCTCCCACAAGGTATGTCGCTCGCCACGCTGTGCCCTGCTGCCGAATGCGTCGTATCGGCGGTGAGAAGCGTCCCACCCTCGTCGAACTGCCGCGACTCTGACGTCCCACCACCTGATGAATATGCAAAAATGATTGCTGCTGACCTCTTACCAGGGCAAGCTCACGACCTTCGGTATCTTCTGTCGTCTTTTCGCGACATCTTTGACTTCGATGACCGCCCTTTGGCTCGAACATCTGTGGTCACGCATCGCATCAACACCGGTGACGCAACTCCTATTCACAGACGACCCTACAGAGTGTCCAGTACAGAACGCACCATCATACAGCAAGAGGTGGACAAGATGCTCAGTAAAGACATCATAGAGCCCTCGTCGAGCCCTTGGACCTCACCAGTTGTGCTGGTTAAAAAGAAGGACGGCAGCTGGCGCTTTTGCGTTGATTACCGGCACCTAAACAACATAACAAAAAAAGACGTCTATCCACTCCCAAGAATAGACGATGCTTTGGACTGCCTTCACGGAGCCAAATTTTTCTCTTCAATTGACCTTCGGTCCGGGTATTGGCAAATCTCTGTTGATGACAATGACCGCGAAAAGACGGCATTCGTCACACCGGACGGCTTATATCAGTTTAAAGTTATGCCATTCGGTCTCTGTAATGCGCCAGCTACCTTCGAAAGAATGATGGACTCCTTGCTTCGCGGCTTTAAATGGTCCACATGTCTATGTTACCTCGACGATGTTGTGGTTTTTTCGCCCACGTTTACCACGCACCTCGAAAGACTGGCGAGCATTCTTTCTGTCTTCCGTCGAGCCGGGCTACAGCTCAATTCGTCGAAATGTCAATTCGGTCGCCGCCAACTCACCATTCTCGGACATCTAGTCGACGCTTCTGGTGTCCGCCCGGATCCTGTTAAAGTTAAAGCCGTCAAGGACTTCCCTATTCCCCAGTCGTCTACGGATGTGCGCAGCTTCGTCGGCCTCTGCTCGTACTTCCGCCGTTTCATCAAAAATTTTGCCGGCACCGCTCGCCCCCTGACCGACCTTCTAAAGAAAGACACCCCTTTTACCTGGGGCCCTGCCCAAGAGGAGGCCTTTTCTTCGCTAGTCGACTTACTCACCTCCCCACCTATTCTGGCCCATTTTGATCCGTCGGCTCCGACTGAAGTTCGCACAGACGCCTGCGGTTATGGGATTGGCGCCGTGCTAGCCCAACGTCACCAAGGGCAAGAACGCGTTATTGCATATGCCAGCCGCCTTCTTTCTACAGCTGAGCGAAATTACTCAATTACAGAGCGCGAGTGTCTAGCTCTTGTTTGGGCCGTAGCTAAGTTCCGACCGTACCTGTTTGGCCGTCCATTCTCCGTAGTGACCGATCACCACGCCCTTTGTTGGCTGTCTTCACTGAAAGACCCCACAGGCCGGCTCGGACGTTGGACGTTGCGCCTCCAAGAGTATTCTTACACTGTTCATTACAAGTCAGGGCGTCTCCATCAAGACGCCGACTGCCTGTCTCGGCACCCTGTAGAGCCGCCTGATCCTGGAGACAACGACCTCGGCCCGTGCCTCTTCGCTATCTCCGATCTGGTTAACATCGCGGACGAGCAGCGACAAGACTCTTCCTTGCGTATTCTCATTGATCGCCTCAACTGTGCCAGCCGAGATCCTTCATTGCAACTGTTCGTCATTCAGGATGGCGTCCTATACCGCCGCAACCTTCGTCCTGACGGACCTCCGCTCCTGCTAGTCGTTCCCCAACGTCTCCGTTCATCTGTCCTAGCGGAACTACACGACCTACCGACCGCAGGCCACCTCGGCGTCTCCCGCACATACGATCGGGTCCGACGCCGCTTCTTTTGGCCTGGTCTGTACCGCTCTGTTCGGCGTTACGTTGCCTCCTGCGACCTCTGTCAACGCAGGAAGAGACCATCAACGTTGCCTGCTGGCCTTCTACAGCCTATTGACGTACCTCTCGAACCATTCTACCGTGTTGGACTCGACCTTCTCGGACCTTTCCCGACGTCCTGCTCCGGCAACCGTTGGATTGCTGTCGCGACCGACTATGCGACCCGGTACGCTATCACGCGTGCGTTACCAACAAGTTGCGCAACCGATGTCGCCGACTTCCTATTGCAGAACGTAATCCTTCACCACGGCACTCCACACCAATTGCTGACGGACCGCGGCCGCTACTTTTTGTCCCGAGTAGTTGACGATATCCTCCGGTCCTGTGGCACGCAGCATAAGCTCACTACAGCTTACCATCCCCAGACGAACGGGCTTACCGAGCGCCTCAACAGGACTCTGACCGATATGCTATCCATGTATGTCTCGCCCGACCACCGCGATTGGGACGTTGCCTTGCCTTATGTAACATTTGCTTATAATTCGTCGCGGCATGATACCACCGGCTATTCTCCTTTCTACCTTCTGTTTGGTCGGCATCCTGCGCTGCCATTGGATACATTACTACCGAGTTCTACTGCCTCGACCACAGAGTATGCACGTGACGCCATCTCCCGAGCAACTATGGCCCGTGAAATCGCCCGAGACCGGCTCACCGCATCTCAGACCTACCAGAAGTCAGTTTACGACCGCCGGCATCGCCCAGTACACTATCCGCCGGGCTCACTCGTCCTCCTTTGGTCTCCTTCTCGCCATGTCGGTCTCTCTGAGAAACTTCTACGTCAGTGCAGTGGCCCTTATCGAGTTCTCCGTCAGGTGACCGACGTGACCTACGAGATTACACCTCTTCATGCTCCGACGTCGTCCACTAGCCCTTTGACTGACGTCGTTCATGTAGTCCGTCTCAAACCGTACCACACGCCTGCTACATCATCCACTTAGCACCGGGACGGTGCTTTTGCCGCCGGGAGTTATGCTACGGTTGTGCTTGTGCTTGGAACGCTCGTGCTTGGTGCGCTCGCGCTTGGAACGCGAAGAGGACGAAGTGCGTTTTCTGCTGCTGGGCTTCGCGTGCCCGGTTGTTCGGCTGCGTGGCTGTAAGCTGTTTCCCTGTAAATATATTTTTCCCTTTTGGTGTGCACATCTTCACGTTACAATATGTATTTTCCGTATCTATTTTTGATATAAAATGGTAAGACTTTACAAGAAAAAAAACAGGACAAGTAGAAAGCCGATTTTCTGGTCGTAACTGCTGCCGAATATAGATTGGAGGCGGGAAAACAAAAGGACAAAATAAGGAAAGGGAAAAAGTGATTTCAGTTCTAACCTTACGCAACCAAATTCCGCTTTCCTCGCCGCCTAACAAAACCCCGCCGCCTAACAAGCCCCAAAGCTTGTTTCATCTGTACCTCGTTATTGGTTTTTCAGCCTGTAACCTTGCGAAAAAACGAAGATAATTTAGCGGTTGTGCAATTTCGCCCGAAGCTAGCGCCGTGTTAGCCTTGGTCCAGCGCAGATGTGCGCCGGGTCTTAGTTTCCTTCGTCGCTCGGCTTTCTTGATTATTGCGCTGTCGCGAACAAGTGTCCAGATTTTATTACATGCCCTTTCACGCCCGCTTCCAATAACCCTAAGCCACTGCGACCGAAACAATGGGGCCCTAAAAGCGGCTGTTTCGAACTGGAAAGAGGAGAACTTCAGGAAAAAGGAAAAAAAAAGAATGTTACAAAGAAGTATTCGCGGTGCGGGGTCTGCCAGCTTCGGGGAAAAACTGCCAGCGCCGAACGAAGGGTGCTGACTTTGATTTATGGTGGTCGTCACAGTTGGGAGCGCGGTTATCGCGCACTCATTATTCTCTTTCACTTCCCCCCCCCCCCCTCTTCGTCTGCTTCGCAGCCAGCACTTCACTTGGCCGTGCGTCGCTGTTGTTTCCAACTTTCCTTTCGGCACGCCCAGCAAAGAGATCGAAGAATCCGTCGCGCCCAAGAAACGCGAAGAATCCGAAAGTGTCGCGGTCGAGGTGTCGCGGCAGCGGGTATTGGGTGCGGGGAGACCGAGGACACATCCAAAAACAGGGAGGAACAGTTCGCTCCAGAGTTTGCGGGGGAAACAATAGGACTGGGGGGTTGCGGAGCTTCTTCTAGAAGGAAGAATTTGGGAGGACGGTACACAGGGTAAGAAGATCAAATGGTAAGGAGAAAAGCAGAGCTAAAACTGCCGCTCAGACGGGCGATGAATTGGAGCTAGCAACACATCTCCATCCGTATCGCTCTGTCGTTGCCCCACATTTTGTCTTCCGTCTTCGTTTCCTGTCTTCTTTTTTTTTCTTTGACCGTTCGCTTTCCGGCGTTCAGGACTGCGTCAGCTCTTTTATTTTTATTGCGAAGGCATTTCTAGGCTATGTCGACGGGGTCGTGTCACCAAAGTGTGTCACCGAAACGTGTCCGCCGCGATTGTGATGTTCTCAGTAGAGGTAGCATCAAACGAATGGTTGTGATCAATAGAGGACGATGTGAGAATAATGCGCAAAAATTTGATGTCAATAGGTTGATTAGTTATATTAATTAGAGCCAGTAATATAAAAACGGTGAAGTAGCGTGGACGTCGATATGTTCAAGGGACGGGGAAAACGGTCGTAGACGGCAAAATAGTGGGAAAATAGGCAAAGTGAAAATAAAGCTTGAAAAGGATTGAAATGTTTGATGAGTGATAATTAATCGAACAAAACGATTGACATTGATAATTTGTTAGTTAATTAGAAGCAACCGTCAATGGACGCCAAGAGGGGCAAAGAGAGCGACGAGTGTCGAAGCGGCGTCAATAATAATTGTTTTTTGTTTGAGGAAAGGAAATGGCGCTGTATCTGTCTCATATATCGTTGGACACCTGAACCGCGCCGTAAGGGAAGGGTAAAGGAGGGAGTGAAAGAAGGGAAGAAGGAGGTGGCGTAGTGGAGGGCACCGGATTAATTTCGACCACCTAGGGATCTTTAACGTGCACTGACATCGCACAGCACACGGGCGCCTCAGCGTTTTTCCTCCATAAAAACGCAGCCGCCGCGGTCGGGTTCGAACCGGGGAACTCCAGATCAGTAGCCGAGCGCCCTAACCCCTGAGCCACCGCGGCGGGTCAAAGTATTAAGGTTTCGGGACAGCTCTTCACGTATGCATAGTCGAATAATAATTTTTGTAATCATATATCCAGTCTCTTTTTTCGAACTAGTATTAATTCGTCTCTCTAATCTCCGGACTACATTGGTTTTCATATGCTGCTTTTAGATTCCTTAGAGGTTTACACAGCTGGACTCTTATGGCGTGAAGTTGTCATGCAATTTTTTTTTTATCGTAGAAGAGATTTTATGTGCTAAGCTCCTGTGCTGTTGCTTATAAATGAGGTCGAGGGCTCCTCAAGCTTTCTTCGTTCAGCTTTTTCCTCGGTATCCTCCATATCAATGTGTGGAAATAGACAGTTAAACTCAATTTAATTTAATTGAATAGAATTAAATGAACTGCGTTTTATTACTGGAGAACGAAGGGTGGCAATAAATGTTGAAGACAAGGGTGCAGAGTAGACGGAGTCTTCCATCGTTGCTGAGAACGATTGGGAGGTAAACGAAAGTGGTAGCAAACACATGCGCTGTGACTTACAGCCAGGAGGACTCGAGGTCCCAGAAATGAAGAAATGCAGTGGATGAAATGAAGCGAGCTAGTTGATTCGCCAAGTTACCTCTCTTGATTGGTTCTCAATGCAGCGCGTATCACAGCATTACTGATAAACAAGGCCGCTCTTTTATCACAGAGGTCGTCTTATGGCTGTCTGTTTTCGTCCCGCGCTGGCGCAGTTGTTTGCTGAACAGGAAACCAACAGATTCAGCAACACGTACTGTTTTGTTTCCTCAATCGAAGAGAGTAAGGTTTCTGATGTTTTCTTCAACGTGAATATCACTTCTCTGAGGCTTGTTATCATTTGTCATCAATTTTATAAGTTATCATTTTTACCAATGCACAATTTCTCCCAGGCTTGAACATTCTCGATGTATCAGCGGAGGCGAGTGTAGTGCAGTCCTTTCAGGCGGACTACAAAGTCACAGGGCGGCTCCGCTTACACGAAAGAAAAAAAGCAAAACAAAAACGAAAGTCGTCGAAGAATAGCGACGAAGAGAGGGCACGTGTAATGAAGGTGCACTCAAACTCTAACCTTGTTATCCGCCCTGAGTCGCCCAGAGACCGCGTATCGCGAGGTTATTAATCTTTAGCGAACATGTGGGCGGGTATAAACTGCACACGGCGGTGGCCTGCCCCGAGGCTTTCAGACCCCTGGTCTCTCGCGACGTTGGAGAAGAGAAAAACGGTGGTGTACCATCGGCTCGGGTTGCGGGGTATGTGCAGGGCACAGGAAGCTCCGCTGTGGAAGAGCTGGTTGGTATTAAATTTCAGTCTCGCGGAAGCAAAGGTCGCTGGCCCCGCCAAGAGGTGGCTGCTCTGGCGAATGGTGGTGTCGTGCTTGAACACTGGCTCTATAGAGGCGAGACGAGAGGGCGGAGAACGTTGTCTTTGCAACAGGTATAAGTTCTCAGTTTTTTTTCTTCCTTTGTCTAAAGTTAACAGAAAGGAAAGGCGACGTGATAGAGGAGGAATAATTTGGAAATGAAAATGAAAATTGGTTTTCGGGGAAAGGATATGGCATAGTATCTGCCTCGCACATCAGCGGACACCTGAACTGCGTCGTGAGGGAATGGAAGAAGGTGAGAGTGAAAGAAGAAAGAGAAAGAGGTGCTGTAGTGGAGGGCTCCGGAATAATTTCGACCACCTGGGGAGCCCGTGTGCTGTGCGATGTCAGTGCATGTTACAGATTTAATAATAATAATAATAATAATAATAATAATAATAATAATAATAATAATAATAATAATAATAATAATAATAATAATTGGTTTTTGGGGAAAGGAAATGGCACAGTATCTGTCTCATATATGGTTGGACACCTGAACCGCGCCGTAAGGGGAGGGATAAGGGAGGGAGTGAAAGAAGAAGGGAAGAAGGAGGTGCCGTAGTGGAGGGCTCCGGAATAATTTCGACCACCTGGGGATCTTTAACGTGCACTGACATCGCACAGCACACGGGCGCCTTAGCGTTTTTCCTCCATAAAAACGCAGCCGCCGCGGTCGGTTCGCACAGCACACGGGCGCCTTAGCGTTTTTCCTCCATAAAAACGCAGCCGCCGCGGTCGGTTTCGAACCCGACCGCGGCGGCTGCGTTTTTATGGAGGAAAAACGGTAAGGCGCCCGTGTGCTGTGCGATGTGGTCGAAATTATTCCGGAGCCGTCCACTACGGCACCTCTCTCTTCCTTTCTTCTTTCACTCTCTCCTGTATTCCTTCCTTTACGGCGCGGTTCCGGTGTCCAACAATATATGAGACATATACTGCGCCATTTCCTTTCCCCCACAAAAAACAATTATTATATTATCTTTAAAGTTCACTGGCATCGCACAGAACACGGGCGCTTTAGTGTTTCGCCTCCATCGAAACGCTGCCGCCGTGGTCGGGTTCGGATTCGGGTGACGTTGAAGGACATTACCGTGGTCGTTTTGTGGGCCGAGAAGCTTCTGTTGGTCTTTGTCTCGCCGTTATTCATGCCCTGTCTCTGGTGATCGACTGCGGGCGCCGCTAATGGGCAACGTTTGAACTCTTCTTGCGGTACGACGCCTTGCCCGTTAGACAAATCGCTCTGCTACATACGGTGAAACGGACGCGCGGAGCGGAAAACCACGTAGAAGCGCTGCCAGGCGCCTTGCCGAAACGCGCGGGACTGAAGTTGCAGTCGTAGTTCGTCGGCACATCGTTCTTGACAAACCCGATGCCACGAACGCCAGCATAGCTTCCGCGCCGAACGAACGGGCAGCAAGCCGCAAGCTTCGTGATGAACGCGCTTTGGATGTGCGCTGCGCTGTTCGCCCGCCGCTGTGCCTGAGTGGTTAGAGCGCTCGGCTACTGATCCGGAGTGCCCGGCTTCGAACCCAACCACGGCGGCCGCGTTTCGATGGAGGCAAAACGCTAAGGCGCCCGTGTGCTGTGCGATGCCAGTGCACGTTAAAGATCCCCATGTTGTCGAAATTATTCCGGAGCCCTCCACTACGGCACCTCTCTCTTCTGTTCTTCTTTCACTTCACTCTCTGCTTTATCCCTTTTCTAGCGGCGCAGTTCGGGTGTCCAACGATATATGAGACAGATACTGCGCCATTTCCTTTCCCCCAAAACCAATTATTATTTTTATCATCATCATCATCATCATCATCATCATCATCATTATTATTATTATTATTATTATTATAATAATAATAATAATGATAATAAGTTCGCCGCACTCCGCGTGATTCCTGCGTGCCCGCACGGCCGCACTGCACGCGAACGAAACGAGCTGGAGGCGCTGACGTCGCGCGCCATCTGTTGGGGCAGTGGCGTACATTGAGAGAAGGAGGAGGAGGGATTTTTTGCTCACGGGCGACGCCGACGACACCCGCTTTTCTGCGACACGAGCTCAAATTGTCTGTCGTCGGAGTTGGCGACCATTTGAAGCCTCGCAGCCGGAGCAACAGGCCGTCCCGGCAACCTAGGTGGGTCACCTAGGTCACGTGACCTTGTGACGCCATCATAACCTGCCCACCAGATCGTGAGCAAACTGACCGCCGTGGCAGGTTGCAGTTAAATTAATGATTGGTCGCAAGAGGCTGCTCGGGGAGAGAAACATGGGTGGCGGCACCTGCCATTGCAGGGCAGTGGCGCATAGCTTAACCACTGCTCCACTGCGCGTGGAGTGGTATAAAAACTCCCAGGGATATGAGAGAGTAAAGTCGAGAATTAACAGTCACGCATATATGGACACTGAACCGTTAACGCGCTCGCGTGATGCTCTTAAGGCGGAACTTCAGTGATCTCTCCAGTTTTTTAACACATTTCCTTCAATATTGTCGTAAGGGTCGTCTTGCTTGGATCTGGCTGAAGGTATTTAAGGTTTCGGTAACGACGGAATCCTAAATGTAATCTTATAGCGCAAGGAATCTTCTACGAAACGTGATACAAAATTCTGCTGGGGCATTTTTTGGTCGACGGATGAAAACGCGCAGGTTGCTCGCTAAGAAAGAGCGGAAGCTTCAAAAATAGAGGAAGAGAGGAAGCTTTTATAAACAGGACCAGCGCTGGCCGCTGTGTCCCGTGGTCGGCGGACCGGCAGAAGCTGATGGCTAGGGTGGCTCGGCGGGCGGATGCACGTGGCTCGGCGGGCGGATGCACGTGGCTCGGCGGGCGCATGCACGGGGTTTGGCGGGCGCATGCACGCGGTATATGATTGATTGATTGATTACAAACGTCTTTATTTCTTCAATGTTCTCCGAACATGTGGGTGGACCGCCTAGTCCGGTAGTCCACTGGCTGCTGCTGCTGCGCTGGCCCTCCCCACCAGCCAGTGCTGACGGTCAGGATCATCGCTGAGCAGAATAGCCTCCCACTGCTCCTCCGAGGGGTTGGGAATGGGGTCAACTAAGGGATTATATTGGCATGCCCACACCATATGGTAGAGGTTAGCTACCGCTCCACAATGTGGACACTGTGGAGAGTATAGTGTAGGGTACCACTGGTGTAATTTAGCTGGTGTTGGGTAGGTGCACGTGGGCGGATGCACGTGGCTCGGCGGGCGGATGCACGTGGCTCGGCGGGCGGATGCACGTGGCTCGGCGGGCGCATGCACGTGGTTTGGCGGGCGCATGCACGCGGTATATGATTGATTGATTGATTACAAACGTCTTTATTTCTTCAATGTTCTCCGAACATGTGGGTGGACCGCCTAGTCCGGTAGTCCACTGGCTGCTGCTGCTGCGCTGGCCCTCCCCACCAGCCAGTGCTGACGGTCAGGATCATCGCTGAGCAGAATAGCCTCCCACTGCTCCTCCGAGGGGTTGGGAATGGGGTCAACTAAGGGATTATATTGGCATGCCCACACCATATGGTAGAGGTTAGCTACCGCTCCACAATGTGGACACTGTGGAGAGTATAGTGTAGGGTACCACTGGTGTAATTTAGCTGGTGTTGGGTAGGTGTTGGTTTGTAGTCTCCTAAGGGTGTTCTCTTCTAACTTGTTGAGGGATTTGTGTGGTGTTGGGTACTCCTTTCTGGCTGTTCTGTATGGCGCAAGATTGTCAGCATACACTGCTAAGCCTATTAGGTCGCGGCACCCTTCATGGTCATCAGGGGGAGTGTCCGGTATAGAAGAGCTCGGGCATGCCTGTGGGCGGCTTCGTTTCCTCCTGGTAGTTCCAGGTGACCGGGGAACCAGATTACTGAGACCTGGTTGGGTGGATGCTTAGTCAGCAACGACAACCCTGACTTGTGAATTAATCCGTTATTGAAGTTTCGACAGGCGTTCTGGGAATCAGTGAGCACAACGGCGTTGGGGTTAGATGCTACAGCTAATGCAATAGCTGCCTCCTCTGCGTGAGTGGGGTTAGATGTTTTCACCGAGGCGCAGTTCACCATCGACCCTGAAGGCGTTGAGACCACAATAGTCATGACTCCATTATTTGGTCCTGCTGCGTCCACGTAAAGGGTGTTAATTTGCTTGTCCCATTTCTTCTGCAGGGATTCACCTCTTGCTTTCCTCCTCTCGGTGTTATATGCGGGATGCATATTCCGCGGAATGGGGTGCACGTTTATGCGTCTTCTCACATCGCGTGGGACCTCTTCCCTTTGGTCAATTGTATAGGGCAGATTAACATGGATTTTATCGAGCAGTTCTCTGCCGGGTTTTGTGAGTGCGAGCCGATTCAGTTGTGAGAACCATTGTGCTTCCCAAATCTCTTTGAGGGTATTATGTACTCCTAGAGCCATGAGCTTTGCTGTTGGCGTGGAGTTTGGTAGCCCCAGTGCCGTCTTGTAGGCTTTCCTGATGAGTACCTCCAACTTTTCAATTTCCGACCTGGAGAGGTTAAGGAATGCCGTCCCGTACATTATCCGAGAGATCACGAAAGCTTGCACTAAGCGGATGGTGTCCCTTTCCTTCATGCCATGGTGTTTATTTCGGATACGATGTATCATGCGGAGGATTTGCTCGGTGGATGTTGTAAGCTTCTTCATAGTGGTGGTGTTCTGTCGCCCCTGCGGGATATACTGCCCTAGTATCTTGATCTCCGTGGGTTTCTGTACTGGGTGGTTCTCTATATACACCGAGATGTTCTGCGCTAGGGGTGTCCTCGGGTTCTTCAGGATTAGCAACTCGGACTTTTCCGGCGCACACTGGAGACCTCTCTCCCTGGTGTACCGGTCCACCGTGTCGGCTGCTGCTTGAAGACGCTCCTCGATCTCGGCGTCACTCCCCGAGTTGCACCAGACAGTGATATCATCCGCATATAATGTGTGTTTGACGCCGGGGATTTCGGAAAGAAGGCCTGGTAGATCTTTCATAGCCAAATTGAACAAGAGGGGTGACAGTACCGCCCCTTGCGGAGTTCCCCTCGGGCCTAGAGTGATGGGATCTGATTTTATTCCACCGAAGTTTATAGTGGCTTGCCTGACTGATAAGAAGTTTTTGATATAGTTGTAGGTTCTTGCGCCACAGTTGGTATCGGCGAGGCTTTGCAGGATGTTTTTATGTAGAACGTTATCGAACGCTCCTTTCAAATCAAGTGCCAGGATGGCCCTAGTCTGTGACTTGGGAGGTGTCTCAAGGAGGTCTTTGTACAGGTACAAGAGGGCGTCCTGTGTCGATAGGTGAGGGCGAAAGCCGAATTGAGTATTAGGTAGGAGGTTGTTTTCTTCTAAGTATCTACTCAGTCTCGTGTTGATGACCCTCTCTATGAGCTTCCCCAAACACGAGGTCAGCGATATCGGTCGTAGATTATCCAGTTTAAGGGGTTTGTTCGCCTTCGGAATGAACCGAACCTCGGCTGTCTTCCAGGATATTGGTAACGTTCCTGTAGCCCAATGCTGCTCGTTGAAGCATTCCACCAGCGCGGTGATGGTGTCATCGCTGAGGTTAAATAAGAGCTTCGCGGTATATGAAAACTGAGACGTGGAATTTGTCGAATGAAATGTTCCTCTTTAAAGTTCGATGTTAATATTAGCTCTTGTGAAAAGACTAAAGGCGAAAGCACTTCACCTCGACAGTGAACAACAACAGCAATAAAAGGAATAATTACAAAAACTTCGCCTTTTTTTGTTTTCCCAAAGTAAGAGTGGAAACGATGGCCATACTACCGTAGAGCGTGCTCTCAGTTCCGACAGCACGTTTGCGCTGCTTCTGCCTCTCTTCGGCCATCGCGGCATCGCGGTAATTGCCAGCTGGGGGCATTCCCTCCTTGTTATTTGTAAGCCTCGATGAGCTGCGGGAGCCATCGTTAACGGCTCGCGGCACCCGTGCTTCTTTGACAGTGGCTGCTGAAGGCCGCACGTCTTTCTTGCGGAAGGTGCTCCCTTCGCTACCATTTGCTTGTTACGAGGAGGCGTGCCCACGATTTTAGTGTATAAAGCGCCGTTGCACTGACGGGCCAGGTGTAATCTTCTTTATTGTTAACGAGGAGCCGTATCTCCTTCGTCCGTCCTCCGATCTCCCTGGTGGCTCCGTGGGGGTCCGGTAACCATCCATTCTGTTCTCGAATTTACGGTTGCTTCTTTATGCCGAACGGCTCTGCATCGTCATCAGCGTCTTGAAGCTCCAGCCGACACATTTTATTTCGTGTTTGTTTCCTGTATTCCTTTATTTCCTCTCACCCCTTTCCCCCTGCAGGGTAGCAAACCGCTTATTCTTGCGGTTGTTGTTGTTCCCTTGGTGATATGGCACATACCCACGATGGTGTAGAGGCTGGGTTAACCACCCTGCCTTTCCTCCTCCTCCTCCTCCTCCTCCTCCTCCTCCTCCTCCTCGTTTCCTGTACAGTCTCGTTTCTGCAGCCATGTGGTATTCTACTTTGTTTCCTGTCCAGTCTTGTTACTGCAACCACGTGGCTAGGAAGGAGCACGCGGGTTAAAGCCTTCCAAGTTTAGACGCAAGACAGGGAACAACCTCCGGGGTCATCCCGCGTGGACGTTCCCGCCCTTTTTATTTCTCTTTATAGTTTTGGGTTCCTTAATAAATATTTCACGGGGCTCTTTCTTCGTTTTTTCCCTTCCTGGCAATATTATGGCTAAGTTCTTGAGTTACGACGTCGTTATCCGGGTGCCTTAATGCCATAGGGGCAGAGATTCCCTCCCACTCGCGTCCGTAGGGGAATTACAAGCGACCGTCTGCTCAGATTTCACGTCATTCCGAAGGCGTGTCTTCGTATAATGCTTTTTTTTTCTTATCAACACTTTTTTTTTTGTGCTGCTGAAGTTTCGGATTGCCTAGCGAGCAGGCACAGTTTGTTCGTGCTTCACCAGCTCATGCTGCTTTTCTCTGAGCTTCGTTGTGAGGAAAAAAAAAACAAAGTAACGCACGCTGTTGACGGCGAAATAAACAACTGTATTCATCTGCGCCCATTTTCGGGAGACAAGAGGCTGCCATTAGGGGCAATCATCATGCATTTCCCTAACGAGGTGTAACGCCCCAGCTGGAACGCCAGCGTGCGCGCAGGAGGCTATGCAGTTGTTTAGCTGCTGCCCGGCCATGGCGGGTGCATGTTGTTGCTTCTCAACGCTCGCAGGCAGGATTCGCGCAGAATGTTTCCCTTCCTGAGAGGTTAACGGCGGGCGTATTCATAGGAGGCAGGACAAAGTGGTTTCGTAGCGCGGCTGTTATGTCTGTCTCAAGGCTGTTCTGCAGCCATCAAATCAAGAATTCAGTAAAGTAGCCCGTTCATGTGTGATTAAATTATTAACTAGAAGTAGGTGGACGGGCAGGCGAATAGATTAACGCATGGATGGACGAATGAATGCGCTTAAATTTATTCAGAGGGGGTGGCTCATATACCTATCATTGCGAAAGGACCCGCCACAGTGACTCGGTGGTTAGGTTGCGCTAATGCTGGTCCCGAAGACGCGAGTTCAATCCCGTGTGCGCAGGCCGCGTTTCGACGGAGGCGAATTGAAAGGTGCCTGTGTAGTGTTATCACGCATTAAGTGTATTCGGATGTAATGCACCTCTGACAGTGTAATGCCGAAACAAGCGCTCTCCTAACACAACCTATTTTAAAAAATTGCATAAAGTATTAGGTGAAAAACCCCTGTATAGGGTTTAACGCACACGGAATCATTAGCAAGAACGTGGGGCAGTGAACAGCCAATGTCGCTTAGCCTAGAGGACAATCACTTTCTCTTTGCAGGCACTCAGTCATTCTCTTTCTTTATTACGTCACTGATGATGTCAGCGTATTGTTTTCGAATGTTCAAAATCTTGCGCCACATGGTGGTGGCCGAAGTAACTAGAAGCACTTGTCCCGAGTCTCTGGTAATAATATGGTCAACTCCGCCGTATCCACGTCTTAGCTGAAACTATGTCCTGGCTGGACATGTTTCATAACTGAATAGGCGCAGGCGCGCATTCCTTCAAATGATTTTTGATTTTGCACGCTCTGTTTCTGTGGATATTTCTATGGCGGTAAACGCGTTAATTCGCATATTCTCATTCATAAGATAAGGCGTTAGTAACAACTAGTTTTTATGTTTCAGGTTTTGGTTTTGGTTTTTTGAAGAAAGGAAATCACGCAGTAACTGTCTCACATATCTTGGTGGACATCCGAACCGCGCCGTAAGGGAAGGGATAAAGGAGGGAAAGAAAAAGAAAGGAAGGGGTGCCGTAGTTGAGGTGTCGGGATTAATTTCGACTGCCTGGTGCCCTTACGGCACGGTTCAGGTGTCCGCCGATATATGAGCCAGATACTGCGCCATTTCCTTTCCATCAAAACCAATTATTATTATTATTATTATTATTATTATTATTATTATTATTATTATTATTATTATTATTATTATTATTATTATTATCTTTAACGTGCACTGACATCGCACAGCACACTTGCGCCTTAGCGCTTCGCCTCCATCGAAACGAGGCCGCCGCGGTCGGGTTCGAACCCGGGAACTCCGGCTCAGTAGACGAGCGCCCTAACCACTGAGCCACCACGGCGGATCTCTTATATTACAGGTAATTCGCCGATTTTTACTTTGTTAAGCCTAACTTTATGCAGTGTTCATGTGCGGCCAAAGTATTACGTAAATTGCGTATCTCGGTGTTTGGGATTTTCTCGCGCGTTCCTTTAGTGAAAAGGCATGATTTCGTGGTTTCGTATACGTATACGCGGTTTCTTGTAGCTCAGCAGTAGCATTCTCTGTGTGTAAAGTATTTCCAAATTTTCGCTCGGTATGGCTTGACAAGAGTTTGATCACCGAAGCGTGCTCCGTAAAATTATGGCCGGGACTGTACATTGTCGTCATAGCAACAGCAGGCAAAGCAGTTTGTGTCGGGTTTAGCATTTCTCGGCTTTGGCAGTTTTCAACCGCGAAAAACAAAGACTGGTAATGCACTGACTACCGTCAGCAACAATTGCGGAAAAAAGTTTCCGGAGCTTAGTTCTGAAGCGCTTTGACTTATCGCGTTACTTAACCTAGCGTGCACTTATACTAAAGGGGCGCTGTGGCATTGCAAACTGTAGGTGTCGTTGTTGTGTTCTCGCAACGCAGCGGCGCGCACTCAAGCTTAGTGCGTAAGCCCAAGTAAAGGTCTCTAAGCTAGAACGGCGCAGAAGCTGTTGAGCGCTGCTACAAACATTCCGGATAAATCTGGCCTCATTTCTTGTCCCAAACAAAGCCTCGTGCCAGCGGTTTTCAGCATCAACAAACAAGGGTACTAAGCTTTGCAGCAATATATAACACTTGCCGCAGACGTCCTGCAGTCTGACTGCACCTCTTACTCATATGTATTGCCTGCTCCGTTCGATTCACTGACTTAAAGCATAAAAAATGCCCTTTCTATTTTTGTTTTAGTTTATTTTCTAGTTTTTACTTTTCTCTGCTTAAAGAAGCATGCATAGCGTTCCACAGTTCTTTTGATTTCTTTCCACGCCAGCAATGGCGTTTGTATAAAGTAAACCTATTGCGAAGCCCCTGTTATTTTTTAGAAAGCTGTTTACACAGTAGGAGCGGGACTGTCTTGACATCTTTTTGGTTTTATTTTAACTTTTTTTTTCCTCAGAATTACAGCAGGCGCACTGATGTGAACGCATGGGCATCTAGCATCGGTAAAAGCCCAGAGATGTTTTATTGAAACGGCCTCGGCCGTAAATTTTCTAGAAGCATAGGCTTCCCTGCCAACAGCTGGGGGCCACTTCCCGTTTCTTTGCAGTCGCCATTTGTTCAAAACGTAAGTTTATGCGTCTACACAGTATTGAGGAGGTCACGAAAAAAATAACTTCTCAGATTAAAGAGGGCTGTAAAAAAAAATGACGGATGCGATTTCATTTTTTAATGCCACGAAGGATTCCATCTCGAAAGTTTTCGATTCAAAGCAGCCGACGGGCCCGTAAAAAATGCAGCCGGGTGCTGCCAGCAGCAAGAAGAGGCTAAGACGAACAACCAGGGCTAGTGCTCGGGACTTGCAAGTCACGAGTGAACTGAACACGGTATTTACATTTGCGTGCAATGTACGGAGTCCGCGACCTTCAAAGTTGACTCTTTTCTTGCAAAAACGTGATATTTTGTGCATTAGCGGCCCAGATGTTAGTGAATTCTCATGTTGAATCTGTCGACTCCACTGGGTACGTTCTTACTTGCGTCAAGAAAAAAAAAATCTGTTGTGAAGAAAGTTCAAACTGCATTTTTATTTCTGGGTAGAAAATGAGAATTAATTCAGAATCACCCATAATTCTCTTAATTTACTTCTTAAACGCCTTGAATTTGTCAATCATGCTGAAGAGTTCTCTTTTTAAGTTACCAGATGAAAGCGGCGGGCAATGTTTCGTGAAGGCCGACATTCCACTCGCAGGGAAGCGCTTATCATATATCATTCGGTGGGATTTTCGCTTGCTAAAATAAGAGCACGTGTAAAGAGACATGCCATAGCAACGACATGCCGTAGCACGCCTCACGCACTGTACCATAAATCTCGGGAATACCAGGACAAACCGGACAAAAGCTAGCCCTGGTTATGCAAGCGAAAGCTTCCATAATAATTTTTATTTTTCATCTATAGAGGATGATTGAGGAGGTGAGAAAAAACCGACGGGCTCTTGACTACGTTTTCACCCACTTTACAGTGGGCAGCGGCAGAGTTCGACGGGCCTCGTGATTATACATATTGCACAGTGAAAATCAGAGAATAAAGAATATGATGATACATAGAACACGCCAATACATGATACTGGATAGCAGCATTAACGGTGTGGTACACAACGAATGTTTACTCAATGGTACTGATAACATGTGTCAGGGATCGTTACTTGTAATGAGGTAGTCGAAAAAGTGAATTGTTGATATCGATAATGTTGTTGCCAGTGTCTGCGAATTCATTTAGGATGGCCGATAGCTGATAATATAGCATTTGGTGACCTTAGTTCGTCCTTGCGGTAGGAATAGTCCAGTGGGATCTGTGGCGATGGGGATAAGGTGATTTGTACTCTCGCAGCAAGGCTGGCGTATTTAGAAATGAAAGACGCCTTTTGGTTTCAAGTTTAAAGCGATATAGTAACCTGTAGGAGTATAGTTTGAACACACTCATGATTTCGAACTGTGGAAACAAACATTTTGTTGTTGGTCGGTGCGGGAGGTTGTAAACCAGTCGAAGTGTTTTCTTTTCTAAGACAGCAAGATAGGATCATTTCGTGAGCGCTGGGTGCTGACGATTGAGCGAGCAAAGAACGTTTGAAAGCGTGCTCATCCCTGTCTCGAGGAAAACGCGGCACATGCGCGCGAAGCACGTATATAAATTTTGAGGGCACTTAAGTCTGCTTACGTGCAGGAATGCGAAAGCATGGAAGTTTCTAGAACGCGCGTTTTTTTCCCCTCGAGGCCTGTAGTCATGCTTTGTTTTATGTTATTGTATTTTTAGTTTTATTTTTATTTTTCGTTATTTTTTGCGTTCATTATATTTTTGTTTTTTTGCCCTGCTTTGGTAAACGTCTGTCTGGTTGTACCTGGGTCCATTCGTTGCTTCTCTTTGTTATTTTGCATTTTCTACCTCTTGCTTATTTTTCTTTCTTTTCTTCAGCCACCCAAGCCGTGGCCATTAGATGTGTCAGCAATTTATTCCCCCCCCCTCTCTCACTCCCGTCTTCCTTTCCATCCCGTTCTTAATTTTTTTTAAAGCATTGAGCTTTCTAGAACCAGTTTTTTTCAGTCATTTCTAATGTTTTTTTCTATTTTAGTTTGGATGACGTCATTTGGTTGACAAATGAGGCGAACACTTCCTGCTAACGATCACTTTCGGCGTACCTTAGCCATTAGAGGCTTTCGCCTTAAAAACAGAAACACAACTTCAAAATGGCGTTTGAGGCCGAGACGCTACCACTGCGCCGAATTATTATTATTATTATTATTATTATTATTATTATTATTATTATTATTATTATTATTATTATTATTATTATTATTATTATAGCTTTTAACACCTTGCAGCAACACAATTTAATTGAAAACTGTTGTGGTAATGTTCTTGACATTTGTTTATCTAATTTTGAAAATGTTCGTGTCTCGACATCTGACATCTCACTTACTCGCTGTGACAAATTTCATCCTCCAATTCTAATAACGGCTTCGGTTTCTGTCCCACCTTCTGCTAATTCAAATCGTGAGGGGAATTCCCCCCGTTTCGCTTATGCACTTGGCGACTATGTTGGTCTCTTCGGTTTTTTCTCTTCTGTCGACTGGTCCGTCTTAAACGAAATCAGCGATGTTGACGAACAAGTCAGTCGCTTCACTGAAATAGTTCTCAATGGTATGCGCCAGTACATACCTGTGCGCACTCCTACTCGTAGCAAGTTTCCGTTCTGGTTTTCCAAGGAACTTAGAACAGCGCTGAAACTTAAGGAGCGGGCCCACCATAAAGCGAAACGCCCTGGGCTGGATACATGGGCAGATGAATTTCGCCGCTTGCGTTCCCTTTGCAAACGCCTGTACAAGCGTGATCATGAGTCCTATCTTGAATATTTAGAGAATAGTGCCTCTAATCGTCCTACTGAATTCTGGAGATACGTTCGCAAACGCTCGAATAAATCTGATAGTCATATTCACTTAGTTGACTCTCATGGGAATGAAATTCGGAACGTCGCTGACGGCTTTGCTCAACACTTTTCCTCCGTGTACAAATCTCCACGTTGCGATTCCGTATGCCTTCCAGCTGGCGCACCTAATTCCGTTCTTCTTGACGAGAAGTTAGTAAGTGAGAGTCTTAAGTGTTTAAAACCATCTTTGTCCCCTGGACCTGATGGCATTCCAGCCGCCATAATAAAAGCATTCAATAGTACCTTCGTCCCTGTTTTAACCACGATATTTAATAACTGTTTGAAAAATTCTGCCTTTCCCCGCGTGTGGAAAACGGCGCGTGTTTTCCCTGTCTTCAAATCAGGAAACAAATCTGATGTTTCGAACTACCGCCCCATTTCTCTTCTTTGTGCAACCTCTAAGCTTTTTGAATTAGCTTTGCACAAAGTACTTTCCTTCCACCTCAAACATGTAATCATACATAATCAGCATGGTTTCAAAAAAGGTCGTTCTACTACAACTAACCTTGTGACTTTTATGACGTATACATCAGCTGAAGTCCTTCAGAGGAGTCAGGTAGACGCTGTGTACTGTGATTTGAGCAAAGCTTTCGACGTTGTTACTCACTCATTACTTCTTCAAAAGCTTCTGCTGCTTGAGATCGACGTTTCAATTGTAGCCCTCTTACGCAACTATCTTCTTGATTGGTCCTGCTTTGTCAGTGTAAATGGACAGACCTCATTTGTTTACACTCCAACCAGCGGAGTTCCTCAGGGCTCGGTATTAGGCCCGCTTCTGTTCTCTGTTTTTATCAATGACGTTTCCTCCGTGGTCAAAAACTCCTCGTTTCTCCTTTATGCGGACGATATAAAAATGTTCAATGCAATACATACTCTTCATGATTGCTTGTCATTGCAATCGGACATATCCGCCTTCTCTGATTGGTGCTTGAAGAATGGGCTCACTCTCAATTCATCTAAAACCAAGGTTGTCTCATTTACGCGTAAAACGCACAGACTTCTCTACTCTTATTCTGTGAATGGTAGGCCGCTGCCCAGGGTGGATGAAATTAATGACCTCGGCGTACTTTTCGACCGTAGCCTCAGCTTCTCCTCTCATACAAAACGCATTGCTCTACGGGCTATGCGTACACTCGGCTTCATCTGCAGGCTTTCGAGAGAGTTTCGATCCCAACTCCCTTTCTTAAAGCTCTACCTCTCCATATGCTTGCCGCTTTTGGAATATGCGTCTGTTGTTTGGAGCGGCACTTGCCAGTCGAACTGTGAAAAAATCGACAGAGTTCAGATAAAGTTTTTACGCATATTTCAACATCGGTTTTCTTGCAAAACTTCTAGCTCTCATCCCAGACGGAGTAACTCACTGCAGCTTCCTTCTCTTAGCTGCCGTCGCGTGAGGGCAGATATAATTTTCTTGTATAAACTTCTTCATGGTCACATTCTATGCCCTCAGCTCCTAGCGCGTATCCTTTTGCGTGTACCGCGAAAGAGCATAAGGGAATTCAGACCATTTCAAGTTTCTGCGCTCCTGCACTCCCTCTCCCCTCTGGACAGAATGCAAAAGTTGTTTAATTCTCTTTGTCCTCACCTTGATATATTCGAAAATTCTCTCCCTTCCTTTATATTGAATGTCCGTGACGTTCCACATTGAGCACTCTTTTTCTCATACATAACTTCCCCTTTCATGCATTTTGTCTTTACTACACTTGTGCGTTTGCACCGGTATTATATTGTTTTTTCTCTCCTTAATTGTACATCACGTGTACTTGTTTTCATTAATATTATTTCTTTAATACTGTGTACTCACGCCTGATTGTCTGTAACGCGTTCACTAATTACATTTCTTATTGTGTATGATTGTATTTCTAGCTTGTATTTCAGAGATCTCTTATTCGTTCATATTAGTATTGGCTTTATTCTTGTTTGTATTTTGATATATGCTGTACTTGGCTGTTATCGGTCGTTCTTGTGTTCATTCTCTTTGTTTATTGTTTTATTAGTTATTTATATGTCTGTTGCCTGTTCTAGCTGTTTTCATTTACCGCTGTTCTCGCTGTTTCCTTGTTCTCGCTTTTTTGTTTCATGCTTGCTGTCGCGCCTAGTTTATGTGTCTTTTTTTTCTATCGCCTTGACTGCTGCATTACCTCCCCTGAGTGTCTTCCTTTGTAGTGAAATAAATGTACATTTTGTGCGTGTGAATGGTGTACCAGCACCAAGACCTTTGGGTTGTTCCTGGGCACCGAAAAAATAGATTGATTGATTGATTGATTGATTATTATTATTAAAAGTGGCGCAGTCGTGGAGGCGGGACGTACTGCACTGCATCGTCACCCCGTGAAGGCCACCCACTCGGCGCAGGCAGACAGAAAGGGAGCGTGAAAGTTTCTGTCTGGCTTAGGAGTGAGTTTTCGTGAAGAGGCCGACCTGAGTGCCTTCTCGCGGTCTTCTTGGCTGCTCCGAAGAAGCGACGTGGCTCCAGCTTCTAAGCCAGATTAATTCTCCCGAGAAAGACTTCTCATTCCCCTTTTTCTTCATGTATCCCGCGTTTTCTGGAACATAGGTCGAGCCGAATATGCGCAACTTTGCCACGCCAGTTTCTGAAAAACAAAAACGAAACAAAACAACGCTGTCATGTTTCTAAATCTCCTCCATTCGCTGAAATAATCACAAGACGAAATAATAATAATAATAATAATAATAATAATAATAATAATAATAATAATAATAATAATAATAATAATAATAATAATAATAATAATAATAATAATAATAATAATAATAGATTTTTGGTGAAAGGAAATGACGCAGTATCTGTCTCATATATCGTTGGACACCTGAACCGCGCCGTATGGGAAGGAATAAAGGAGGGAGTGAAAAAAGAAAGGAAGAAAGAGGTGCCGTAGACGAAAGCCAAATTTGATTTTCTGTTAGGCAATCAATTAGGCGTCATGCACTTCCGCATTCACTTAGGCGTCATGTAAGTGCAGCTCATAATAAATAACGTGCGCAGCGATTCATCTCCATCTCGAAAATAGTGCGAAATGCTCAATAAAATGAAGGCGCGCGCACCTCGACAAATGTCCTCAATTTTAGTTCATGATCTCAGGGTGGTCGAAATTATTCCGGAGCCCTCCACTACGGCACCTCTCTCTTCCTTTCTTCTTTCACTCCCGCCTTTATCACTTCCCTTACGGCGCGGTTCAGGTGTCCAACGATATATGAGACAGATACTGCGCCATTTCCTTTCCCCCCAAACCAATTATTATTATTATTATTATTAGTTCATGATCTCAGAGGAAGGGGTCGTGCTATGCGAAGGTAAATGCGGTAGTAAACCTTGAGGCCACGCCTGTCCTTCCTTGTCCTTGTTGTTCTAGCTACATGCGTTTGCGACTAAGATCTTCGTCAGCACCGAAGCTTCGTAATGACGCTGGCTTCTGCATATGGAAGGCACCTTTCTAGCGATACTCTTCGAGGAGTTCTCCTCGTTCCGGCCTCATCATCTGGCACGTGGCGCACGTGGATGACCCAGAGCCTTTTTTTTTTACAAAGAGCGTCTAGTATGCCCCGTTTCTTGCGAAAGGCATGCGTCGGAGCACCGCCTATGGCAGAATGAGAGAGCTGCTAGCAGCTAGCAAAAAAAAAAAAATGCAGTAAGGAGTTCAAAAGGAAATCTGTAACAGCGGGAAAGAGAGATGCCAAACTAATGACGCTGCAGCAAAGACACGTCCCTCACGGAAGTGGGTCGGAGATGCTCGAGATTGGAAGCAAAAAGAATTCTTGGCACAGGGTTACTAATATTGCAAAGGCAGTGTTTCCGCAACAGTCGGCAATGCCTAGAATGTCGGGCTAGAGTTACGCGTGCATTAAGTGGGGAGACAATATCAGGAAATCTAATGAGATGCGGTGGCTGATTCTGCTACAGGTGGCGCTAACTTTGGAAGAATTAAAACAAAGTACATTAATTTTTATTTTTCCAGACATATACACAATACTGCAGTGGGCAGCTGGGCAAAAATCTAAAAAGAGCTTGCCTTGACCAATAGGCACCCGATCTAAAACAGCAGTTTTGACGCTCAGTTTAAGAAGCAGTAAACTAAGACAAGCTGATATAAAGAGATACCACCTCTAAGAAACTGTAAGCGGCGTACGCAGCACACAACGAAAACAAAAGTTTGGAGCGACCATAGCACCAATGAGGACCGAGTGAGGGCAGATCGGCTCGCATCAGCAGAGTGTGTGCCTTGGAAGCGCTCTTTAATGTGTCCATTCGATTTCGCCCATTTGCCACCGGCGTCCGCTACGCCCTGCTTCGACCATTCAGCTGGCCTTCTCTCAACGCCTCGAAAAAAAAAAAACAGCTAGCATCTACAACGGTCCTTCCGATCATGTGGCGCCTGGCGCTATCAGAGCACGTATAGCGTTTAGCCGCTGGGCCCATTCATTCCAATTTCAGCAAAGAACGAAAGAGTGGACGGGGAAAACTGCTACCCACCGCGTGGCCATTGGCTGTCAGCGACAGCGAAATGCACTTCCGCCTGGAGACTCTCACGTATCTCCCGCGGCGACACTTGCGCCTCGGCGACGTCCCGCTGACCTTGTGGCTCGCATCGAAGCTTGGTTGGCCGCACAAAGCCTTGTCTTGACTTTTCTTTGTCACGGTGCTCACGAGGTGAAAGATGGCGAGTGCTGAGGGAGGGGCTGAGGGGTTAGGTGCCCGTGGCTGAGTGGCGCAAGGTGTTTTCGCGCTCGAGATGAGCTTCTTCAAAATACTTCCACATCTTGATCAGTGACAGTATATTAGATTTTTGTTTTGTTTTTGAGAAAGCAATACAGTAATAGGATGCGGGGTTGAAGTGCAGATGCAAGGAGTTGGAGGGTTTTTTCCTCAGGTTGACAATGTAGAATCGTCGACTTCATGCTTGAAACATCGCTAGAAGAGTTAAACTTGGAGCATAAACCAAGTACTGCATAAGGTCGTAGGGTTGCATTTTGCCGCGGAAGTGTTTTAGCACATTGTAGGATTGCACCTTCTTAAATGTACACCACTAATATAAATAACTTTTTGCACGTGAGGTTAACCGCCAAGCGATGCTCTCCTAAGCTACCCTGGAAAAGAAATCATTTCAAAAGTCAACGACTAAATGTAGAGTATACAAGTTGCCCACTCATATTGAATTAATTCACGCGCAATTATTACTTCGTCTCACAACTTAGTGGCACAAAAACTACCGCTATATTTTATGTCACCGAGTCAGGGCCATAACCGTCGAAGTAGTTCACGCACAAGAGCGGACGGTGGTCAAATGCTTAGGCTTGTATTTTTTTTGTTCACCTACGAGGTTTCACTGAAATCTATATAGTTTTCCATTGCAGCCGTTGGCTGCAATTTGGTGGATGCTAATGAGTAATTACTCCCTTATTACAAATATACTTTGGTGTAGCTTTGGTACAAACTTGGCCCTTTTAACGCCCCCTTCTTACAAGGCAAGCGCGTTACCCTTTCGTACACTTCGGCTCCACGCGTACAAGAAAATCGGAGAAAACGAACGTCGCATAACTGCCCTATTGAAAAATGTGTACAGGTTTGAATAGGAGACAAATAGGATTATGGCACATTTTGTTTAACATTATAGGATGAAGCTTCCGAAGCGATTAAGCCTTTGAGTGACTCTTTAGTGGAGGGCTCCGTATAACTGCCATTAACCGTGGTTAATTACCGTGCACTTACATCACACAGTGCATGCAGGTCGTGGGTTCGAACGCGCCCACTACGGTAGCACTTCGATGGAGGAAAAATGTGAAAATTCCGTGTACTGTGCATTGTTAGTGCCCGTTAAGAACCCCAGGTGGTCGAAATTATCCGGAGCCCTCCACTACGGCGTCCCTCATAGACTGAGCCGCTTTGGGACGTCCATCCTATAAAGCCAATCAAATGTGTCATAATCCTATTTGCTGACCCGCTCAAACCTATATACATTTTTCAGTAGTGTGAGGACATACCGTGGTAAATGGTGGAACAAATCTGAGGCATGAAATGCTTTCAGCTGCCATTCTTATAATTGGCAAACTTTGGCGTATACTGTTCTCAAACCTGAAGTCGAACCTGAAGCCGAAAAAATACGGAGACATTCCAAAATCATGCCCAGACCATTTAGCCATCCCTTCATCATCTGACTCTGTGTTGTAATTGATATACAACACTTGTGAATTTATCTTCACCGTCGAAATCTTTAACCCTAACCCTTCTATCTGCGTTTTGAAATGCTCGGCCAGGAAAATTCCAGGAAAGCCGCAGTTGTCGTTCTATGGATTCGGATATTTAATAATAATAATAGTAATAATAATTGGTTTTTGGGGAAAGGAAATGACGCAGTATCTGTCTCATATATCGTTGGACACCTGAACCGCGCTATAAGGGAAGGAATAAAGGTGGGAGTGAAAGAAAGGAAGAAAGAGGTCCAGTAGTGGAGGGCTCCGGAATAATTTCGACCACCTGGGGATCTTTAACGTGCGCTGACATCGCACAGCACACGGGCGCCTTAGCGTTTTTCCCCCATAAAAAACGCAGCCGCCGCGGTCGGGTTCGAACCCGGGAACTCCGGACCAGTAGTCGAGCGCCCTAACCACTGAGCCACCGCGGCGGGGCGGAAATTTCTCTCAGTATAAAAAGAGTGTGTTACTGAACGTAACACCTGCATTTATATTAATGCTGTTGCTTCGTGTTGATTTTTATGACGAGTGTGCCTCCCACTCCCATTTTAGCTTCCTAGAAATTCCATTCGTAATCTTGTTGCTACCCACATTTCGAGGCTCTGGGCCGAGCATTTGCTGTGAAAAATGATTCCTCCAACTAGCGAGCGTTTCTGGAGAGAACGGGATATCTTTGAAGAGACTAAGTAAAGACGAATTAAAGCAGCATCCTCGATTCTGTAAATATATATTTTTTTTAAGGGCGAGCATCTGTATTAAGACTTAGTTGCAGTGTTCCCAAAGCTCCACGAACTTTTATTCTCGCTTTGAATAATGACCATACGCCCAGAGATGCGTAAAAGTTGGAACATGTTTCGCAAGTGCTTCGTTAATGAAGTTCGAAGTTTCTGGTGACTGCCGGAGGGGATTTCCGGGACTGAGGTAAGAACGGTTCCTTTCAATTCATACAGCCTCGTATTTTGCCTGAGCGCCTTCATTAGTCTTTCAAGACGTATACAACTGCACTCAGCGTCGACAGGATTTAAAGATCGCCTTAGCATTATGCAGCGAAGGCTTTCTCGTAAGAACATAAATTATGAGTGAAAGATGCAACGAAAGAGGAGAAAGATCAAAATAAAGAAAATAGAAGCTATTAGAAGATGGACGAGAATGAAAAAAAAAGGACGTAAGAAAGATAAGTGGCTTGCTTGGTACCTCACCTGTAAACTTAAGCTCAAGCGCAGTGATAAAAGTAGAAAAGAAAAAAACCCAGAAAGGAAAACCAAGGAAAGACCTTTTTTTCCCCTTTGTAAAGCGGTTCTAACGCATAGTTTGGTTTGGCTTATGGTTGTTTAACGTCCCAAAGTGAATAAGGCTATGCGGGACGCTGTAGTGGAGGGCTCCGGAAATTTCGACCACCTGGGGTTCTTTAATGAGAACTGACATCGCACAGTGCACGGCCCTCTGTAGAATTTCGCCTCCATCGAAATTCGACCGCCGCGGCCGGGATCCAACCCGCGTCTTTTGGGTCAGCAGCGGAGCGCCATAACCACTAAGCCACCGGGCGGCCTTTGAGTGGCAGAAATAGCTTTATCTATCATGGTGTGAGAGTTACTGATATTCATGGAAGTTGCCTTACTGTGTGCTTCTCGGGGAAAGAATTGGAAAGACATGAGGCCCTCACAGTGTATGTCTAGAGGCTAATAATAATAATAATAATAATAATAATAATAATAATAATAATAATAATAATAATAATAATAATAATAATAATAATAATAATAATAATAATAATAATAATAATAATAATAACGAAAAACTAGGATCGCCAGACTGAGTTTTGTTCGCTTAGGAATGAAAGTCTCAAGCACCTTGTCGTTGCGATGATCAGACAGGCTTAGCCGAAAAAGGTTTTCACAGGCTGTCTTCTAATGTGACATCCTTTTTCGTTTTTTTACTTATCTTGTTCCTTGCTTTGTACATTTATCCGTGTAAAACGCCGACCGCGCGCGGCGGATCATACAGGACCCGCTTTTATGGGCTGACTTGTTCGTGAGTCCGGTTGCACGGAGAGAAAAGTGGATTGTCACTTGGCCATTAAGGCCGCCTTAGGAGGGGTCACAACCAGTCGTCCTGCCGCGCCTTCGGGCGCAAACGAAAAGAACAAGATAAGTATAAAAAGATGAAGTAAACGCAAAGGCGAGTGCTTCCGAGCTCATCCTCCTTTTTTATTTATTTTAGGAAAAAGGTATCGCTGTTAGAAGCAGAACACTGTAAACATCCGCACAAAGAATGTCAGGAGCTTCTGTCGAAGCTAGCGTTCTGACCGGCTTACGTTTTTAAAAGCATGGCTTTTTATGAAACGAACATCATACGCGCTTCCGGCCATTGATGTCCACGAGGCGATACGGGGTTTTCATCCGCCGTGAAACTTTGAGGAAAGTTGAGCTTTTCCCGGTTTGTGTAGCTTATTTCGTTCAGTCGCTGAAACGCTTCGCCATTTTCTTTTAAAAAGGCTGTAGTCGATTTCACGTTTTTCTTTCTGAAGAAATATGTAGTGCGACCAGGACGTGTACAGATAGAACGCGCGCAAGCACGCACGCAAGTACGCGCGCATACACACACACACACACACACACACACACACACACACACACACACACACACACACACACACACACACACACACACACACACACACACACACACACACACACACACACACACACACACACACACACACACACACACACACACACACACACACACACACACACACACACACACACACACACACACACACACACACACACACACACACACACACACACACACACACACACACACACACACACACACACACACACACACACACACACACACACACACACACACACACACACACACACACACACACACACACACACACACGCACGCACGCACGCACGCACACACACACGCACGCACGCACGCACGCACGCACGCACGCACGCACGCACGCACGCACGCACGCACGCACGCACGCACGCACACACACACACACACACACACACACACACACACACACACACACACACACACACACACACACACACACACACGCATGAATTATGTGACTTTGGCAATGCAATTAAATTATGGTGATGCGTTGCCATTAGCCGCTGTTGATTCCTGTACTGGAAGCGACGCCACTTGTGGTCTGGTGACGTCACTTTTTTCGAGCCAATGAGAATGCTTCGCTTCGATGTCGTCACTTTCCTCCAGCGAATGGGCGAATTTTTTACCGATTATGCATTTTTGCCACATGAGGCTTTCGCATTATAATAAATGGAGCAGAAGAAAAGAACTTGTCCCCGACCGGCCACCTTGGACGGCATTTCTTTCGAAAGGGTGCAGCTTCACTAAATTCTTCAGTGGAGACCACTGCCTACCATAAAAAACACAGAAGCGGAAAAAAAAAAGGAACAGGAATACGTGGAAGGTAGTGGCGGCGCAAAAAGTACAGGACAGAAAGGTTGTACACGACAGACGAGTAAGATCACCCTTGTGCCAATCTCCGGTTTTTAAGTGAGCGCTCCTAACGGCAACCGGAAACGTCTAGTGGAACCGGAAATGACGCAGCGCTAGCCGTACGGGAATGGACCAGCGCTGCCGCTTCGTTGGCGAGAACCGCTGTCCACTCTTGAGATCGTGTCTTCGCTCGTGTAGGCCTGAGCTTCGTTTCAGTGCCGTAGGGCAAAACATTTATGTGTAGCTGCTCCATGTTAGTATCCGTGCCCGGGGCTGTTTTAAGCCTTAGTCCCGTGCCAGCGCAGCGCTGCCTCCGTCTGTGCGTGCGTGTGCGTGCGTTCGTGCTGTGAACAGCCACATACCGGCTCTGAAGGGGCCTCGTATTTGGCTCAAATGGACGTGCATATTAATCTCGCTTTTCTCCGTCCTTTGCACTTCTTTCTCAGCCTTACTCCTCAGTTATTTTTTCCACTCGGCATTATTACTGCTCACAAGTACGTTCAGCCTTCGCTTTAGCAGCCGTCATAAGGTACTACTTTAGCTCCAACAGTCTTCATTTAATAATTTTTTTTTACAGCCAGAAGCTGTTAGAAAGTTCTTCTGCCAAATTGACCACAGTAGTCAGTCGCTCCTTGCAGCGACGCAGGAACGAACTACAGAAGAAAATAACTCCATCCGCGTGCAGGACTCTGATCATCGCCGCGGCAAAGTAACTTCATACCACTATGCTTTAGAGACAACTCGGCCATTGGCGCTTTTCTTTTTCTTAGACGTGGTGTTTATTACAGGAAATAATGTTCTAAGTACATGAACTGTCTTCAAAGCATTTAGGAAGCAATGCCGAATCCATATCATAAGAAGACACGGCCTGGCAACAAATGATTGTAATGGAGGCAACACTCAGCACATCACGAAGAGGCAGTGCCAGACTAGTTTGAAATCTGTCTGGGGCGTACGGTTCCCTGAGATGAAAAATCATTCAGCAGAAATGGGGTTTTGTTGATGCAGCAGATTCACAACGCCGGTTCACCTTGCGAGTTTTCCATAGGCTGGGCAGTCCAGTAAGAAAAAAAAAACATCTGTCTCACATCATGTGTATGCGGACCAGCTCTCGCCTTCCAAAGTGCACAAAATTGTGCATAAATCGAGGAGGAGGGTAAAGGGAAAGAAAAAAATGTAAAGTAATCGAGTGTGCTTAAAAAATAAAACATGAATGCGGCATGTGCAGGAAATATTCACTTTTAAAGTTGAGTTCCCCAACAACCAGGTACAATGAAGTAGTAAAAACTGAAACTAACTAGAGTTTCCCGCCACTGAGCGGAGGCGAAGCAGTGAGCGGCGACAAAACCCAGCTGACTCAGCCCTGCATGAAGCCACCTGCGTTCGCGGTAGACTTCGTGGCTAAACTGAGCACCAGCATCAGCTTAATTCTCGCTCAGTTGTTCATGCCAACCTACAAGCTTAATTATCGCAAATTTTCCGTCTTGTTTATTAGTTGTCGATAAGAAACAATTAAGCCACTGATAACAAGCTTTTTGTTCCTTCGCAGTTCATGCTTTAGTACTTTCATTGTAACCAATTCCGTAACTGATTTTTTTTATCGACCTAATGTATATACTGATTCTGCTTGCCGAAAAATACAGCATTGTACAAAGTAGAAGACTGGGCGAGTTGGTATGTACTCATACTGAAAAATAGCGCACACAATAAAGAGATGAAGAAAAGAAAGGACAACACGACTTGTTTTATCCTTACCACCCTTTTACGTTTTTATCGCTTTTACGGCCATTTACATCTGACGTTGACTGCTTCTGATTGCATCTGCTACTTCCTTCCTTTCTATATATTATGCACGTGTTGCTCAATAAAGATCAGTTGTAAGTCAGCGCTTGTTTTGTCGATTCTTTTCTTCGTCTCTGTATTGTGTGCGCTGTTTTTCAGTATGAGCATTATAAAACATATATAGAAAAGGTGCAAGAGGAAAGTATTGAGCCTCAGTAGTTTTAGCTTTAATTCAAGTAATTAGCGCAGCTGTAGACTTCGATAAGGTCGTTGTAGTTGTCGGCCTCGTCTGAAAGCAAGCATATGATTTGTCCAGTCACTCTGTCTTGCTTAAAACAATGATAAAGTATTAATTTATCTGGGCAGCGCTAATTTGTTAATTTTGATTTGAAGGAATATTGGACAAAAAAGTGGACTTGGATAACCTAACATCATCTTTACAGTATATACGTTAAGGCGCCTCTCAGAGGACCGTACATGAGCAATAACTTTTCTACCTATGTAGCGATGAATTATCAGTGTGTATTCTTCAGATTCTTATCATTCTTTGTAAAGCGTCACGATATATTTCTGTCCTGATTATACGTCGGTTAAGGTTACCCTTATCATTCTTTTTAAAGCCTCAGGATATATTTCTGTTCTGATTATACGTCGGCTAAGGTTACTCTTATCATTCCTTGTAAAGCCCCACGAAATATTTCTGTTCTGATGACACGTCGCTTAAGGTTATCATCAATGAGTAATGAGATCGAATTCGAGTAAAGGTTAACGTCACGTTATACACCGACCTGATGGAGGCAGATGCCCGTGTGCGACACGTGTCAATTCATCACAGCTTCGTGTGGCAGACCTTAGTAAACAACATGACCAGAAAAGCAATCTCCTTTCACAATCTGTGGTTTTATTTACTCAGCTACAAAATATGGAAGGAAGGCCGGTCAGTATCACTAGGCCGCTACACCGAAAGCAAACACTGCTTTCTCTTTCTGAGATCCGTGAATCCAAGACGGATGCGTAAACCAGATCGCAGGAAGCGCTGGAGAATCGGAGCCGTCTTTACGGCGCAGAGCGAATATATCGTCCGAGGCACAGTGCCGACGAAACAAATCGCTGACCTTTTGTAAGGGGATAACCAAAACGCAGCCCGCTACAGCCGCATGGAGACATAAGAGCAACAGAATGAGACGGGCGGCACGTTTTGACATTTCCGCTTTCGGGGTCATCAATAGCGAGATATGCGAGAGGATGGTCCGGGCGGAGGTTTGCCTTCGCGTTTCTGCTTTCTTGCGAGTGCGTCGACTGGAGGAAGAGGTGGAAATTGGGGCGATGCACGGCGGAGAGTTTTGTGAGAGTGGCATTGAGGACACGAGCTTCGCGTGAACCGCAAAAGTTGAAAGGTCATCCAGTGAGAACGGAAAGAGGGTGTTCTGTATACCTCTCGCTTTAGTGACAAGGCCACTCCGAGAATGACGTGAAATATGTGACGCTTGCAAGAGATCAGTTCATAGAAACGCTTTCGCGGACATCGCCACGTTTCATTGAAGCTTCAGCCTCGCGATTGTCCGTTCTTGTGGCCTCATTTCTGACCTTCTCAGATTAGATTACACGACTACATGCACTGTGTATGATACTTTCTACTTAATATATTTCTTTTAAGCTTCAGGAGCGTCCGCATGGAGGCATACGGATGGTGTATTCCTCAGCCTCCCTCGCGACTCGCTTCCTTACCCGTGTCCCTTCCTCATCGTGATCACTCCACGAAATTTCTTTTAAAGCGAAAGCATTAGACAGCTCATTGAGACTAAAACGCGGCGTTGTCCAAAAAAGGGGCGTTGCAAGATTCGCGGTTGGCCGAAACGCTGTGACGTCGTCAAAGGATGGAAAATATAAACATGGACGTTTCTTTGCTATATCGTGATTTTTTATCATTGAAAAGGGCAAGAAAATCGTCGTCGTTGCGATTACCCAACGCAAGCCTTGATCGCTTTGATTAAAAGACATCGGAATTCGCATCACTACCGTAAGCCAGCACCAGCTTTCGAATGTGAACGCGGTTGAACCACGAAGGCTTCTGCATCATTCGTTGTAATCGCATCACTCCTTCTGTACGCAAGACGGTGTAGTACCACGCATGTAATTCCTCGCACAGTCTATTGTGCTACAAGGACTGCCCACCTGTGCAGCAATAGGAAAATAGGACTGAAAGCAGCATATACTTTCATGACGACAGGTCAACTGTAGTACCAACGAGGATTGGAAGGTTTGCCTGAGCAGCTCCGCTGAGGCGACCTGCGAGAAGCGAACCATCGATCCCACCTGCATCAGTGAGCACCAGCAAGGATGCTACGGCTCTGGCGGTTCTTCCGCAACTCCGAGCGCAAATGCGTCACTGTTGACCACTTCCCGATGGCTTAACGCCGGTGCTGCACCAGTAATAGTACTTACAACTGCACCAACTTCAAACGAATAAGACAAGAAGAAAATTGCAATAAAATATTTTGGAAATGTCTAGAAACATCTTCAGCCCCGGCCGAGGCCGTTGCTGCTCAGACATCACACGTCATCGCTTCCTGTATAGGCGATATGTACTCCTGGAATACCGTCCAAGCTGGCCGAGTGATGTGGTTTCGAGGCAAAGGCCGTGACTCCCCAGATTGTCGCACAAGCACGGGGCTGGTTGCATTCAAATCTGCTATAGATGTAGTAGTAGTAAAAACATCTTTATTGAATGGAAATGAAGTCCCTTCGTGTGGTGCTCTTAGCGCCGCCAAATGGGAGTCGAACCGTCGACCAACAAATGTAAGGGTGTATATGGGAGCAAGTAGGCCTCCTATAACAAGCTCTTTCGTGAACGCAAGACAATGCTGTCGCATTTTCACACGTGATAAGCGGTTGAGCTTCTCCCTGAATTTTTATTTGCTAACTACAACTTCACCGTCGCTTGGATCATTTCACTCTAGCACTTCTTTCTGCAGCCATTCATCGTGGATTCTCATTTTTAGTTGTTAGCTCTATTAAGGCGAAAGTCTCACTTCAATCAATCAATCAATCAATCAATCAATCAATCAATCAATCAATCAATCAATCAATCAATCAATCAATCAATCAATCAATCAATCAATCAATCAATCAATCAATCAATCAATCAATCAATCAACCAACCAACCAATCAACCAACCAATCAACCGATAAATAAATAAATAAATAAATCGACAATCAATAATTAAGCAACAATCAATAAATCAATAAAGCAATAAATCAATAAAGCAATAAATAATAAATGAACGAAGCAATCAATCAACCAATCAATCAATCAATCAATCAATCAATCAATCAATCAATCAATCACTCAATCAATCAATCAATCAATCTTTTATTTATTTCTTAGAAAAAGATTAACGGAGGACGAGGAGGGCTCGAAGAAAAAGTGGAAGTTTCCACTTCATGAGTGTCCGCAGGAAGTGTCGGTTCGCAGAAAGTGTCCGCCTCAGCTGTCAATCAATTGACGTCATAAAAACTGAAATTAACAAAACAAAACAGAACAAATTAAAAATAATGAAAATAGAAATAAATACATTAAAAAGTAAAAATAGACAATCAAATTGACTAAGATAAAAAAAAGGAATTATAAACAAATCAAGAGTAAAAATAAAAATGAAAACAAAAATAAAAATACAGCGCGTGCTGGCATCGTCGAAAGAACCCGCGTTCTAGTAAGTTCCATGTTTTTGCATTCCTGCACGTAAGCAGACTTCAGTGCCATCAGAATTTTTTTTCAGTCTTTTACCATCCATCCATCATTTACTAGCAGTCTTCTAGCACGACCCTTAATTAATCGGTTTTATTGCTATTTAAGAAGTTTTTGGTTTGAAAATTTGTTTCCGCTTCAGTCATACAGTTTTCTTCCTAGTGTCGACGATGGTAAGCACGGCTTTATGTTTAAGGCGCCGCTTTGCATTCCTTTGGATGCATGGCCTTGACTTGTCACTGGCATATCTCTCACGCGCTTGTTTGTTTGAGCTATTGTTTGGACTGATTTGTTTGTGGGTTTTCCTTTTCTTTGGTGTGCTCTGACTCTTCGTAGTTCGCGATGTGACAAACTGTTCAAGCAGGAGATTTCTGCGCCTCTATATATTAGAGCGGTCGACGTTTTAAGACAAAAGTTGGAAGCAAGCGCCGTGTTTCTTTCACCTTGTATTCTAGTGCGTCTTTGTTTACTGTTTCCACAGTCAGTTCCCATTTTGGCGGTTTGAGAATATCTGTGAAAATATCAGTGAGAATATCTGTGAGAATATATGCGAGAATGTCTGTGATAATATATGTGAGAATATCTGTGAGAATATATGTGAGAATATCAGTGAATATTTACACTGGCTTGCGCTCATATGAGGTCAATCAGCAGATGCATGCATGGCCGCTTTACATCTACTCTCAATAGTTCAGCACTTCAACGACGGCCCGTACGCCTCCGGGCAGGCAGAGGTAAACATTGCTTCGTCGCCTTTATTTACTATTGAGCGTTTTCGGCCAGACTGTTCCAAAGGTTTCCGAAAGGTCGGCGGAGAATTTAGCCTCCTTTCTGGCCACTGCCACCTAGCGGAGAGGCCCCGTAATCATGGAAACAAAACATACCTATCAACCGCACCGTCGCATCGAGTCACGGAGATCACACGAAATGGAGTCCGGAGGCGAGGGAGGCGGTGCAGTGGTATTGGTTCGACGAGAGCGCGCTGCAGAGCATAGTTTAACTTTGGTGGCCGCTTCTTACACGAGTTTTTGTTTCTCGCGGTCCTGGTTAAATCCCCTAGGCTGCGCCATGACCCAGTTTCTGACCGAGTTCCATTCAATTTCCGCGCGCCCTGGGTGTTTGAGCTGTGCTGTTGCTAGCACAGTGTATGCGAGGCAAACCGTTAAGCCTTTTGCAGTTGTTTATGGCTGAGCAAAGAGCCTGTCTTGTATGCCTCTGTCAACATCGACCTGTTACGGGCATGCCTCGGGCACAGTTTGAAAACTGGGATTTGAGCCTGGATGCGACTCGCTTTCCCTGTGTCCTGTATTGACGCTCACCACGCGTGCACTTTCGGCATAAAACACCGCTTCCCCCTGAAGAGTTAAAAAAATATTTTGGTGGGCTGCTTTGTGAAAGTCGGCTCAGTGGCAATCATCATCTTCATCATTTATTTACCCTTAAAGGCCCTTGGGTTAGGGCATTACATAAGAAGGGGGGGGGAGCAGTCGTTACATCATACAATGGTCGGTAACATCATCAAGAAGTACAAGGCGCAGGGTTCATGTTCAACATTAACATTAACAGCATTATCAAAAGTATCTATACGAAGAAAGACACAGTGGCTCAAGAACAACTTGGAGAAAGGTAAGTAAACACACATGCACAAACTCAAAAACACGGCAAAATAACTCAGCCCTTGAAATGTGCTGTTAATAACTGTCTAGATTTATTAGGTTCTATTTCAGTAACTATAAAATCGGGTAGGTAATCCCACAATGTAAGGGAGCTAGGTAAAAAAGATTTATTAAATGAGTTTGTGGAGCCGTGTATGCGCTGAAAACTTAGAGTTAAAAGGTCGGCGTGAGATGCGAAGCGGCGGGTGTAATACAGAGTTTCTTAGCTGTGGGAAGGTGTAGTACAATCGAGGGTAGATTTGAACGGCTGTCCTTATATGGTGATTCACGCAACTGTTTCATGGTACTGCCAAGGTTTACTGGAGAAGACAAGTCCATGAAAGATATCAGTTAGCTTGGGATATTCGCGTGCATCCTAGAACCAACAAGTGCCGTTGTCAGTTCTTGCTTTTCATTTCGAGTCATGGTTTTTTCCAAGCCACGACCTGTTCCAAATTCGAGAGCTTCATCAGTTTTACATTTTATAAAATATTCCGTCTTTACTGGGGAACAGGCGAGAAAACTGCGGCCTCTGCAATCGTCGGGAGCAGATGTAAGCCTATACTTTTATTTATTTTAATAATTCAATAAATAACTAATTACTATTCATCAACTAAACTTTTTCCATTTGAAGATCTACTTACGCACTACCTAAAACAATCAAACTTTCGCATATTTCTTAAACAGAACGACATGATCGTGCGGACAAAATTTGCAGTCACTTTTTGCTGACGCGACGTAACCATATAATGCTTTCGCGTGAATAAGAATCCTCGTCTTCCCGGCATTCCCGCGGTGTATGAAATGCCCTTTAAGAAACTCGCATAGATGATGGCGCCATCTTTCTCTCTAGGTAATATTGAGAAACTCTATGCTTTCAGTGACCAGTATACACAACTAGAGAACCCTGACTGATGACGGGGACAGCCGACTATGCTTGTGCAATGGAGCTAGCCGTTATAGAATTTAATACCGACCACATCGTGGAAGAAGCCGTCGTTCGTGCGTTGAAGTGGAGCAGGGTCGCGATGCTTCGGCGCGGCCAGCCGGGCGCTTCTTCTTTTGTGCCCAAGAAAGCAGAAGAAAAGGATTACCCAGTACGGAGCAATTTTTCTTCCGCTTGACAGGCGCAGGAAATTGATAATCTCGCCAAACACGGTTTTACAGCGATTTCGCGGGTATAATTGCATTACAGACCGGCCACGCCTTCACTACACCGCATATTTTCCTCGTCTTCTATTGATGCCTCCCCTCCCCCCCCCCCCCCCCCCCCCCCCGCCCCCCATGCACCCTATCTTCTTCAAAGGCGAAGTTGCTCTTGTTAATAAGGCGGAATGCTGAGCTCAATTACTTGCAAGTACTTGCTCAATTAAGAACAGCAGCAGACAGAAACGAAGGCCAGGATGCTGCTGTTGTTGACAGGAAAAATGAAAAAAGAAAGCGCACAAGCCTGCCCACTGGCTCAAGCCGAGCGACAATCGCTGCCACGTGCTGAAAGTAGGATAGATGAAAGGATAAGAGAGCAAAGGGTTCCAACCCGACCGCGGCGGCTGTTTTTGTGGAGGAAAAACGCTAAGGCGCTCGTGTGCTGTGCGATGTCAGTGCACGTTAAAGATCCCCAGGTGGTCGAAATTATTCCGGAGCCCTTCCCTACGGCACCCCTTCCTTTCTTTAACTTCCTCCTTTATCCCTTCTCTTACGGCGCGGTTCAGGTGTCCAACGATATATGAGACAGGTACTGCGCCATTTTCTTTCCACAAAAACCAATTATTATTATTCTTATTATTATTATTAAGATTGAAAGAAAAGACGCGCGCTATTATAACCCGGGCCGATTCCGGAGGCAGTGCAATACCGGGCCAACCCGTGCCGGAGTGCTTCAAGCACTCCGCCGTATTCCAAAATAAACTTTAATATCTTGGGTCCAAATAGGGCCCGTAGCAGATAAAAATAACACACGCCCCTTATAAAAGCAGTCTATAGAATCTCTATAGCTTTTTTATAGACTGCACCGCCATTCTATAGATATTTGCTTTTGTCTATTCATAGACAATAGTCTGTCTATAGACAAAAGGTCTACTAAAAGTGTATGTCCATGAATCCATAGATTGTCTATAGACTTTCTAGAGAATGTGTATTGTCTATAGACTACTATATAGGATTTGTACATAGAAACTCTATAGACTTTATGGACAAAACATCTGGCCAGTCTATAGACTGTCTGAAAAAAATTTTGTAACGGACACAATGAGGGTGAGGCTGCTGCTCTCCTCGTCATCGTTGTGTGTGTGTTATTTCTTCTTGGTCTTCGTTTCTCTCCGCTGCTGTTTTTTTAATTGAGTTGCTTTTGTGACACATCTTTGTCGGCCTGGCGGAATCTAGGACCAAGTGGCCTCCGCCCTCTGTTTTTGAGAAAGGGCGTACCAGCGAGCCTAAATTTTGTTAGTGAGAGAGGGAACACTGATAAAACAACAGTTAAAGTGACGATGTGGCATTATTTGTACCAACCGCGGCGGCTGAATGTTTAGAGCGCTCGGCTACTGAGTCGGAGTTCCCGGATTCTGACTTGGGCCCGCTGGCCGCGTGTGCTTCTTCATGAACTAATCACGCGCTCAAGCTGTACACATTTTTATTGTGTAAATTGTTTGTGTGTATTGCCCCTACCCCTATTCTCTCTTCCTGTCCCCTTACCTCTTTTGTTTCATTTCTCCATTCCGCCTGCTATCCTTTATTTCCGCTGCCCCGGCTCAGGTGCTTCAGTATCCATGCAGATGCGGAGCTAGCAAACATCTTATCCTTCCTTCTTATTGTTATTTTAATAAATCACTACTACTACTACTACTACGCTGGCCGCGTTTCGATGGAGGCACCATTTCGTTTCCCAAAAACCGATTTTTTGTTTTAAACGCAAAAAGCTCCCATGTGCTGTGCGATGTCAATGCGCGTTAAGGATCCCCATGTGGTCGAAATTATTCCGGAGACCTCCCCAACGGCACCGCTATCTCTTTCTTCTCTCATTCCCATCTATCTCAATTCTTTTATGACGCGGTTGACGTGTCCACCGAGATCTGAGACACTTGCTGTTCCATTTCCTTTCTTCAAAACCCCTAATCACCGAGCAGATCGTGAGGGTGGAATGAAAATGAAAAATTAAAATTGGTTCGCCGCGGTGGCTCAGTGGTTAGGGCGCTCGACTACTGATCCGGAGTTCCCGGGTTCGAATCCGACCGCGGCGGCTGGGTTTTTATGGGAGTAAAACGCTAAGGCGCCGTGTGCTCAAAAAGCCCTTTTTTTTAAAATTGCAGAACATCTTGAGTGAAACACCGGATTTAATACCCAACAAATAGTAAAATGGGTGTCACGTGACTTCTACTGGCCCATGCAGTTTCTTCTTACCTTGCCTTCCCGCAGGAGACATGATGAAAGTCTTCGTGCTTGAGAGAACACTCGCGCTGGCATACATATACCTGACCTGTTTTTGAGAAAACGCTGGGCCTTTGAACATTAGCCTTCGGGTACAAAATACTACCTTAACGCCGAGAGTTTATACAACGCTGAAATGACACTGACTTGCCCTTAAATATTCTTTGGGACAGAAAGATCGCGAGTTCTTGCGTGATAGGTTTCCGCTGAGTCCGAAGCCGTGGAAAGCTTGCTTCTGTAACAATGTACTGCGTGCTTATGCTTATTGCATGACACAGTTGCATTAACGTGTCTTTGGGAGAGCATCACTCTCCCTATCTTCAAGGAACGCGAACTCGTCAGGACACAGGAGAGTAGCGCTGTGCGTGCATCTGCCTCGGTGGGTAAGAAAATGCATTTCGACTTCGAGCAAGCGACACGACGTGTTCGAGAAAGTTCGCCCAGATTTGCGGCGATGAATAAAACAGCCTAGGACGCTTAAGACACTCGGACACGTCGCTCATTAGTGCACTGGGCTGGTCATCAGCGCATAATAAATAACCGCTGCGCTCGAGTCATACATAAACGATGCGGTGCTTTCGAGGCGGTGAAAGCTACCAGGAGGTCTCGTGATTAAGAGGGCTCACTTATTCAAAGCGGGAAAGTGGAGATGCCTGCAGATGAAAGCGCACCGCTGCTGTGTTCTTCGCCTCTGGGACCTACATATGCGGCCAACGCTGCTACTTTCTCGACCTGGATTTCCTATCGCAAAGAACGAGAGAGAAAGAGAGAGAGAGAGAGAGGAAGGGAGAGAGAGTGTGAAAGAGAGTGGTGAGCTTGAGAAGAAGCGCTTTCGAATGCCTTACCTTGCAAGATTAATAACTACGGCACTTTCGTTACGGACGGCACGGCGCTGTTTTTTTTTTACATTTCGAGTATTTCTGCATAGCGGGCATTTCCCAGTTCACGTACAAACGTTCGAAACACAACAAAAAAATTACATTCATGTTTGGAAACGAATATTAGCATATCGTAAATGCAATAACCAAATCAAAAACGCTTGACACTCCACATCCCTGAAGGATATAGCTTACACGAATAAATTTGTGCACCCATGTTGCGCCTAGATTATTCTTGTGAATCTTATGCATTAGGTTATTCCTTTATGAAGTAAGGCACCTCCTTTTTGCACTTCATGCTCACAAGAAAACGCGCAAAACTCTGAAGGAACTTCTGGCTTCAGACATTGTAACGCCTGCTGTTAGCAGGCGTTGATACGTGTTAGTTACTTGTTAGTGGTAAATACTTCTTGGGTATGCCTCTACAATAGCAGAGGGTTCTTTAATACGAAAAAAGGTTGTCGGATTGGTAGCCTAAAAGCAGAGCAGCAACCGAGAGATAGCAATTTAGCGTTTGGAGCCGATATATAACCAAAATGTCATTGGTGTGTATAATTAAAAAGGGTAAATTTTAGATATATTCTGAATAGATGTCTTAAAAAACAGAGAAGAAAAAGAGTAAACCGGTGCCACCCGGCTCACCCGTTTCATAGAGGGCGCTCCGCACATTACATTTCATTCCTTGCATTCACAGCATCAATCTGTTATAATAGAACACTCCACGGGCCCACAGTTCGGATTTTGTAGGCAGTGTTTTATAGGGTGCGAAGCACACTTGCCCAAAAAAGCTACCGTTTCAAAATATAAGAAATAAGTTCTTTTTTTTTTTGGCCCTGCAATCGTATTAAAAAAAAAACAATTCGAGTAATTTGAGCGCTTGGACTTTTCGTTGGCAGTTAGTTTTTTCCTATGTATTCACTGCCAAAACTTCAACCGTACTGCTTTCTCTGAGAGACTACAACCGATCCTGAATCTGTTTTGATGATACGTGTGTCAGCTTCTAATAGACCCTTGATTTAAGTTACGATGGACATTTTGATTTTGCAGAAAATTTAGCAGATTCTGGTAAACCATTGGATGACACTGCAGCGGCATTCGCGATTTACAGCAGAATATAAGATCAATAAAAGGAAACCAGGCTGATGAACGAAAATTCCCCCCAAACGACACGTGCACATGGAAATTACAACAATCCTAATACAAACGCGTGTACGCTCTCTCTCTCTCACGCAGGCGCACGCACGCACATACGCGCGCGCGCGCGCGCGCGCACACACACACACACGCACACACACACACACACACACACACACACACACACACACACACACACACACGCACACGCACACGCACACGCACACGCACACGCACACGCACACGCACACACACACACACACACACACACACACACACACACACACACACACACACACACACACACACACACACTCACTCACTCACTCACTCACTCACTCACTCACTCACTCACTCACTCACTCACTCACTCACTCACTCACTCACTCACTCACTCACTCACTCACTCACTCACTCACTCACTCACTCACTCACTCACTCACTCACTCACTCACTCACTCACTCACTCACTCACTCACTCACTCACTCACTCACTCACTCACTCACTCACTCACTCACTCACTCACTCACTCGCACGCACGCACGCACGCACGCAAGCGCCAGAGCAGGTGATCGAAGGGCTGTGAGGATTGAAAAAGAGCTTGAAACAAGTGTAAAAAATCTGCACGATGTACTCGCTTGAGAAGACGGTAGCTGTGAGTATGCAAAAATCACAAAAAAAACGAATGGCCATTCCAATAATTCTTCAAGTTGGAAAAGGAAACCTTCCAAGGAAGCAGCTTTCGACCGGATCGGTAAAAAGGATCACCACTGCACTTTCCTGCTCTTGACGAGCGCTCTCCGAGAGTTTTTTTCGCAATTAAGCCGATTCCAGAGAAATCCGTTTTACGAGAGAAGAGTGAGGCGGTAGAAGAGCAGCAATGCGGAAGGAACGGACGAAGACGGGGTACAAACAAGCGAGCGCCCTGTTCCGGTAATTCTAAGCGAGGGCTAAGCGAAAAAGACAAAAACTTACGAAGGAGACATCGACGTGCCGGGCTTAGCCAAGTCTACAGACAGCAGACGACGCTTACGCGCTGTTCGGGGAGAAGATTGCAAGTTCGCAGCCAACTACAATCGAAGGACAGACTTAAAATAATAAAACGGTAGGGAAACAAGGAGAGTCTGGAAGCCAGCCATTCTCAAGGGAGGCCGAAACAACTCAAAACAGAGAAGTGCAGGACTGTGGAAACAGGAGGTAGACAAAGGAGGACGACTCCTGCGGGACTTAGTGCTCATATTTGGATCCTTTGGATTAAAACGAATCTTGCTGTTGCGTAGTCACTGCGTGTAATCAATGTTTGAGCGTTCAGCTGATGCAAAGGTTCCAGGCGAGCAAAATAACTAATAATATAATGGAACGAAAAATGAGCGGCTCGTTATGACGTACCATATTTGCCAAAAGTAATCAGGCTGCCCGGTTTGCTTCTCAATACCTTTTGGTTTTTAGGGAGGCCGTAGGACTCACTATATATGAGGGGGAAGCAAACCTTTCAGCCTGATTACTTTTGGCAAAGACTGTACACATGACGGAAGCCAACAGCCACCGAAATCAAGAAACATCGAGGAATGCTTCTGCTTCTTTTTTTTTCAGCTTGGGTTGCTAATCAATGGGAGAATAATAGTATAGCCATGAAAGATGGTTGATTAGAAAGTAGGGGAAAAAACAAGCACATGCCATCGGTGGGATCCGAACCCACGACTCCCGCTGCGTGGAGCGGCAGCGGGTCGTGTATCACTGTCTTGCTTCGTATTCCTACGGGGACACGCTTCCGTAACGCCTGAGTTCTACTACAAGAGAGGAGAGGCGGGCACAACTACTTTCGCGATTATTGGTGCTGCCGCTACTTCAGCCACAAATCAATAACTTGAGGTCTGTGAATACATACAAACGAATAATTCTTGTACCCCTGTCACACGGGCGCCGCAAATGCCTTTGAGAATCTCGGGTCCCTTTATTCAAATGCATATGGAGTGCGGCTACACGGCACAAATGCTGAGTCTTTGCCGCGAAGGACCTTGGGGGCGAAGGCGTCCGTCCGAGACCTTTGGAGCCCAAAGGCGCGGCTTTCGAGAACCTGGGGTCTCAGTGCCGTCCAACGTCAAAAGGTAAAAGCAATGAAAAAAAAAATATACATGCAGCCAACAATGTTTGAAAACATCTTTAAAAATATAAAAGGTGCGTCTGGCTTTGCTTTTTGTACGGGTGTTTAAATTTTATGCACAGATTTCAAGACAGTAAAACTATAGCAAAAGCACCGAGTGCCCTTGTTGGCCAAGGCAATACACAAAATCAGCTGCTGCTGATGGGAGTAGCTGTAGCGGTTCTTTTAAGGAAGTATTTAAAACAAAAATTTGTCTGAGCTCAACAAATGAACAGAATTTATCACTTTAATTATAAAACAAACATTCACTTCAGTCGCGTCAAGCACAGAAGCGGGTGCTAAGCCTCAACGACTGTTTCACCTTTGCGCTGCATCGCGTAGCTGTGTCACTGCTCCTTTGAGCTTTCGCTCCTTTGGTGAAAAGAGGTGGTTTTGCTGGAAAGGCCTTCGAGGACTACTGTGTGACAGGGGCATAAGCGAACGCTGAAATTGTTCACCAGCGCCACCCGCGTCCATAGCAGCTGGCGTAAGCCAGAATTGACAATAGGCACCACTTACATCAGTACTTGTGTGCACGTGCACCTTGTTGTTTTCGACACCGGGTAGGGTGGGCGGGGGGGCTCTACGTCGCGGCACCATTCATGCAAGACGTATGAAAGAAATGAAGGCTGGCTGCATCAAGAACCCTTTTCGTCCGCACTGTTTACCGAACGTCTGCGTCAGTGGATGGTAGACCGTTAAGATGAACAATGCATTCGGTTGGCAGTAATCAAATTTCCTCGCGCCACGTCGGCAATCCTCTCTTTATTTTTTTCCACACCGTCTCCCTTGACGTTCCTCTGAATCTCGCTAACAAAACAAATGTCCGCAGCCACTGCTCACAGTTCGCTGCAGGCAGTTTACTTGGAAGCAGCCACGGGAAAACACAACAACGCTCTCCTTTGCTTGATCCACTTCGACTTCGATCTTGGAATTCAACGCTGCTTCCGCTCTTCCGGCCCTTCAGGCGTCAGAGGACGTTAAACAGGGACGAGAAGTCCATGAAGCCTAGAACGGAAATAAGACCCAGCGCAAATCCAGGAAGCGAAGACGATCACAACTGAAAAAAAAAGAGAAGAAAAGTAGACAGGTAGCGGGACGAGTTTTCGAGAAGCCCTCGACATGGTCCCTGTGGAATACCGATAGCCCTCAGGCGAGAGCCCGCGCTTTGCTGCGCGGGTTTAACGTCGCTGGACGTCGGGTTTCGTAAGAGAGGAGAAGCGTGAGGAAGCCGCTTCACTACCGGAACTAGGCTGCTTTTACGTGCGGCTTTTTTTGTTTTTTTTTTTGTTCTTGCCCTCTGGGCACACAGAGGGGGAGGAGGGCGAACGAATCAGGTGTCCAGGCTCCTCGGTTTGTCCCCTTCAGAATGTTTGGGATTTTTTTTTGGTACCTTCAATTTGTTTTTGTTTTCGGGCGCTCGTTGGCGTTATTTTTACGTGATCAATAATTGGCACGAACTTTACTAATGTCTAGCAGCTTAATGACAGGTGTTGTGGTATGAGAGCAGTAAAATATAGGGCGTTTGAGCCAAGAGTTTACACAATTTTTTAAAACAGGCTTATTGATTTAGAAGAGCGCTTTTTTACGGCATAGCATTGGCAGTGGTGCAGTACTTCAGAATGCAGCTAAGACGTGCTAACTAGCAGGCTGGTTAACTAAAATTGAATTGTTAGCTTTTTAACTATTACTTTTAGAGTTCATAATGTATTGAGAGGCGTATAGCCAACCGTAAGTAATATCCATATAAGTTCTTGAATTTCGAAAATGCGTTGTGGCGTAACAAATTTTGCCTATTTCAACGAGTTACGTGCACTAGAGAGGTTGCTTTGCCGGCAAGATTCTCAAAGGCGCATGTGTTTTGGCTGTATGTAGAGGTAGCCAATTTTGGTTGTTGTTCCAACACATTGGTTGTTGATTTCTTGTTTGATTGATTCGCCACGGTTTCCTTGGTTCCTGTGATTAAACCTTTAGTTGTGTGTCAGCGCTTGTCGTCTGCTTTCCCTGCTTTCCATCTGCGTCTTTCTCGCTGCTTACTATTAAGAGTAGTTGTTGCTATTGAGAGCATTGTGTTAATTTTAATTTAATATAATCAATGGTGCTTTTTATGTGCAGCAGTTTAAAGTCAGTACTTTCTTCGCCTCGGTGCTTCTTGAAAACGTGTAGGATGTGACAGTGGGACAGTTTTTCTTTTTAATTTTTTTTGAAGCCCGATAAATTTATAGAGCAAATCGGAACCAACTAGCCTAGCAGCAATTGGCAATGAACCGCAGTCGGTTTCTAAGGTTATTGAAGGTTCGTGTTGTTACAGTGTTCTGTATGGGCTTACTTCTGCTTGAATCTGTGAGGTTTCAAAAAGTAGAATGACCCTTGCGGTTTCCAAGTCTGTAAATAAGAGAGCTCCGGCTTTGCCAAGCTACGTATCACTTTTCATGGAGCTGTCATAGGCGTAATTTTTATTACAAGCGCGAAATGAAGGTATGACGTTACCGAAACAGCGGGCGCCCGCACAATTGTTGAGGACGTGTCGTATATAGTAGTGAAAACATCCGCTTAAAGACAAGCCCGTCATTGCAATAGTTTGGGCATCTCAATCTGATATACACAATAAAAACGTCAACAAATATGCCAAGACGACACTAATAGCATCAGCATATCCAGTTCTTCCCTATCAAGAAAACTGACATGCCCACTTCATGTATAAGGGCTCTATTAAGGATGACTACCGTAGTACGTAACTTAGAGACGACTACACGACTGTCTTTGGCTATGTACTGCGGCGTCACTTATGACCGCTGATGTGCATATTTTGTCTCTGTTGTCGAGGCAACAGTTTTAGGTCGTTGTCCATGGCAATGTAGCATGCATTCTCTAATGATCAGTTATGATTCTGCCGTTTAATGTGATTGTATTAGGGCTGCCCTCTCCTGCCCGCCGGATGTCAAGAAATTCTGGTTGGTCGAGACAATGACGACGTCACAGGTATCACGTGACAACCAAGGACTAATCACAGCGCGCCGCCAAATATGAAAATCCATCACCACCGGAGGATCTGGCAGGCTGAGACAGGTTTGACGTTGCTACCAGAGAGGGCAAGCGCAGCAGGGAACGTAAGAGTGTCGAGTGGCCGGATGAATCAGTAAAGAGATAAAGAAATAAAACCCTCGATGACAGTGAGTAGGATTCGAACCCGCGGCAGGTTTGGAATTAGCATAGCTGGCCCCTGAATTACATCACTAAGCCATCAACGCAGCCGAAGAGCACGTGTGTTTAACTGCCGACCTCTCACGATGTGCTGTGGATGTCGTCGTCTTGACCAACTTCTGGCCTTGCGCAATGAATGAAGAACTTACTGCTGTCGCATTGCACTTTTAAAGTGACTTAAACGACCCCGTAATTTTTTTTCTCAGTAACTGGAGCTCCAGGCCTTTCGAGCTGTTGCCGTGGTTTATCTGTCGCCGTCCGCACGCGATAAAAGTACCATAAATTCAAACTGGGATGGCTGCGTTGTGCCAGATGTAGCTGCCGTTCTTACCTTTAGTTCGTTTTCACTCCCTGCTGTCGCTTTTGCTGTTCACCATTACTGCTACCACGGTGAGGGCATAAGCGCTAGCAGTCTCAAGGTGCGAAGAGTACAGGACAGGTCTCTGTAAGCAGCTTGATGCAGAGGCTGGAACGTGCCTTCTTCGAGAAAAAACGGCCTCCGTCCGCGGGTGATGTCAGAACGAGCAAATGGGTGTCCTCATCAGTGACCCGACGAGAACCCCGCGGCGTTTCGTCCTCTCGGGACGGACCGAGAACCCGTTCATCGCTTTTTTTTTCTTTTACTTTTACGGCGCGCGCGTCCGTATGCCTTCGCCCGCAGGTAGCACGTAAATGGCAGGCTCGCTATGCCCGGCTCCTTCATCAGGCTCTGGTCGGGGCACCTCGTTTGAGGCACCGGACGTGACATTCGGATGGTACCTGTCTTCGTGCAGTTTTCCCTCGCGCGAGGTTACTGCCGTCAAAGCAAAGGCTCCCTGCTTCCCTGTGCACTTACCCTTGCTGAGTGTTATGCTCTGCAGGTCTTTGCCTCGTTATTTTTTTAAAGAGCGTTAGCTCTTACTCATCACTTATCTCAGTTTCTTGGGGTCTGCTACCACCTCCCTTCGGCGTGAAATTTTCTGTCCGAGGAATCCAAGATGGCGACCCCCACAGTAAATCGATATAGCAACCCAACTGGGTATTGATTGGTGACGTCACTAGTATATAGAACTGGTGATTTATTGGTGACGTCACTTATAAATCCAAGATACCGAATTCGTATTCCACTTTAATCTCATTCATATCGATTCTAGTAAACCAAACAGCTAACGCTCGTTAGTTCAACGTCTTCCAGACAGTGGCGGCATCTTTTTTTTTCCTTGTTCTGTCACTAATATCCACGCATGGCTCATCACGCATATACAGGGTGTTTCACCCCACATTTTGCAGAATTAAAAAAAAAATTGTTGGAGGCATTTAGATATCTCTTAACTGCGGGAAGGCGAAAGCCGTTAGCGACTCTTTGCACTGATTTGAATTTGCCGCGCTTGAATTCATTTCTCGACAGATAAGAAGAGCACCTGGCGCGAGCGTGGCAGAGAGATCACGTGACATCACAAGGTCACGTGTGACCTAAAATGTAACCGACGGACGCGAGTATGAGCCATTAAAGGCTATTGCCTTAAGATAGGCTTTGTGAGTTAGAAGCCCACTTTTTTCGGCATGGAATTATCAGCGGTGCAGTACAGAAGAATACAGCTAAGATGTACTAACTGGCAGGCTGGTTAACTAATACTGAAAGTTTACTTTTTAACTATTACTGTTAAGCTCCTTAATTATGAACAGGCCGTAGCCCACCGTAAGTGTTATCCATATCGGTTTTTAGAATTTCGAAATTGTGATTAGCCTCCTTGTTGCAGCCCATTAAATTCTGCCTACATTGCACCAAAATACATGCGCTTTCGAGAAGCTTGCAGCCAAAGCGACCTTTGCAGTGGTCGTAACAAGTCAAAATAGCCAAATTTTGTTGGGCCACAGCGCCGAGGGTAATAGAGTCTTCGAAATTCTAAGAAATATTATGGATATTACTTACGGTGGGCTACGTGCCTCTAAGCTAAATCCTAACTGTAATGGTTAAAAAATTTAGTGTTCATTATAAGTTAACCAGCCTGCTAGTTAGCTCGTCTTATCTGTATTCTTATGTAGTACAGCGCTGACAGTGGTATGCCGAAAAAAGCGCTCTTCTAACTAAAAAAGCCTATTTTTTAAAAATATGTCAAGTGTTACATTAAAAAAACACCCTCTATTTCATAGCGATCTTCAGTGCTTTTCACCAGATGCAAGTTAGGCGGTCCATACTTTTAACGACATCACTGTGCCATGCCTTTGTACAATGGCACCCTTTGTACACGGGCATACTCTGTACTTTGTCAAGACATCGCTTTGCCATTACTTTGTACAGTGGTGCAGTTTCTACAGTGGTACATTTTGTAATTAGTCAGGACATCATTCAGGCGTGTTTTGGTATACGCTGGTAGTCATTTGGTTTGGGGTACAACGACGCAAACTAATATTCAAAAGTTTTTGACATTACAAAAAAATGCAGTCAGAGCAATTGCGGGTGCCACATACTTAGCACATACGAGTGCTCTATTTGCAAAATACCACATTATGGATTCAAGGGTTACTCATCAGTACCGTGTAATTCAGCAGTACAAATCTCAGGTACATAGTGACACCACATTTTTTTCTGACCTTGCGAATCTACGGGAAAATACCGCTGTTCACAACACAAGACACTACGAATATTGGTATGTACCTTGTCCACGCACAAATTACGGTTTTCAAACACTCAGGTATGTGTTGCCATCTTTCCTTAATAGAAATGCTTTCACTAATCAATCCATTCTTTCCGTTTCATATAACGCTGTCAGAAATATGTTCTTACAAAACAATGAATCATATCCAACTGTAAAATAAACTAAGTATCCATGTGCTGTGATTAAACTATCATTTGCGTGTGTGTAACAGTACCGAGACTATTCTGGTGATCTGTTATGAAGATATTGTACATATTTGTTATTTCATGCATTCTCTTGTTATTGTTTTACTGCTGCCTGTCATCGCCGTGCCAAGCCGCTACGGGAGATGGGAGCTTTGTCAAGCCGCGTGCGCGGCTTTTTTTCCTTTCTCCTCAGCCATTGTACACGACTGAAATAAATAAATGCAAAAATGCAAAAATAGTATCAGTTTTATGAATTCTCCAGGAAACAAGTTGACGGCTTAGAAAGTTTTCTAACGATGCGATGGTACTTATATGTATTTAACCACCACTATCAATTTCCGGCCTTCGTGAATGAGCTGGAGTCGACAGTTCGGAGTTGATGAATGAGAAATGAGGGCTAATTTTTGTCACTGATAAGTGCAGCGCTAATAGGTGTGGATTTTGGAAGTTATTGCGTGTGTGCCAAGGCTGGGAAAATTAGACACCGTGAAAATCGGACGGGGTGAGCGCATACGGGTGGGTTGTACAAAATTTCGCAAAAGAGTTAGTGCGACCTTATTCAGCTAGATTTGTCAAAGTATAAAAATTGTGGATTTCTTAAAAGTATATATTTAGAACTTGGGGTTATGCATGAATGTTAGGCTCTTAAAATGAAGGAGACGAGTACAGACGTCCGCATAAGTCCTCAGTGAATAGGTGCATTGTAATCACAGCTATATTTGTGACAGCTTGACCCATATATGAAAACGCAGTGCACGAGATTAATTTATGTATGCGCTATCCTCAACGTGATGCATGGCATTCATTGTGTCCTCCTGCGTATTGCCTTGATTTATAGCACCGGTTGAAAAATTCATATAACTCTGATTTATGCATCAATGTGACCTGCAGACGTTGCTCAAAAGGCAATGTTTTTTCGTGTATTCCCTCTCTTCTCTCCTATGATTTTCACTGCTTGGGAACACAGTCTCAAGCAACTTTGAAAGCATTGGCACAAGTATCGAGGAGTATAATAATAATAATAATTGGTTTTTTGGGGAAAGGAAATCGCGCAGTATCTGTTTCATATATCGTTGGACACCTGAACCGCGCAGTAACGGAAGGGATAAAGGAGGGAGTCAAAGAAGAAAGGGAGAAGGAGGTACCGTAGTGGAGGGCTCCGGAATAATTTCGACCATCTGGGGATCTTTAACGTGCTCTGACATCGCACAGCACACGGGCGCCTTAGTGTTTTGCCTCCATAAAAACGCAGCCGCCGCGGTGGGGTTCGAACCCGAATCGAATGCGGATGCGAATCGAATGCGCTTTTTATACTAGTTCCACATCTCTTTTCTATTCCTCCCCAAGAAGTATGCTGAAAACACATGCGACCAAATTAATAGGCGCTCATGTTCTCTAGAAATAGTTGCGCAATTTGATAGCCAACATCTTGATGAGCATCCACATTTGCAAGAAAGTACCTGGCTCTGCTACCAAGTCGATGTGAAGCGTGTAAAAGGAAAGAAGTAACTTGTCTATTTGCAGCAATGAAATCACCATCGCTCAGTGCCAGAGTATCGCCGAACTCGTTAATCTGCATTCCAGTCTCTGCGTCAGAAACTCCTTCACGACAGAGGTGGCAAGATGGAAGAGCAGAGACGAAAATGAAAGATATCACAACGAGCTTCCGCTTACCGCTTTGCGTTGCTTCGGAGTATAATGCGAAAATAAACTGAAGCAGAAATCGTTCAGGCAAAATATGCGTTGTGCCACATTGCGCGGGGTTAAATACGGTTGCGGCATGCGTCCCAAGTTGATGCTATTAGTATGATAAAAAAACGAAAGTGCAAAAACAGAATCAAAAGAAGCAGAAAGGGACCACTAGAGACGACCAAAGAATAGGCAAATAAGTGTTAATAAATGTGCCGCTGGGCCAGCAGTCTCGATCGTGCGCAGTTGTTTCGATCGGTCTGCCTTTATTCGATAGATGGCGCCGCATGCCCGTGCTCGAGGTATACGGTGTTTGTGCTCTACAGGCAACTTCGCGAGTGCCTGGATGCGACACACAAAATACCCCTATTATTGCTTTACGGGCATGGATTCGTCGCCGAACATCCAAAGTGGTGCCGCGTGACGATGCGGACGCAGATTCTTGGCGGTCTTCCTCATCACCTCTCATTTATTGAAAAAGTCGACGGCTTTTTGCGTTACGAAAACGGCTGCTGCGGCAGTGTTCCCAATATGAATTTATTTGTTTTCTTTCCCTGAATAGCAGGAGCTGCGTCACTTAACCAGTACGGGTGCTTCACATCGGGAGTGATTGCGTCATCGCAAGTAAAAAAAAAAAAGTTGGCAGGGTTTAACCACGGTTATACCTAAAGTTCTTGCGATAGCATTTCGGCAATCAGACGTACCAATTTTGGAGGTCGCCATCGTGTCGGCCACGCGCAATTATGGTTGGACATAATTTTTGGTCCAAATTGGCCAAGGCCAATCTATTAGTTAAGCTGTTGGTATGCTGGGCTTCTCAAGGGTATACCACATAAGGTACTGAATTGTGAGAACTACAGCTAACACACACACACACACACACACACACACACACACACACACACACACACACACACACACACACACACACACACACACACACACACACACACACACACACACGCACACGCGCACGCGCACACGCACACGCACACGCACACGCACACGCACACGCACACGCACACACACGCGCGCGCGCGCGCGCGCGGTGCAAGATGGTTGTCGCTTTTGTGAGATTTAGAGGTAAATTTGGACCTTGCAGGGGGATACCGAGCCCCTTTCTCATGTTTTCGCTCGCAACGGATTTCAGCAACTCACCGTCTTGTTCATCTTCATAAACTTCAATTTTCGGTCTCATTTTATGCTGCCTATTCTCAAATGTTGCATTTATTCGAGTGATGCTTGCATCCACGAAATGTAATCCTGCTCTTTCGAACGTCATAAAATCTTCAATGTTTGTTTACTCAAGTACCACTGTCTACAAATATTTGCGTGCTCTCTACGCCCAACCGCCTTCGATTACGCCCTTTCGAATGTTGAACTCTGGAAAACACGACACTCCCGCACATATTGCTCAAAGATGCTGGCGAACAACATTCGTTTTGCTGTGAAGTTTCTTCGGTTGCACGAAAATCTCGGGCCATGCTTTTAAAATGAACTAGTGGGAAAGTTTTATTAGTGCCGCGCTCGCTGCTGCAGATAAAAGTGAACGAAGACGCGCCGCAGAGTTCAAAGCGGGGAGGCCGCCGCCTTTGAGGATGCGTACGAATTATGCAGCTCAGTCCCCCCTCGAAACCGAGATATCAAATGATACTTTACTCGGAATCATTTGTGTCGTTTCTCTCTCGTGTTTTGAATGCTTAAAAGAAGAGCGGAGACAGGTTCAATCGGGTTAAGAGCAGCTTTAACGAAAACTGGGCGAGCTGGCACGTAAACCCATCGGAACCTCATGAGAGCACACATACACACGAGGAGAAGATAGAGACATCGTATTTGGACAGCGAAATCAGATATATTAAAAGCTACTACTATTTCTTCAAGCAGCAGTAGCATTTAAGATGGCAAAGAAGGCACATTTAAAATTACGTTGAAGTCCTTTATCCTTTCTTACCAAGAGCTTGCTTATCACAATAACAGGTATACAATGAAATGAATGGCTCTGCATTCTATTCTCGTACTTTGTTGTGTCAGCTAGCGGTTTTATTTGCATATTCTTTTTCTGTGCGGCCTTTTATTCGACACGACGCTGGCGAAATTCACACAATAGTCAATGTCAGTTATCTGCTACAATTTGTTTTTAGGGTTAAAGGAATGGTTACTAACCTGGCACTAACTTAGGAAAGGGATACTTTTGCTAACTACTTAAGAAGAGGTAAGTAAATGTTTATTTAAAAGTAGTGAAAAGTAGCCAGAGTAAACAATTGCTGCACTTACTACATTTTTTAATCTTTTTGGATTGTTAGCACAAGCTGCTGACTAAAATAATACTTGGTGTTTCTGAATTAGACACATGTGTGGAAAACAATGAAATAAACCAACATCAAACTGTTAAGAATTTACAGACACGTGTTCTGGAGGCTTTAGAAAGGCGATCGAGGCTTGATATTCTTAAACTGCAGCTGCATGTCTTCTAGCAGCTAGTGTTAAGGATTTTAATAAGATTTAGACGGCTCTTTGCACCTTGACCTGGTTTTGAAGAAATTTCAATTGCCTTAGTTGTGCTGCTTTTCAAATCCAAGAATCATATACCTGATGCAGGCGTGGCTGACGAAATACGCTTGTGTTTTTGCCAAGTAGTGAACCAGGAGTCTAAGAATCCAAAAACTGTTTAATGTTGTCTGTGGCCGTGGCAATAGGTAACACTTTCATGCATCCGACCAATCAGGGAAAGACGCATGAAATTTAAAAGGTTTCAACTTGCTAAATGCTGTAGAGTCAATCAAATCAAAACCAGTACTTAGATGACCACTGAGACCAGTTCAGATATGAAAAATATTAAGAAGGTGACAGAAAAAAAAACAACAAGCAACGGTCTTTAAAGACCACTACTATAATGGGTAAAAATCAGGAAACGTGGCCACGAGTAAAATCGCCGTGGTTGAGTTGGTATACGCACAGTAATGAGTACAGTGCAGACGAGCATACCAATTCCAACTCAGGTGTGGGGTATCTACGAGTTAACAAAAATGCTAAGCAGAACTGCAGTGTTCAGGAAGCAAGCACTATGACAGCATGGAGAAACAAAAAAATTAACGTGACGCATCGCGATTGGAGTGATGCAAGAGATATTTGTTACTGTCGCCGCATCCAAAGAACAATGAGCAATGCTCATGAACTTATATTTATATGTACGTGGTTTCTCCGTAAAATAGGTTTCGCCGCCGTTTCAACTACATTTCTGCGTATCCGTGAAGAAAGACTAATTTCTTTTGTTTTCATTGCACGTTCAGTTGTCTGTTTTCGGAATTACTGCTGGCTGGCAGTATGACTACATGGTTCGAAGGTTCATTTAGCCATCCGTGTTACGGCGCAGTTGAGCGCTAGGTTATAGGTTACCGCCTTCCAGATGGTGGCCGCACGGAAGAGTGGTTACCGTAAGAGAAGGAGGAGGGGTTACTGCGTGAGAAATGCGAGCCAATGAAGGAACAGGCGTGGAAAACTAAAACAAGTGGTCTGCACCCATAATTATATGCATGTTTCTCTCAAACGGTTTGCTTGTATATAGCGTGAATTGAAAATACCTGTTAAGTGGTGCCAAAAATTGGCATTACCGAGTGTCGTAATCGCTCAGTGAGTTTTTCTAAGCCTTTTTTCAAGCGACGCTTAGGCACTCATGCGTCTCGTTACTTTTATTGTTTAGTTCCTTTCTGCATCGGTAACTGGACGCGCATATTCGAGGAATGTGTAATTTAACTCCGGCAGTATATATGAAGCAAGCAACAAGGAAAATGACTTAAACTTTCGCGCCGTCTTTTGCAGGCTTGTGCGAATAAGTAGCTCGTATAGTTCTCAGAGCACGTGGCAGCATTCCTTCTAGCTTCAAAGCACCGCTTCAGAAGCACGAAGCCGTAATTCTATTCGGCCGTGCTTCCCAACCGACGCCCACGAAGCCCCCTACTGATGTTAATACAGTCTCTGTGCACATATACAGTAATACATCATGGTAAGGTTGTTGATTTGGTTGCGGAGTTTTGTAGAAAGAGCAGACCTTCAATGTGCATTGATTGCCAGTTGCTACATTCAGCTGTAGACAGCAGTCAGCAGTACTGCGATCGAGCACCGGCGCAACAGAAGTGCTTCCTCCGCTTAATTTGAAGCACGAAAAAAAAATAATAAACCGTTCATATATTGATTAAAGCATGGACTCAAGAGTAGGTTGTACCGTTTTATTTTTTTTTGCCTGGGATAGATGTCATGTTTTTCAATCAGCATTCTAAGCAGAGTGCTTTTTTTTGACAAAGAGTTAATCGCTTTTGTGATGGGAGAGGACAACTCTATTAACTAGCCTTTCAAGAGGACTTTATCTTAGGGTGTCTGGATACTCCTTCACGAGGTGTGACAACCTATGAGAATTGCAGCTAAATAAAGGTACTCCCTGCCATTTGCGAGCAAACCCTCTGACGTAGCATGAGTACTACACATTGATAACAACAACTCCCATCGATGTGCTATACGCATGTCGAGTGAATTTATTAGTGAACTTACTTTTTGTAGGCCTGCTAAAAGCCTAGGGCTGCGTTGCGCTCGGTGATCAATGAATAAGATAAAGAATGAGCCGAAGAAAACAAGAGGATAATAATGAATGGGCGAGAAACTAAAATAAGTGTTGGGGCCTAATGTGCTCTGCAAGCCTCGCTTGAAAATGAAAAATATATCAAGATCAGTTATTATCACAGAGTTTTAATGGCATATAATTCGCACAACGGGGCTCAGATTGCGCGGACAAACGTCAGATACAAGGACTGGTCACAGAGTCCGCTCAAGCACGTGGAGCTTACTGCATAAAGTATGTCCAAGGTTGCATTTGCACAAGAAATCAATGTCCCGTGTTGGTCTTTAAATCGTTTAGTTCCAGGGAGCTATGGGAGAATTATAACCGTCACGGGGAGCGCGGGTAACCAGATTCGACCAGCCGTGACGTTCCTAACGAACCCCTCTTGCACACTTTCAAAGAGTAAGTACCAAGTGCGACAGAAAGTGCCTAAGACAACTTATGCATTCTCGAGTGTAGGCACAATGCACCCGTGTAAACTACATAGCATGGTATACTCTCTCAGGCTATATACGCGCTTGTAATGACGACAAACACGCGAAAAAAAAAAAAACTTTCGTGACCCCACGATTGTGAGGAGAAGAGTTCAACTTGTCAACTAGTTGGACAGCTAGACACCACCAGCAGATATCCTGATTAATGGCTTTGTTGTTGAGAGAGCAGAAAAGCCTAATCGGATTCTTGAGAGTGAACAATATCATTACAGTTTTTTTTCGAATTTGAATTCAACTTGTTTAAAACGTACCACCTGTAAACGAATTGGACATCATCTTAGAGCAAGCTGCTGTCAAGGGGAGAACAAGTTGTTCGGAAAATGTTTCAGCCGTCAGCGCATTGCCACATTTGGAATAATCGCTCAGCTCTACGCAATTTCTTGGCAAACGCTGCTTCTTCCGGGCGTCTGGCATCTCTGCTGTGCATTCCTACAGCTGCTACCATAGACGCATCACAAACATGCATCCGATGTTTCAGCTGCTCTGCATTCTGTTCTATTCTAACTTTAGTGAGCTTTTCTTTTGGTTGCCGAAAGATTTACCAGAGACCGCCTGGAGAATTCACGAGTGACACTGTCACCGATGCTGTCCACACGACTACGCCAATGCCTCCCCGATGACTTCGACGCCGGAGTGATTCATGACGCTCAAGTTGTGTTCCAAGTTAGAAAGGGGGAAGTCCACGGGTGTTTCTTGATGCGCCGGCTTCGGCTGCGCCGTCATTAGGAAGGAGCGGTAGGGATTCGTCGCACCCGGAGCATTCGCGCTGCTGGTTATTCGCGGTGTTTTCTTGGCGCGCTTCGCTGAGAAGAAAACTGCGCGTCGCTCGGTGGCGACGTGTCTTCTCTCCTGGCGCGGAGCGATTTGGCACAGAGTGTGAATGATGGGATGCGGGCTCGTAGTATAGTGACGTTGATGGGCTGGGAAGCGTCGGAGGGAAATAAATGGCCTTACGCGACGGTTTGCTTATTGCGCGCGCAATTTATTCATTCTATTTGTATGCGCTCAGCGCATCTCGGCATGACAGTGAGAAACGCTGGAAAGGAAGGATAAACGCACAAGTCTGTGTCGAGTCTATTAAGGCAGAGGATCAGATATTGTAGTCTTGATTGCGTCGCGTGCGGTATCCGACAGGCATGACGCAGGAAAGGTGTCACACTAAAGGTTCAAAAAGGAATATAAGTGTTCGGTTCGTCACGCCAACTTTTCATTGGAGTTGTACACGGAGAAACAACTTAGCGTGGACAGTAAAACGAAAATATGCAAGTCGCTAATAAAAAAAATAACCTTTTTGCAAAACGCATAGCCGATAAATAAGTGGTGGGAGGAAACTTCAAATGAGTAGCGTTTTAACGCGACAGCGTTAAAGACCAGTTTCCAGTTTATCGGGTCGCACTTGAATGCATCGTGCGGGAATATATGCGCTTTCAAAAGTATGCAAGAAAAGCAACTCCTGCAGTGCACGTAACTGCCCGAAAAAGCCTATTCTTTTTTTCGAGCCGCAGCGCCAAGGGTAATTGCCTTTTTGAAATTCTAAAAACTGATATGGATGTTACTGACGACCGGCTACAAACATTTAATTGCAACCAGGCGTCTAACTCCACTAGTTAAAAAAGTTAATTATTAAAAATTAGTTAACGAGCTTACTACTTAGGTCGATTAATCGGTTTTCTGGTGTCCGCGAACGCCGGTGATACTGTGCCGCAAAAGCCATATTTTTACCCCCAAAAGCCTATTTATTTAAATTTTTGAAAGTGTTCGCTGAAACACCAAGTGTACTTCAAGCTGAATATTTTAAATTAGGCTAGAACTTTATAAGTGCCAATGAGAAATCAGGATGGCATAAAAATGAAACAACGTAGATCGTAAAAGGCACCCTGCAACAGCCCTAGTCGGTACCAGCTTCTTTAATAATAATAATAATTGGTTTTTTGGGGAAAGGAAATGGCGCAGTATCTGTCTCATATATCTTTGGACACCTGAACCGCGCCGTAAGGGAAGGGATAAATGAGGGAGTGAAAGAAGAAAGGAAGACTAGGTGCCGTAGTAGAGGGCTCCGGCATAATTTAGACCAGCTTCTTTTGGTGCTCGTTTTTTTTCTATCTACAAGCCTCGGTCACGTGTCCCAATCTCGGTGCACATTTGAGTGCATGTCTTAGCGAGACAGTCAGGGCTTAAGTCCAGTGCGCGCATGGTACTTTCTTTTATTGCTCTGTGAAATTTATTAAGTCTAGGCCCTTAAATAGACAGAACATGCTGAAGGTACAGAAGCGACGGATGATGTTTACATAAGCCAGTAAGGCTTAAAACAAAGGCAATTAAAACAGCGCCTCAGTAAAGCCAAACAACCGCTCCTCTCGCCAGGGGAGTTGGAATTGCATGCACCGTTAGCAAAAAAAAAAACAGAAACAATCCTATAGAAATAGGAGTGGTGGGACTCCAGCTGTACGCCAACGGTGGGCCGAAATACAACTAGAAGCCGCTGGAAGTGGTTCGCTTTTCAACGCGACGCCGCGCATGTGAAAGCACCGCCCCAGGCACCTGTGCGGCGGTCGGTCGGAGCCATTCAATTGAACCTGGCTTGTTGTTCCCTCGTTCGAAAGTGCTTGTGACTCTGCTGTTTGTGCTCGCGTTGGAGCTTTGTGCCGGCAGCGTTGCGCTAACAGCTGCTGGGGCTTCGGACGAATACGCGCAAAAATTGAATGCAACTTGGTCAGAAACAAGGGCTAGGCCGGTGCCTGGGGCGAAGTGCGGTTGGGCCGTTGCGCAGCATGGACTCTTGTTGGAATGAAGGTATACGGCAAAGGACGAAGTCCCAGGACAGAGCCCCATGTGTGCTTGCTTTATAGTGTTTGCCCACACAGCTGGCTTCGTACCAATGCAATGAGCTGTGTGACCCTGGCCGACAGTGCTCTCGTCTGTATTTCTTGGTCCGGCTTCGGGCCTCGGCTTGTAAGTGCTTCGTTTTAAATAGTAAAGGTTGGCGTTTCGGCGCGATCAATGAATGAATTCCCTTTGGGGATAGTTCGTTAATCAGAAGATCTTTTAACGAACAGGAATATCTCATCTCTCACATCTGACTACCATAGGGTTCACAGGCTCCCGTTGGAAACAACAAAGCATGCAGAGCTGCACAGCAGGACTGCCTAAGTGTTTGATGATTACTTGAAGCGCCTAGCTCAGGTATCGGGCAAGCGTAGTAACTGCGCTTGAATGAGTACGCGTTTTGCAACTCCAGCTTTCAAGGCAAGTGGTAACTACAAACTGGTTCGTGAAATCATTGACGTCCCACTGGAAAACGCACTCACACTGTTTAACAGTAACAGCATAGATCATCCTCCCGTGTTTGGAGCGAAAAGCTTCACTACCCTAGGTAAAGCAGTCGTCGCGTAGGCCGGAGAATGACCCTGAACGACCTTCAGCCCAACCACGTTACCCGTATATGACCATATGTGGTACAGTTATATTGTGCCGAAACATTGACTGCTGGCCTTGACCCGCGACCTTTAGCTGACCTCTGACCATTGACGTTAGGCGACCCGAGGGTTGACCTTTGACCTTAAGCGTCTAATAGCCTGAGTCGCTTTGGGACGTTAAATCCCTATAAACCATAAAGCAAACCTTTGACCTTAAAGGGCAGGTGAAGAGGTTTTAGAATTCGACGAGATTAAAGGGGTAGAATGTGTGAAAGTTGGAGGTAACGCATGCAAAGTATTTTTGTGCTAGGATTTGAAATGGTGACGTAATCGCAGAATAAATCCGCATTGGTGGTCAGGCTTCTCAGCAGTGCGAAGCGATGGGCAGAGGCCGCAACGATGACGTCACATGGGGCGGCGCTTCGTTTCCAGCTAATAAACGGTTGTTTCAAGAAATTAGACCAACGCCGCCGACGGTGGAGCCCACGAAGCATTGTTTGGCGGTGTTGTAAGGCTCGCTGCAGCTCGTGGACTAAGGTAGCGAATATAATGACGTCGTCGCGAGTTTCTCCGCACTCCTCTATTATAATGAGGCGAAGCCTGACTATCGCTGCGGTTTTAATCGGCGATTACGTCACTGTTTTAAATGCTGGCAAAAAAATAGTTGGAATGCTTTACCTTGAAGCTTCATAGATTCTATTTCTAGAAGAACCTCAAATTCTCAAAAAACCATTTCAACCTCCCTTTAAGAACATCAGGTGGGAGTGTCGTAACACCATGCGATACCACGTCACAACGAAGTGGTCGTGAGGGTATACAGTATAGAACGGCTGTCGCGAGCGTGTAGCGGAGCTGCCATGGACGAGCCTCAGGCGCTTAGCAAGCGTGCTTGCTTTTCGCTGAATTCCAGGGTTAGCCAAGTTAAACCGTCGCCAGTTTTTTAAGATGTGGTGCAGTAACTCCGGATCACCTTCTGGGACAGTATTACCTAGAAGGGGACGAAGACGCGTTACCTCCTTCTTTTAAAAGAATATATCCGTAGCGACCGACATTTTGTCGCTTATTTGGGTCAATGAAAGAAATTATTTAAAAAGTTTCGTTTTTAAGACCGAGCGCAGAATTACCTCTTGCATTGTATATTGCGGTTGAAATCTGCATTAGCTATGAACAGAGGTTGGAATAAATTAAAGCTGCTCAGGGGGTGGCAATGACCACGAATATATGTTCATATGGCTTATGCATCAATTATCTTCAACAGGTATTAGGGTCCACCTGCTTGAATGAAAACCAATCTTCAGGTTTCACTGCACTTCCTTATTACAGCGCGACACCGGCAGGCTTAATTTTTTCAACGAACCAAATAAAAGAGCGTCGGGGGACAAAGCGATTATTGTAATTCCTTGATGCTCACAGCGCCGCCCTTCCACTGACGACAGCAAGGCTATTATCCGGGGGACGCGGCGGGAATAATGACGCTAGAAGGGCCGCGGGCACGTGTTATGCAAGTGTGAGCTAAATCCTAAAATTGCGTAGGAGATAATGGGACGCTAGAACGCACCTTTTAGAGTCAGGGATGCAAGAAATGAGGGACACTGTCGCAAGAAAGGATAACAGGAGAGATTAGCGTACGCGCGAGAATATATGGCAGTGAAAAAGTTTGTTGTTGGGAACCAGGAACAAGCGGTAGAAAAGGAAAGATTCGATCGTGGCGACGAGACTCCTGTCTTTTGATTGAAAGTCCAGGGCGTACCGCTGCGCGGTATATTACGCCACTGGAGAAGATGGCCGACATCAAACAGAAGAGCCGGAGGGCCCTAAATTTAATATCGAGGCATAGCAAAGGGCTTCTCCATTCATGCGCATAATGTGAAGCTGGGCCGTGCGGCTTCAACCCTGGGTTCATTGGGTGGTTCTTTCTCCTTCTGAGCCAACACTAGGCGACCTCAAAGAGCGCGTCATTTTTCTTCCTCTTGACGCCCACGGAGGATTGATGGCCTCTCCGGACATGTTTTATAACAATTTTCCGGTTAATCACGTTGCAGAAAGCACCCGCCTTTATTCAGCTCTATCCTCTTGCTCCTCGTCAGTCGATGCGAACGACGCTTTCGCTTTTGCATGGAAGCTTTTCTTGACTCTTTGTTGCGGATCTTAACTGTGCGAGGTTTCATGTCTCCTCGTGTTAAAAGCTCGAAATTGTAGGTCATTATACCAATAATAAAACCTGTAGAATAATTAGGGCGAGGAGTAGGGGAGGGCCCTTGCGTCGATCTACTATACCCTGCCGCGTCACATTCTGCTATGTCTTTCGGCACTGGATCATAGGTTTGCCGGCTTGATTTATTGCCTTGGCAGCCGCATTTCCTCGGCGGCTAAACGTAGAAGCAATGACCACTCCCCCCTTTTCTTTTTAGCGATGAAAGTAGAGCGTGCCCTATTAATGAAACCTGCCTTTGGCATGCAGAACACAATGGGTGGCCCTGCACATTTACCGAGTGCTCAGTTCACCTTAATAAAAGGCACAACAGAAAGTTTTTAAGTTGTAACGAAAAAATTTTCTATAGTGTTTTGGGACCTGACGACAGAAATTCTCGTCGTGACAACAATATTTTATGTGGTATCGTGCAATCCCCTGTCGTAACGATAGGGCGAGTTCAGTCGCGGCAACAGACTACTTTGCAACGCTACAGAAAAATCTGTCCTAATGACACGACGGCAAAAAATTCTGTTGCATTTTAGGACCGACTGTGTTGTATTTTTCGACTGGGAACCACGTGTATGACTTTTTTCTCAGTCTTCCTGTTGCGCACGTGCAGAGCGAGGCTGGTGAAAAAATAGGGGGGGGGGGGGGGGGGTTGGGTATTTTTTCACCCCATGACAGTCATGTCGTATGTGCTCTGCCACAGATTGTCTAGGCAGCACATCAGGATAAGTATCGTACATGCTTGCAACTGTAAAGCTAGCGTCACGTTTGAGACTGTCAACAGTTGCAAACTGGAAGCTGGTGCTTTGTTCGAAAATGAAGTTGTGCAGAAAGATCTGGCACACACTTAGCAGAGTCCAAGAACGGCGTACCTTCAGGCTTCAGCTGCGCTGGTTAAAAGCTGCATGACACTTCATTGCTCTTCCGTGTTATATAATTCTTAGAAAGTAGCGTCTTGGACGGTCGGTTTATGTTATCAGTGAATGGCTTTTGTTCGGAGAAGTTTAATTAAAGGGCAGCAGTTTACGTTTAAACGGCAAAAAAAAAATATCCTTCGGCAAGCCACCCACAGGCTGTGTACAGAGGGCCTCGCTAAGATGACAGCGGAAATTTCCGTTCTTGACTTGTTTTTTTTCTTATGTGTCGGTTAGCTCCACTATGCAATAAAGGTAATTAATTTTCTTTTATAATGCTGAAAACCAGCATATGTTTGCTGACGAAAAGGTTACAGGATTAGCCAGCGAGAAAACACAATATGCAGCTGAAGCTTTTTCAGGACCAGTGTTAACCTAACCTCTCCTGACTACAATAACAGGTCAGGTTCTGCTTTCTTGTCTTTTTGTGTACGTGAGGGAATGTATTCTTTAGCTCGTCAGAACTAGTCATTATTACAACCATGCTAGTGAACAGCATCAAACTGCCGGCAAATTCCTCGCTTGCAAAGTTGCGGCGCCAGTTCACTAGCTTGGGGGAATTTGCATAAGGCCGAGACAAAAAAAAATTCTCAGATGATGGTATTATCGGCTTGCTGTGCTTTGCTTCGGAGTGCGCCGAGTTAGAAAACCAACAATGCGAAAAACAAACAAAGAAGGTAAAAGCCAGTATCTTTGTAGCAAGAATGAAAGGAAGCGTTTTCGTACCGTGCTTTGGGCAGGTTCTGTTAGAACTTTGGGTTTCTTGGTTTGATACCGTTTTTTTTTTGGAGCGTTTGATTAAATTAATGGCGCCAAGAATTACCCAGCCTTGCTTGTAGTCTCGATTTGCCCTCGGCAGTCCTCAAACGTTTCCATTTTCTTGACAAGTTGCCTCTTGATATCCTGTTCTATACGTGCCTAGTTTACGCCTCTGAGCCTGTATCGAGACTTTTGAAATCGAGAATTTTGACATAGGCTCTTCAAACTAAGCCTGGGCTTAGTTAAAACTTTCGGAGGGAGTCTTGATGTCAACCCACGCTATACCACCCTACGCGGGAGTACCCTAATCCCCCTCCTCCCTCCTCTCCATGGCAACCCCCTATACTTCACCCTACTACCTCCTCATGGGAAGCTCCTCTGTCGAGCTCTAGAGTGAGTGATCAGCAAGGACCGATATCGCGACCTCTCTGGATAGCTGTCCTCAACTAAGGACCGCGCCCTCCATGGCTACTTCCCCAGTCACCCTTACTAAACGTAAAAGTTTTCCACAACCGCCACCACCTTCCGTTTCTCCCCTTTGTATTTTTATCTGGTACACTCCGCGACGAGAAAAGAACAAAAAATGAAAGATTATACAAAATTACATTCATCACTTCAAACAGCTGTCGCTAAATGTCGCTTTACGGAGCGGCAACCATCATGCGAGTTTTTATGAAAGTCTGCGCTAAGCGTAATCCTGCATTAACACTTCTTTTTGGGCGAGTTGGTGCATACTTGATTTGAAGAAAATAGCGCCAGAGCATGCGAACCACTTTGAAAAGACAAGGACGAGACACAAAGCGCTAACTCACAACTAATTTTATTGAAACCAGGCAGCGCCTTTATATGGCGACGTTTCACTGAAAAAAGAAGAAGGAGGAGGGCAGGAAAGGTAAAGAAATCTAAGCGACCATCACAGCGAACACACATGAGCAAGCGGTAACCAAAACTAAAACAAAAAAGTTAACAAAGATTATTTAAGGGCGGCATCTAAAAATTCGAACTCGGACGAAAAAAGTGAAACAGATGGGGTGCTGACACACCTATTGCCTAATTTTCTTATGGAAAAAGCCTCCAGACATTCACGTGCCTTCTTATCTGTGCTTTTGCCAAGAATCTTAGTCTGAGTCAATCGTGCCTCGCATCCGTCGCAACCCATAATATGCGCTACCAAATGTGCATATTTATCCTTTAATTCTGATAAATTTCGGGCAAGCGCTCGTTGATGCAGCGCCCAGTCTGGCCAACATAGGTTTTCCCACACGTTAAGGGGATAGCATTGACCACTCCTGTGGAACACATGATGAATGGAGAGTCGTGCCTTATCTGGCAATCCCGCTTTCTTGGGCTGCAAATACGGGGGCACAGCTTTTTCAGCTTGTTGGGGGCGGAAAAAACGACATTCACCCCATGCCTGTTGGCCACTTTCTTCAAGTTGTGAGCAGTTTTGTGCAAGTAAGGAACCACCAACGGCTTCTGTGACCTGCAACGAACCTCTCCGGAGTTTCTTCATGTTCCTTGCTTAAGTTTTTTTAGAAGGGTCTCGCAGACAGCAGTCGACACTGAGCAGGGGAACCCAGCCGCCGAAAGCCGGCTCACCTGATTCTGGAAGCTAGCCAGCAACTGATGCGGGCACGACTTTTTCAAAGAAGACTCCAAGCAATGCGACGCTATTGCTCTTTTCACTGTCTTTGAGTGCATGGAATCATACGGCAAAAGATCTTTTTTCGCGCGCGGGTAATAGCCCCAGCAAACATGTCTCTCAAGAAAGGTTAGTTTTAGGTCTAAAAATTGTAAGACGTTAGTGTCAGGAAGTTCATGGGTGAACGTGAGCCCAAGTCTTAAAAAACAGTGCTTCTGACTGCGCTAGAGCACAGGGTGACAGAATGTTGTAGTGACCTTCTTTGGGCAGAACCGCCTTAAGCTGGTTCAAGCTGACAAGGAGACTGGTTTCGTTGTTCTGCCAGAGGATCTGTAGGATCAGAAGGCGTACGCGGCAATCAATAAGAACTTTGTACACGTGAAAAAAAAAGTGCTGTCAGAGTTAAAACAAAATTCGGCAACTTCTGCAAGGATTTAAATTTAGATTCTCTCGCTAAAGATATAAAAAACTGCCGAGGTAATAGCCTAAATGCTTTCTTTACTGCCAAAACTCATAAACCCGATGTACCTTTTCGGACTATCGTGAGTGAAGAAGGTTCTTGGCAAAAGAACGTCAGTACTTTCTTGCAAAAGCAACTTAAATAACTACGGATGGACGATCCCTTCTTCACAAAAAATTCGACAGCTGTAGTTGAATACTTACAGAGTACCGAGGATATTGGTTTTGGTTTTCCATAGACGTACAAGATTTGTTTTATTCGATTCCTCAAGACCAGCTCTTGGCGGCAGTAAAGGAATGCATAGAAGCAAACGGTGACGTTCCTTTCCAAAATTCTTCAGGTTTGTCGGTTGACAACTTTATCGCATTATTGCAGCTTTATCTTAGTTCTACTTTTATAAGTTTTGACAACCTGCCTTTTTTGCAGCGCAAGGGTGTGTGCATAGGTTCCTGTGTGGCCCCCATCCTTTGCGATATTTTCTTAGCGAAAGTTGACCAGTCTTTAGACATTGTTTTTAATGGGGGGGGGGGGGGGGGCGGTTTTAAAGGTTTTTAGGTACGTGGACGATTTTTTATTGCTTTTAAAAAAGCAGACTTCCTTCACCTACCCCTATACAGTAGGTGAAGTTTTAAATGCTTTTAATAAACATGGACTTGGGCTCACGTTCACCCATGAACTTCCTGACACTAACGTCTTACAATTTTTAGACCTAAAACTAACCTTTCTTGAGAGACATGTTTGCTGGGGCTATTACCCGCGCGCGAAAAAAGATCTTTTGCCGTATGATTCCATGCACTCAAAGACAGTGAAAAGAGCAATAGCGTCGCATTGCTTGGAGTCTTCTTTGAAAAAGTCGTGCCCGAATCAGTTGCTGGCTAGCTTCCAGAATCAAGTGAGCCGGCTTTCGGCGGCTGGGTTCCCCTGCTCAGTGTTGACTGCTGTCTGCGAGACCATTCTAAAAAAACTTAAGCAAGGAACACGAAAAAACTCCGGAGAGGTTCGTTGCAGGTCTCAGAAGCCGTTGGTGGTGCCTCACTTGCACAAAACTGCTCACAACTTGAAGAAAGTGGCCAACAGGCATGGGGTGAATGTCGTTTTTTCCGCCCCCAACAAGCTGAAAAAGCTGTGCCCCCGTATTTGCAGCCCAAGAAAGCGGGGTTGCCAGATAAGGCACGACTCTCCATTCATCATGTGTTCCACAGGAGTGGTCTATGCTATCCCCTTATCGTGTGGGAAGAGCTATGTTGGCCAGACTGGGCGCTGCATCAACGAGCGCTTGGGGGAACATGCCCGAAATTTATCAGATTTAAAGCATAAATATGCACATTTGGTAGCGCATATTATGGGTTGCGACGGATGCGAGGCACGATTGACTCAGACTAAGATTCTTGGCAAAAGCACAGATAAGAAGGCACGTGAATGACTGGAGGCTTTTTACATAAGAAAATTAGGCAATAGGTGTGTCAGCACCCCATCTGTTTCACTTTTTTCGTCCGAGTTCGAATTTTTAGATGCCACCCTTAAATAATCTTTGTTAACTTTTTTGTTTTAGTTTTGGTTACCGCTTGCTCATGTGTGTTCGCTGTGATGGTCGCTTAGATTTCTTTACCTTTCCTGCCCTCCTCCTTCTTCTTTTTTTAGTGAAACGTCGCCAGTATTGCCGAACACTTCAATGATTATTTTTGGAGTGTGTTTTCTGACCTCGATGAATTTGAACATCATAACAATGATAGGTCTTTTGTACATGACATTGTGATTTCCAGGCAAGGTGTTTTGGATATGCTCTTAAAAATTGATGTCAGGAAATCTGCCGGGCCGGATAATATACCAAATGCTTTTTTACGAAGGTATGCGGAACAGATATGCGTTTTTTTAACTGACTTTTTCAAATTATCAATACAATTAGGAGAAATACCATCTGACTGGCGTACCGCAAGAGTTGTTCCAATTCATAAAAAGGGTGACCATCTTACAGTATCGAATTATCGTCCCATTTCTATAACGACCACTTGCAGCAAATTATTAGAGCACATTGTCGCAGGCTTTATTCGTCAGTTTCTGACAGACCATAATGTCCTCTCTCCATTTCAACATGGGTTTCGAAAGGGACTGTCGACAACAACTCAACTTGTGTCAGTTGTTCATGAAATCTCTCAGGTGCTTGACACGTCCGGGCAAGTCGATATGCTTTTTTTTATTTTAGTAAAGCATTCGATAAGGTTCCCCATAGAAAATTACTCCACAAACTAGAGCGCATTGGTCTTCCTACAAATATTATAACATGGATCCAGGCCTACCTCCGCCATAGACAGCAATTTGTTGAAATAAACAAATGTACTTCCAATATCCGTCAGGTAACTTCTGGTGTACCGCAAGGCAGCGTATTAGGACCACTTTTATTTTTGATCTATATTAATGATATAGTCGACGTAATTCCTGATGATGTCCATGTTAATTTATTTGCGGATGACTGTGTCATTTTTAGAAAAATTGTTTCCAGGAACGACAGCAATTATTTACAGGAATCAGTTAATGCTATCCGTGATTGGTGTGAACTTTGGTGCATGGAAATCAATGTAAACAAAACAGTTTTGCTGCGAGTCACACGGAAAAAAGAACCTAGTGTATTTTCTTATGTACTTAACAACACAATAATATCTGAGGTTGAAAAATACAAGTATTTGGGTCTCACATTCAACAGTAAACTCTCTTGGTCAAACCATATTTCCATTACATGTTCAGCAGCATTGCGCAAATTGTGGTTCTTGAAAAGGAAACTTAGAAATGCAGCTGCAAATACCAAAATGTTAGCATACAACACATTTGTTATGCAGCAGTTGTATGGGATCCTCATACTAAAAAGAATATAATGAATTTAGAGCGTGTTCAAAGGAAGGCTATCAGATTCATCTTTAGTAAATATAAAAGAGAGGATTCTCCGTCTTTAATAATGCTTGCAAATAAAATCAGTACGCTGGAAAACAGGCGGAAGATAAGTCGTCTCCAATTTTTACATAACATTATAAATGGAAAAAGCGCACTTCAGCAGCCTCATTACGTAAAACCTCTAAGTTCACGCCAGACAAGACACAGACATAACCTTTCACTTACGCCAATATTTTCTAAAACAAAATCCCATATGAATAGTTTCTTTCCGCGTACTATACATGAATGGAATTCTATACCTGTCGATGTATTGCAGTCACAAAACTTTGCAGAAGAGCTGGAAAAACATCTTTCTTCCATAAACTAACTGAAACAAAACCAGTGTTCACAATCTGTTATGTTTTCCTAACTCCTTCACTTTGTGATGCCTTTTTTTTTTTCCCCAGAAACAGTTCTGTTGTTCTGAGTAAAAATTGCCCGCCTGTTTGTTATTTCACATGTGCCACTCTTCATGTTTTGTTCGTTATTGTGCTGGTGCCAGAGCGTATTCATTGAGTAACACTGCTACACCCAGCATTATTTTTCGTTAGTGTTTATTGTTGTTTTGCATCGTCACACTTTTTACTGTATTGCCCCTCCTGCTAGGGCCAGTTTATTGGCCTGCAGTATCAATAAATAAATAAATAAATAAATAAATAAATAAATAAATAAATAAATAAATAAATAAATAAATAAATATAAAGGCGCTGCCTGGTTTCAATAAAATTAGTTGTGAGTTAGCGCTTTGTGTCTCGTCTTTTCAAAGTGGTTTGCATGCTCTGGCGCTATTTTCTTAAAATCAAGTAATCCCGCAATATGCATCAATTCCTTCGAGTTTCTAGTTAGGCAGGCGCTCTTAGGTTGCCTCCTTTCCATTTTTTTTGTGGTCGGCGCGCAGAGTGCAGCGGAACGCCAGATCGCGGGAGCCTTTCGGTCACTGCAGCTGCGCGCGCTGGCGCTGAAGTGGGAAGGATAGGTTGGAAGGCTCCGTTTGTCTTTGTGTCCCGAGGCCTAGTACAAAGGGCGCGTCGATGGCGAGGCGATTGCTTTGTAGATGAGGTGCCGCGGTGATGGACGATCGGCGAGCCCTGGCCATGTCACTTCGAGGAACCCGGTCGTTTCGTCACTCCCGAGGAGAATGTGACCTTCTTTGTTCTCCGCGAGTTTAACCCAGTTTCGGAACAGTGAAGACTGTACCAGTGCACTGGTGCTAATGTATGATGCAGGCGGCTGTGGCGTCCCAGAGAGGCCGGCGACAATTCATCCCTAACAAATCTATTTAGGCATCCACTCGTCCAATAGATATCGGTGCCGGTAAGTTTTTCACGAAAGTATTGTCAACTTTTCGAAACAACAAGCGCAGCTTTATTAATGCGAAAGGTTTAGTAGGCTATGTCGGCGAAAAGATGTCCGCAAAAGGTATCAGCCAAATTGGTTTGGTTTTTTTTGGGGAAAGGAAATGGCGCAGTATCTGTCTCACATATCGGCGGACACCTGTACCGCGCCGGCCAAAAAAAGAGTTTAAAGGAGAGAGTGAAAGAAGAAAGGAAGAAAGAGGTGTCGTAGTGGAGGGCTCCGCAATAATTTCGACCAGCTGGGGGATCTTTAACGTGCACTGACATCGCACAGCACACGGGCGCCTTGGCGTTTCGCCTCCATCGAAACACGGCCGCCGCGGTCGCGTTCGAACCCGGTATCTCTGGATCAGTAGCCGAGCGTGCTAACCACTGAGCCACCGCGGCGGGTCATCCTGCAAAAATGCGTGCAACAAAATGTGGAAGCAAAATGCAAGAAGGGGTCGAGATCTGACAGCTACTGCTCCCTTTCCTTTCGTCAAAAAAGTTTCCTTTCCTCAAAACACATGCTTTAGCGGGATTGAGGTGTCCACCGATATGTCGAGATCTGACAGCTACTGCGCCCTTTCCTTTCGTCAAAAAAGTTTCCTTTCCTCAAAACACATGCTTTAGCGGGGTTGAGGTGTCCACCGAGATGTCGAGATCTGAGAGCTACTGCGCCCTTTCCTTTCGTCTAAAAACGTTTCCCTTTCCTGAAACACATGCTTTCGTATTCCTCCATATAAGCAGCCTTAAGTGCCCTCAGAATTGTTCACTGGTGATAGATACCAACGCGAGAGCTCTCGAATTATCCCCAAAATGGGCCTAACAGAACACATTTAAAACAGTTCTGTCTGAAGGAAGCTGACGTAAAACGCCATAAGAATGTAGTTTGTGTTAGAAAACTGAATGCTTTATGCGGGATTTATGATTCGTGGAGGAAAAACGCCAAGGCGCCCGTGTGTTGTGCGATGTCAGTGGACGTTAAAGATCCCCAGGTTGGTCGAAATTATTCCGGAGCCCTCCACTACGGCACCTATTCTTCCTTTCTTCTTTCACTCCCTCCTTTATCTCTTCCCTACGGCGCAGTTCAGGTGTCCAAAGACATATGAGACAGATACTGCGCCATTTCCTTTCCCCAAAAAACAATTATTATTATGGTTATTCTTATTGAAAAATTCATGGAGCTGAATTTTGAATACTGCTCTGAAGCTTATTGTGGCCACAACTTCTCATTAGGATTAGGTACGGCATTAGTTTCAGAGTACACTTCAAATTCTTCAGGTATGGGGTATTAGATGAAGAACGTCATTATAGTATCCGCAGATTGTTATTTCGATGGCTTTTTTTAGATGCTGTGGGTTGGGGTGGCGCACAGTTTCAGTGGAAAGGTCATTACAGTCTTCCGCAGCCTGGAAGGAATACAGGAAGAGATGCGTGGTAGCGTGGACATGTAAACACTTTTGTGTGGCTGGCATGGTGCGATGTCAGGTGAGAAGTAAGCACGACGGAGCTGGGCAGTTGAGAATGATAAAAATTCTAGGCAAGTCTGTCTTGAATTTTACGCCGAAGATTGACAGCAGGAAGTTTAGCTTGTGACTTCAGAATAGATAGGCTAGTGTTGGTAGCTCTAGTTTTATTTTTAACGAGATTTTTGCCTCAGGGCATCAATGGGCGAAGATGTGATAAGGGATGCAGTAATGATTAAAGTAATGGAATAAGGTTAGCTGATTTTATGAAACCCCAGTAATGAGCGATGGTAGCTGTAGCTGGAGTAAATAAATTGTGGAGCTCGGTGATGAAACGCAGCTGATGTCGACAGAAGTCAAGACAAGAACCTGATGTTATCAATTTAAATCACACAATTGGGACACTTTGGGACCGTCTAACTGCTCTCTCACATGCAGCAGCATGCACCAGGAAGTTAGATCTGCTGCTTAACATATTTATCAGTGATGGTGGATTTTGAAATAAATTTATTATGTTACTTGTATTACATATGACCTTTTATTACTGGCGTTCTGCCTTCACGAGTTCGCTTATTACTTATTTACTCTATTTTTAAATCGCCTTTTTTTTCAACAAAGTCAAGCCCTGAAAGGGCATGAGCACTACTATTGGATAAAAAAAAAACGAAATGATATGAACTGCCCCGGCATCATTGCCATTCAAAAGATGGCGGTTAAGCCTCTATGCGTTGGTAGCTGACACAGTTTACATCTTGTAACGTTCATGCACTATGGCAGCGTACATTGTCGACCTTTTTTTTTATAAGCAATGGCCATCCGGAATTGGTGGGAAGGGGGTTTTTTTGACCGTGAAAAATCGGGTTCGCGTTAGAACAGGATAAAACGCAACCTGTAAAGATGGTCGTAAGTTAATGCTTACTCTTCGTGAATGTTGGATGACCGGATTACTGCGGCTGTTTGCTGTCCATTTCGACTTCACTTAAGTGTCTTGCGAAAGAGTGCCAGCAGCAAAGACCGAGTTTCTTCGTGCCAGAGAAATCATAGCAAAAGGAAGTCTGATATTTTGGCCCAATTTTGCTGAAAATTGCATTGCGCCATCGCTGGTGAGGTGCAGGATGGTAGTTGTACTGGATGGCGAAATCACATGGTAACCATGTTTGAAAGAGTAGTTTGCGGAGACTGGAAATGAGCAACTACCCTTTTTAGTTGCGGGGTTTGATTTGTTCCCGCATAAAAGTCGGAATGTTTAAAAGCACGCAGACATTTCTAGGAAAACATTTCTGATCAGTCTCTGTTGTGTTAAAAACGAAACTCAGAACTACTTTTTTTGCAAAGCCGAAGTCAAGTATAAACGACAAAGAAAATATCCCTGACGGAGTGCTGTGCTGTATCTATAGAATGGAAATAATTTCGCTTATAAACACTTCTAGCCCACGATGCGTTGGCAACAAGTGTGGGCTGACAAAGGTTCTTTCATTACTTTTTGGATGGAAGATTTCAGATCCGCGGATATTCAGAGGAGAATTAGTGAGCTTTAAGAACCCTACAGAGTCGGCATTAATCCGCAGCCCTTTACTGCAATGTTTCTCATACTCGACATGCAGCTTCGAGACATTACACCACACATCGCCACTAGCCTCTGATCATAGTTTGCAACCACTAGGATCGCCCTAACCAGTTAATATGTGGGCCTGCAGGTGGCGCCACAGTAATCAAACTCGCAAGTTGGCCCCAGTTAGGCAGTAAGGCCATGTTTATAAATACGCGGGAACGGTGCCTTCGACTGAAGGCAGCGACCAGACAAGGTTCCCTGAACCCCTGAGCCCCGTTAACGTTTTCATGATCATCATCACTTCAAGCGGGCCTGCCGCAGTTACAGCAGAGGAAGAATATCTGCCAACCGCACACACATCCCTCTCGAAAAGAGACAGCGCCAATTACCGGACGTTGCTCTTGTTTGGACACCTAGTCACGAGTGCCTCCACGAGAAGCAGCGAGCGCACGATATCGCCCGAGCTTACGCAAAGCAGGCCCCGAAGAACGGCTCACAATCACTACAACCAGCACTCCAACAGTATAGCGCCATTCTTCAGCATGATCGCCTCAACCGTTAAACCTACCCCCCCCCCCCCCCCCCCCCCCCCCAAGCAAACACCTCTTGATGGAGGAAGCGGCATCCTGGAGACAGGTCCAAGCTAACAATTACCGACATATTAGCCTTCTTGACATCATACAACCCAAGTAAGGCATCAATTTGGGCTAGTTGGTTCTTTCGTTCAGTCATATTAAAACTACGCGAAGAAGACACTGCGGTTTGTGCGTTCTTGTTCTTTCGTCTTATTCTTTTCCTGTCTTCTTCGCGCAGTTTTAATATGACTAATACAAAGAAAACTCTACCCCGACAAATTCCCACTTTCTGACGCCTCTCCTACGCTATATCACACCACATGGGCTTTTCCAAAGTACAAGCGGCACTAGCAATCTTCAACCCCAACCCTGAGCTGTGAGAGGCCACGCAGGCCCTGAAGCTCTAGCCTGGGAGACCTGCGGGAGCTGATGCACCGGGCCCAGCTGACGGAAAAAAACAAGTAGAAGCCCTGGACTAATGACCCTTTCCCGCAAAGGGGAGACCTCCTCTTGAGCTAATAAATGTTTTCATCACCACCACTCCGGGTGGCTTCGCAACCGCTATAACTGCCAAAATCTCGCCTCAAGCAAAAACTGTTATAGCGGGAAACCTGTTTTCTATAGTGTCTTCACCTGTTATTAATTTCGCTCCTCCGTTTCATTCTCGCATTTGGCACACGGACACAGTTTCCGATTTGCCGCAATAAAGGAAATGAACACACCCAGCAGATCTAAGAAATAGGTTGCTGAAAGAGGAAGGGAGCTCTCAAGAACAATTAAGTATTGATTCTCCTTGAGCGGGCACTCAAGCGTAATGGAAAGCTGAATAGGGCTGTTGGAATTCTTTGCACTGTTTATCCGTCGATCAGGCGAACAATTTTTCTGAGGGAACCTAAAAAAAAAAACGACGGCCCCTGCATTTGTGGCTGTTTGCAGTCGAGGCGGCTTCTTTGTCTCCGCTCCGCCACTACCGCAATATACGTTGCCCTCCAGAGTGCCATATACCGACGCGGCTAGCGCATTCACGAGTTGGGCGGCCCGTATAATAGAGCGCGAGGAAGATTTATGAACCGAACGTGCGCAATTGCCTTCAGTAAGTGCCGCTGGATGCTTCCAAGAGGGACGCCATTTTATTGCCTCCCCACTTTAAACCGACACTTTATGCTTAAGTGGACCCGAACGCACGTTGAGAAGCTCCGGTGTACGGCATCGATCGGTTTCTCCTTGAGTTTTCCTGGGAGAACCGGCGAGTACAGTGGTGGAGAGCCTAAACATATGGATCGGGTTTGCCTTTGGACTACGAAAAACCGAAGGGTTGGTTCTTTTTAATCTTACTCAAGAGAGCGGCGCTTCAAAGCAGAAATTTATTTCGGGTCTAGCGGGAAAGAGAAAAGTATAACATTATAGGAACAAGAAAATAATACTCCCAGAGTACCGCGAGAAACGCACGTCATCAAAACGATACGCCAGCCGGGAACTGAAGCCGTCTAAGTGCGAGGAGACGTGATAACCACCATCTTTATGACAGTGAAGGTGTTATTGCAATCTAAAATATATACTGAAACCCGGTACAGCGTAGATACGTTCGGATCAGGTGAAAGAAATTATTTATTTATTTATTTACTTGGCTGTTTATTTGATTTATTCGTTTAATAAGCATACTTTACAGGGTACAAAAAGGGCATTCAGTAAGCGGCACTAACATTAGACGGAGCAAGTAATAAAATACAAAACGAAATACAACACCAAAGGTAGATGCAAGGAATATGATGCAACAAAAGTTGCCTGAGTGCAACAAAGCTGGTAAATTGTGAGCTAAAGAAAAAGCAGTTTTCATAATAGAAATGTGAATCACTGTAAAACGCACGAAAAGCCACAAAGTAACTAATATCAACGCAAAAGAAAAGAAGAATATGGGACAGAAGAACAACGATTCAAGAAGTCACGATGTCATTTGTGAATATAAGTACTTGCATGCTTGCATTGCAATGGTTGATGGTTGCAGGTGCGCACGATAATGTTGGCATGATTCCTCTAAACAACCATGGTATGTGGCAGTGCGGATGAATTGAAAGCTTGGGTTCTTCCGTGTATGATCTTGACGGTGTACTGATTATAAAAGCGGCCTGAAATGCGAGAAGGATCTTGGAGAAGTAAGGAGGAGGGCCTGGTGCCGTAATGATATTGTGACATGGCGATATTGTGATATTATGAAGTAGACAGGAAAGAGAGATGGAACGACAAATATCTAATGGCGTGATAGTGGTATCAAGTATGGTCTTCATTATGCTCGAATGGGTACTGTAGGTACGCGTCATAATGAAGAGAGCGGCTTTATTCTGCACGGATTCTAGCACGCTGATGAAGTAGTTTTGATATGGGGTGAACTATGTAGATGATGCAGATTCTAGCTGCGGACGCATAGCCTTTAGGCAAGCCACTTTTCTCACATTCTTAGGTGAGATCTACAACTTCCGGCGCAGGTGCTCTAGTCACTAGGAAGCTTTGGCAGAAATAGCGCTATTATGAGAAGCTCATGACAGATTATGCAGGAGGTGAAAAGCTCAATATTGTACGATGACGCTAGAGATACTGCTATGCTATCTAAGAGATACAAAAAGTAAGAGATAAACTTACATTTAGTCTAGTTGATCAAGATTTGCCATTTAATACACATTTATTGCAACAATTGAAACTGAGGTTAAGGTCACTTTGCAGAGAGAGGTGTTCGCACGGGAAAATAATTGAGTGGTAGTCCAGCGGTTAGCAAAATATCGTAAGGAAAAAGATAAGTCAGTGGGTAAGTCGCTAATATATTTTTGAATCAATTAAGGGCCACAAACCGCGGAATTCTGGTTATGAAACGCCCAGAGTTGCTGAATATGTCTAAGGCCTCTATGAGCCGGACGGTGAACAGAAAGCCGTTAAGCTAAATGAAAAAAAAACAAGAGTGGAATGCGATAAGATTAGAGATCTTCACTGTTGCTACGTTGGTGTAGCCCTAGATAAAAACTGGTCCTAACCAGATTTTGCCGCCATTTTTTTGCTTCTCTTTCTTGCTCAATCTGCATACCCTTTCTCTCTGCTCTTCTTTCTTCCGTGGCCAGTTTTCTGCGACGTCACCAGGTTACGTAACCTCTCTCTGCCAATCATAATTCAATTCTTCCCTGCCAGGGTGAGCAGATTGTTCACAATCCGGTGGGCTGGCTGTCACCTGCCACGGTGGGCAGGTTCTCATGACGTCACAAGGTCACTTGACCTCGTTCGGCCAATCAGAAAGTTTCTTGATGCACGCCGCCATTTTTGCAGAATGCTGACTTCAGTAATGCTATCGAATTACAGCTAGGTTTCGTGGCCGGTAAACTGCACACAAGACCACTTTGCATTTTAATTTTCCTTTTTCGTGCATACCACGAACAAATGGTCTAGCTAAGAAAATTGGCTTTAATCGTACATGGCCGCCCACTGAAAAAGAAAACAGGAATGCGCTGCACGTTAGGCAACGGCGAACTAGCGAGCATATGCTGGGAGCGCTGGAAGCTATCACGACTCTTGCTCTTCATAGACACGTAGACGACACTGTCCTGTGGCTCCATGCGCCTTACGAAAATTTCTTTAGACAGTCTATAGACTGTCCATAGATTGCTGTCTATAAAGCCTATAGACTCGTTATAGGCAAGCTCTGGAGAATAGTCTATAGGCAATACAAATACTGTAGACACTCTATAGACAATCTATAGAGTTATGGCCATACACGTTTAGTAGAATTTTGTCTATAGATAGTCTATAGACTATGATTAGACAAAAATAAATATATGTAGGAAGGCAACCGAGTCTATGAGAAGTCTATAGACTGTCTATAGATGATTTTTGTAAGGGCGCGGCCGCGGTGATTTGACTCCATGGGCCGCTCCTGGGTTCACTACAGCGCAGGGCGACTCTCTACGAAGAGTTTATAACGGTTCCACTTCACTCCTAACGGAGCCTACGACGCTTAGAATATACAGCGATATCCCACCGCTGTGATTACAGCGACAAACACGGGTGTCCGCAGTATACGTTTGTGCTGCGCTTTGCCGCGGAGCACCTCGATTGTGCGCAGTTTATTTGACAGGACTAAGAACAAAACTGCGGCTTCGGGAACGAACCAGCCACGGCGACAAAAAGCGCCACACAGATCCAAAAGCAAATCCGAGCTTTGAGAAAAAAAAATCCCCGTATTGCTCAGCCCAGCTCGAAGAGGAGATAAGGTCGTTCTGTCCAGCAAGCCTCCAAATTGGCTCATGGAAGGGCTTCGCTCAAAACATGGGCTCGAAAAACAGGCGTCTTCGAGCCCTTCCGAAGAGTGAGATTGAGGAGGAAACACCACGCTTTGCAAGGATTTCACAGTGACTGCTGCTGAACGGGGGGAGTGATCGAGGGAAGGGTTAGGTTTCTTTAGCTGCGCGACCAAGTTTTGGTAAACAAGGTCGTTAACGCGGGAGGAGGTGCGCGAGGAGAGCACGGGAGAGTTATGATCGGGATGGCGAAGAAGAGAGGACAGCGCTGGGAGTTAGACGGTAAGCCGGTCGAGCCGTAGCGATAGGATGATGAGGCGAGCGCTGTTACGAAGGGAAGAGAAGCGTAGGATGGAAGATGCCGCTCTTTCTCTCGTCCCGTTTTCGAAGAAGGAGGGGAGAGATGACCTCTAACGGTGTTTAGATCTGTCGTCGCGAGATGAGGGAGGTGCGGGTTTTTTAGTGCGGACGCCTCTTTTAGAAGGAGGCGGCGGAGTGGAAGGCTTAGAAGAAACGTCTTGCATTCCTCATACAGAAAATACTTACCGGATTGCACTGAAGTATGCTTAAGAGCGGAAATGCGGAAGCCTTTTCCTTTCCTCCTTCTCCCTGTATGTTTCATTTCTGTATTTTTATTTTGAATTCGTTTTGTGTTTATTCATTTCTTATTTTTATTTTGTTTTATTTTTGTTTTGCTTTTGCATGCTAAGCATTCTCACTTATGTACATCGTTTTTTCATCGAATCAGTCACACAAAACGTGCTCCAAATACAGTATTCACTTTCATTAACTCAATTTAATTAACAAATTGCAAATAATCAACCAAACTTTTCACACTTCAAGACCTAGTCAATCACTATCTAACACAATCGAACTTTTGCACATTTATCTCCACAGAACGGCATAATCGTGAGGACAAAATTTGCGGACACTTTTCTCACGCGACATAACCATGTAATGCTTTCTCATTAAAAATTGACGCTGGTGGCTCGAATGAGCACAATTAATGAGGAGAAACGTTAACCCAAGCTCTCCTGCTCGCGGGAGCTTGCGGGACCTCCCAGACGAATGGTGCTTTATAGAAGGCTGCATAGTTAAGAACTCGTATACCATGATATTGCTACGCGCTTGCAAGAAGCAGAACAGAACATGTTAGAGCCGATGGTTTAAGTCTTATCGGCCATCCTACGTCATATACGTAGTCCATCCTACAACACTACCCATTTCGACGTCTCCGAGTACGTAACTATATGAAAAGCTTAAATAAGCGTTGAACTAAAGTGAGATACAAGTAAAGCGCAAGCAGAGAGAGTAACAAAAAAAAAGAATGCATTAACCTTGGACACAAACTAGTCAAGTTATTCATAAGTTTATTTGAGGAGGAAAAATCGCCATAAACAGTGTGGGCAACTTATCCAAGTGAAAACCGATTTACCTTTGTAGATTAAGCGAACGCAGAAAGGAAGAAAACCAATGAGAACGCAAAAATTGAACGAACTCAGTTGTAGGAAATAATCGCAAGAATAATTCGATCTTGAAAAAAAGGTTTTTAACGTGTCACCTTTTGAAGGATCACGACACTAATAATTAACCAGACTCAACAAAACTTGCGCTAATATATTTACTTATTTACTGCGCATACCTGCAGCGCCCACAGACATTATTCCAAGGGGGAAGAGTGGACGGTACATGAAAAAAGCATTAGGCCAGCAAAACTACAAAACAATACAATTTCCGATCGTTAACGAGCTAGTGAGGCCGAAGAGTAGCAGCTTGCTGAAAGGCCTGGCCGAAGATTTAAGTACGGTTAGCGGGTGAAAGGTCACGTTAAGAAGAACGTGATATTCCTCAAGCTTCGGGCTGGTGCAAGTATGATTGATTATAATTCGTCAAAAGGACCATCTCACGAATGCAAGGCATACCACAAGCTCCACAGTCTTTGCTGCTCTTTCTGTTAGCAAGATATGAAAAATAAAAAGTGCGCAAAGTGGCGATACGCAGAAGAGCGTAATGTCTCGTCTTGTCCCTTGACCAGGTTTCATGTTTTAAATCATGTACCAACCAGCCCCTCATGGTACGAATCCTGTTAAAAAGGCCTTTTAATTCTAGAGGTTTAGCTCCTGCTCTTTTGTGTTTTGTGTTTTTTTTACTTCAATAAAAAAGTTAGAAAAGGATTTAATTTATTTTCGCTTTAAGATTCTTTGGTTAGTGCCTATCTGTTTACAGAAAGAAGACTAGAGTTGTTTTCATGTAGCTACAACGTTGTATTAAAATATCGCAGGCTCACTAAGTCCTCAGCTTTCCTCTTGCACTTGTTGTGTTTTTTGAAAGTGAATCAATTCTTTTCTAATTTTGTTTTCATTTTTAAAGGCAGATTCTGCCATCAGCGAACGGTAATGAACGAAGAAGACGGGGGGCAGGAGTAAAGGGGTGGAAAAAACTTGTAGACCGTCCTTTGTAGACTCAAAATCCTTTTCAACGCGACAGCCACGGTGATTGCAAAAGACTCAGATTCACATCCGGGCTCTTTTCATAGGGGGAAACAAACTTTGTGCAAGGTCTTGGGGATGGTTCGTGACCTCTTATTTTTGTTTGTGTCGTCTGATAAGCTGACATTTCTTGGTTTTCGTGTAAAAGCGATACAAAGGAGCATCCTCAGTGCTCCGAAAAGCGTCTTCTAGCAGGACGTTCCTTTGAGCTAGTTGGTCCGACGTTGCTGAAAACGCAATAAATGAAGAATAAAACGAGGCCACGCGCACGAAACACACATCTTTCTGTGTACTATCATTTCTCCTTTTCTTCTGCCGCCATTTTATATTTCCAGCTATTTTTTGCTCCTTGGACACTACTCGATATGTGGTGCATTTCATGTTGTTGTCATACTTTTTCATTGCTTCGAAGAAAGCCGGTAGATACTATTTGAAACCCTTTCTCGCACAGGAGGGTCCGCTTCTCAAAGAGGATGCTGGAACAGGTTCTGTTTTCGACGAGCTATTGAATGCAGGGCACTAAAAGGACAACGACAACAGACTTTTAATTCTTTTCGGCCCAGCGATACCAATCGAAATCACTAACTTTGAAGCACGCAGACTTTACTTGGGTATGAAACTTCAGTTGTTTGTACGGCAAATCCAACATTTAGCTATTTTTCTACATATGTTAGCAAACATTCGTCTGGTAGAAAAATGATGCTTATTTTTGTCGTATCATGTCGAGGGGGTCTAGTAGTCCTCACTTTGTGTTTGCTCAAAATAAATTATGGAAAACCTCATTTATGTAGGCTGCAGGAATTCACAAATATTAGTGATTTGAAGCGGAATCATTAAGATGTGGAGGCCTTATATTATAAAGTGCGCCATGACCATGTTTATTTGCTTTGTGAGGACGACATATAGCCTTTTCTGTCATTTTCCACACTATACGCACTAAAAAGCGTTTTTTTCTCCTTATTATTCATTCGGCGCACTCGAGTGTTAGAGCATAAATAAGAAATATTAAGAGCTGCCCAAATTAAAGGATGAGGGGCCGCACACTGATGTCTATTCATCAAATGAAGTAGTATTCATCGCGTGAACCTTACAAAAACGTGCAGAATGTGAAAGCGACGATTAAGATGGTTGGTTCGAAACCCACCGCAAGACAAAGATGGGTACAAGCGTTCCCCGGCCAGGGGGTTAACCTATTTTCGAACACCTCAGTCTGCAAAGATGGTTCGTGTTACTGTGTTCAGTTGGGGGGCGGGGGGGGAGAGTTAAGTTCAAGTTCATGAGCTCTAATCGGAGTGTCAGAACACATGCACAGGTTAGCCATCTGTGCTTTTCGGGAGAACTTCACTTCAGCATGTGCCTGCAGTCATGTAGAAGCCCGATTCACTTCAGGTTGTAATATGTTGCGAAAAAAAAAAACTCAGAACACGTCTCCGCGTCTGCGAAAAATGTTTTCCTGTCACACCCCAGCTCACGCTCAAATATTCGCATTGCACACTCGTATTCATCGCGTGATTTCTATTTTTACTGACATAGTTGACAACCCCTCACCCTTACTAAGCTACGCAGAAATTACGGAGTACTATAAGATCACAAGAAGGAAATATCCTCTTCCTCACAAAACCCTAAGTAATTATGAAGAGCACATAATCAGGCGACTACAAACTAATACTCTGCCCAATCCTTACCTAATGAGTAAATGGTACCCAGAAACCTACCATTCGTCCTGCCCCTTCTGTGGAGCAGTTGGCACACTCTTTCACGCGGTTTGGGAATGTCAAGAAAACCCAGACTTGGACAGCAATCCCGATCCGACTCATGAGCGCTGGGAGGCAACCCTTCATAGCCACAGCCCACTCGACCAGAAATTGCTGGCTGAGAGGGGCCGGATTATGATGACGACCAATGGGTTCTCGTACTGAACCCACCCAGTTTTTGTGCTCTGAATAAATGTTTTTCCTCCTCCTCCTCTATTTTTACTGTGCTTAATTTGTAATGGAAAATACGAGAAACCCGTATTCTTCCATGTTATTTCATTCCACGTGCCCTTTTAATGTAATGCATTTGTTTATTTGTTTCTATCCTGAGGTTTCTTTCTGCTTTTTCGCTGTCTTCTCTCTAGGATAGATAACAGGCTCTCTTCCTCTTTTTAGTCCCCTAATCCCTCTTCCCCAGTGCAGGGTAGCCAACCGGAACCCCTTTCTGGTTAACATCCCTGCCTTTCCCTCCTCCTCTTTATCTATCTCGCTCCGAAGCAGCTCAGCACTCCCCCCCCCCCCCCCCCCCACACACACACACACTCCTCCCTGGGGTTTCTACCTACTCGTCAGTAAAGAAGTGAGGCCATTTAATGACAAGTATATTCGGATGGGCTACACAAAGTAGCTAAAAATGAGCACCAGGTCATCCGCCTCGGACTGTTTGTGTTGGCGCAAGGCGGGAAAGTCGGGCTTACTCTCCGTGATTATCTGCTTTGTTAGCGCTCACCGATCAATCAAACTGTCTCGCTTCGGGGGCCGCTGTCCGAGCCCGAAGAAAACAAAACACGGATGGAAGGGTGGGAGGGTGGGAGGGCTGCTGGTGCAGCTGGTAGGTACTCGTCGGCAGGTCGTCTCCTCAGTTTAAAAAAATTACAGGATTGCACTTAAGTCTGCTGAAGAGCAGAAATGTGAAAGCCTTTCCCTGTCCTCTATGTCGCTCCATTTGTAATTTTTTACTTTCTTTATTTTCACAATTGTAATTTCTCTTGATATCAATTTTTTTATTTGAATTTTTATTTTATGTTATGCTTTTTATATTTTTTATTTTTCCCATTTTTTGTTCCATTACATATATGTTGCTTATGAACTTTGCATAATTAACTTTTACATTTTTGTTTTATTTACCCTACAATTTATGATTGACAGTTCGTGCGGACTAATTCTCGTCCACAAACTTCCGTCTCCAACTTCAGTCCACGCCACTCATGACCAAACAAAGGCTTACGCCTTAATTTGTTAGTAAAGTGCAATCTTATGCTAACGTCACTCTTTAGATTCTCACTGTCGTAAAAAGGATAAAATAGAGACCTATACGAATATTTCCTCAGGTATTAAGGTACTTTCAAAGAAGTACCTTAATACCTTCCAAAGAAGTAAGTACCTTTGGAGAAATTTTTGGCACGCGAGACTCATTTACCCCTGTGGTTAGCAGGAAGAAAAGGAAACGCCCCAATTGCGTCTTAGTCACCTGTGAGCAAGCGCTGGCTTTTATGATGCGCCTGTTTCTCCCACGTATAATTTTCTTTAAGCGCGTGTCTTGTAAAAAAAATTGCGTTTATCAGAGCTTGAGAAAAAATTTGACTGTTTCTCAAGCTACGAAATAGAATTAAGGCGCGAGTTATTTTTTTCGTATCCTTCCTTGTCGTAAAATACAAGCAATACATACAAACCTATTTGAGAATTTTTAATTCAAACTTTAGATGTTTGGTGGTCCTTTTTGACTGAAAAAGTGCACTGTCTAATATTCGTCTGCACTTCAGTTTACTTTTAGCTACGCAGTGCTCATAGGTGGAGTGTAAAGGCAGGGTAACATCACAATTTGACTGCAGGTTCGTTATGAAATAACCCTTTTTTATTTTTAATTGGCTCATCCACTGCCGTACTGTTTTACGGACGAGAGCCATTATTGGGGTGGTAGCTCAAAACGAGCGAATTGCAACAGAACGAAAGCTCCTTCTGCTCAGGTGTGTATGGTTCAGCTCACTGACACATTTTCAAAGTATTTGAGACATTGCTTCGCCTGCTTCACGTCAACGTCAAGCGACGCATAACGCTCCAAGGTCTTTCTGCGCAACCTCTTATTGAAGAATTGCATTTTTTTCTTTCCTTTTTGTCTGTGAAGACAGTACGACGCTAAGGCCGCCTTATATGTAGCCCATTCATTTTTTTCTTGTTGAATTTGTTCCCCCCACGGAATTGACACCAATCCATTTTTGCGGGCGCTCAACGCGTTCCGTAGCACTGGCGGAAAATTAGCTGTGACGCTCTTGGGCAACAACCTAACCGTTCACTTTTGCAGTGACGCAAACTGCGCCGCCGTGACGTCAGCGGATTCGACCGTGTCGAGTATGGTTAGCAAAAGGCGGTTCGACCAGAGGCGCATTACTCATTAGGCCGGCTTTCCTGCTCAGTCACTTTCTCCTGAAAGGTGATCTCCTTTCGCGTTGCATCACATGTCGTCTGGGGCAGTCGCTCCTGCTCGAAAGTCATCTAACACCAGGCGGCGTTAAATGCGGCAAGGGTAATCACGCTGTCTAGTACACGCGAAGAAAGAAAAGTTTTATGGGATTAGCTTGCAGGCGTAGTAGGGGGCCCGGAGAGGGGGGGGGGGGGGTGACATGCTACGAGAGGGAGCCAAGGCCGTAGAGACGTTCTTCCAGAGCGGTCTTTTCCCCGGCTTTCGTGGACGTTAAGTGAAACAGAACGTTATTGTTCCAGCACAGGACGCCATGTTTCGGTTGTGCTGCAAACGATCTCGGAGGCCCTAGTGCAGTTGGTCTGTTGCTTTCTATTTCTTCCGTGCATCGCGTCAGCAGTGCGAACACAAATGGTTTAAGCTGGAGTCTATTACATTTAGTTTTGCCAAAGCTCTCTTATCGGTGCTCATTCTTTCCTGCGGGGTGCGGCGTGCTGTAGGGGGGTAGTGTGCGGTGCTTTGGGTTGTTGTTGTCCTTGGCCTCAGGCAAAGTGGCGCATGCACACAGTGTGAGATCGGCCAGGGTGAGTTGCAAATTCAAACCGGAGAAGCACATTGACGTAATTAAGTTGCAGTCACTAGTGAAACTGCGATTGTTTCCCCCCTCTCTCTGCTGTCTCCTTCTCCTCTCATTCCGCCCCCACTCCGGCTTAATCGAAGTATGTTCTCTGCACCTTTCGGTGATAGTGGCAGCGCGATAGATGTTTTCAGAGAACAGTAAAATAAAAATTACAATAAAAGTGTGACAAAAATACATATAACAGTAACAACATAGGTAACGTCTGTTCCAGAAGTAACCAGGGTGCCCGGTTTGCTTCTCAGTTTTATAGCGGGACAGTTACCGCACCCATCAAGCTATAGATGACTCTGTGGTAAGGACAACCCATTTCCGCACCTTCCAATACCTTTCGGTTTTTAGAGCCGCCACGGTGGCAGAGTGGTTATGGCACTCGGCTGCTGACCCGAAAGACGCGGGTTCGGTCCCGGCCGCGGCGGTCGAATTTCGATGGAGGCGAAATTCTAGAGGCCCGTGTACTGTGCGATGTCAGTGCACGTTAAAGAACCCCAGGTGGTCGAAATTTCCGGTGCCGTTCACTACGGCGTCTCTCATAGCATGAGTCGCTTTGGGACGTTAAACCCTCATAAACCAAACCAAACCAAACCTTCTGGTTTTTATGGAAGCCGCAGGGGCTCCACTATACGAGGCAGAAGCAAACCGTTAAATAATATTAATTGGTTTTTTGGGGAAAGGAAATGGCGCAGTATCTGTCTCATATATCGTTGGACACCTGAACCGCGCCGTAAGGGAAGGGATAAAGGAGGGAGTGAAAGAAGAAAGGAAGAAATAGGTGCCGTAGTGGAGGGCTCCGGAATAATTTCGACCACCTGGGGTCTTTAACGTGCACTGACATCGCACAACACACGGGCGCCTTAGCGTTTTTCCTCCATAAAAACGCAGCCGCCGCGGTCGGGTTCGAACCCGGGAACTCCGGATCAGTAGTCGAGCGCCCTAACCACTGAGCCACCGCGGCGGGTCCTACAGCCTGGTTACTTTTGGGAAAGACTATACGTACCTACAAGAGAAGAAAGAGGTTGTTTTAATGACGCGCGAAGAAGAAAGGCGTAACATTATAAACAAACCAAAACTTGCAAAACTTGCGCATTTGGCGAAGCAATGCCAGGGGCTATGCGATAATCGCCCCTGTCCGCGTACATGAAGAAACAAGCATTGGAGGACGACCCTGACGTTTGGTATTGCGTTTCTATGCGGGCGCTGTAGGAGTAGGCAGCGAAGCCTTTCTCTCGCTTAATGGCAAACGGTCCGGAAGAAGAGCGAGCGATGCAAGGACGAAGGAAAGAACGAAAGACACCACTTAAGAAGCTTGGCACGGAAAAGAAAAACAGAATGAAATAGATGCAGGGCGAGGCTGTCGAGAGGATAAGTGCAGCGAATGCGAGGGAGTTGGCAGCGAGGGAGATCCAGACATCCCGGCTGATGGATGGTAGGGACGAAGCTCCCTAATGGGAAAATAAGGAGCTTAGTGGAACGCTTAAAGCACAATTACATCACCTCGCGCATGCTTCCTCGAAGGCTCCTCACGGGTTTCTGAGAGAGGGTTGTGTGCGTACGACAAGAAACGAAAGAGGAGATATTGCGAGGAGAAAAGGAGAGCCGACAATGGTCCCGGACAGAATTGGGCCAAAGTAAGGAAGAAAAGAATATAGGAAGCATGCCTTGGAGGCGATAACGCGTACAGCTACAACGAAGAGAGGAAATAGATGGTCAAGCAAACTAGATAAGTGATAAAACGGGACGCTGTTAAAGAAGGAAAAGGCTTCGATGCAAAACCGTTCTTTTACCTTGATTTCTTGACGAACAAATGTTGGTCTTTTTGTGAATTATGGACATTACACTCACACTGCTTTCTTTCCTTGCAGGGCTGAGGGAGGATAATATAGGAGGTGCGGAGCTGTTCATGATGTAATAATAATAATCATAATTGGATTTTGGGGAAAGGAAATGGCGCAGTATCTGTCTCGTATATCGTTGGACACCAGAACCGCGCCGTAAGGGAAGGGATAAGGGAGGGAGTGAAAGAAAGGAAGAAAGAGGTGCCGTAGTGGAGGGCTGCGGAATAATTTCGACCACCTAGGGATCTTTAGCGTGCGCTGACATCGCACAGCACACGGGCGCCTTAGCGTTCTGCCTCCATAAAAAAGCAGCCGCCATGGTCGGGTTCGAGCCCGGGAACTCCGGATCAGCAGCCGAGCGCCCTAACCACCGAGCCACCGCAGCGGGTGTTCATGTTGCGCAGGTCTTAATTTAAGGCGCCATACTAATTGGCCAGGCTGTCAGTGTGATTGTTTCGATAACATTGACGTCTTTAATGACGTTGCAAGACATTAAATAAGCTTACCCAAGGCGCTAATGTGAGTGTAGCGGCACAAACGCGGCAATAATCGTGCACTCGCACCAGCAGTACCAAAACGCTCCAATTGGCGTCGGAATTTGGCACGTTTCAGCTTTTTTTAAGTTTACATGAACAATAAAGGAGTGGTTGGAACGGCATAGCGGCTCCGGCGACCCCTTTTCATTCATTAATAGAAACCGCTTGGTCTGACGGTATACAGTTCAACATAGCACAAACACTAACAGAACACAACATATAAAACAAAGTACAAGCCTCTTACGGTAAACATTTCGCTGGTTGAACGATATGTCAAGCGTTTTCTTTCTCATGGGTTAGAGTATGCATGTTGCAATCGTCTACAGAGGGCGCGAGGGGTGCGCTTCAGAGCAAAGAAAAAATTTAGAGGACGCTTAAGCTTCGTCTTTAAGATTAGGACGCGACAGCGTGTCGCAGCGTTGCCAAGGTATACACGGAACGCCAACGCCTGTTTGACGCGTCGCGTGGCCCGTTGGACAATTTAAGGAAAGAACACCTGTCTCACAATTCTCGCTGGAGACACGTACCGCGCCGTAAGGGAAGGAAATTCCGTTCCCTGAGGTGTTACGGCTGTGATCACGTGATTCAGCCGCCATCTTGAAATCTGACAGCGGATGGAGAAACGGACGCGAAACGAGCAAATGTAAGTAGTTAGAACTAACGCTCTTAAGACTTCAAGACAAGCCTCACTGAGTGCGAATACGCGGAGGATGGAGCCTGCGACGTGCCTCAAGGTCGAAGTAGGGATGGACGTTGCGACCAGTTGCACGTATAAAAACAAGCAACGGATTTTGTTTCCGTACAGCGTATTGCGTCGTAATATGTCTGGCATCTCCTGTTTACGCGCAGTGCGTGGCAGTATTGCGATGCTTTATCGCGAGGCGTTCTCTCGCCTTTCCTAGCCTAATTGCCATTGATTACAAAGCTCCGCGAGGGGCTATGGGCTTAATTAACGCTCGGGTGGACTCGTTCCGGAATCCTGGTCGATGGGGATATAGCGGTATTTGCGACGGGCGTAATGGTTCGTTCTGTAGCTCCAAATGCGCCAATTCATTTGTCGTGCCATGGCATTCTTTTTTGTACGTGAATGTGAGTTTGTGTGGGCATGTGCAAGTATGTGTATATGTATATCGTATACAACTAGGAAGGGCATTCAGCATGCGAAAATAAAATAAAGCGTGCCATTATTATTGCGCTTTTTCTATTACTATGGCGCATGTGATTATCGACTCTCATGCTACCACCAAACAGCCCAATTGGAGCGAGTCAAAAGTGGATCTAGCCTTTTTGTTTACCCGAGTTCGAACCTGACCACGGCGGCTGCGTTTCGATGGAGGCGAAACTCTAAGGCGCCTGTGTGCTGTGCGATGTCAGTGCCCGTTAAAGATTCCCAGGTGGTCGAAATTATTCCGGAGCCCTCCACTACGGCACCTCTTTTTCCTTCTTTAACTCCCTCCTTTATTCCTTTTCCTACGGCGCGGTTCAGGTATCCAACGATATATGAGACAAATACTGCGACATTTCCTTTCCCCAAAAACCAATTTTCGTCTTCCTTTTGGTTTACTCACGTGTATAGGAGTCCTATTTAAAGAAACAAGTCCAGGGAATCAGGACAAACCCTTCTAGTTTGCACGTCTGCCGTCACATTGCGCGTGGGGCACAGAGCACTCAAAATAACCTGAGATTTTCGAATGCTTGGCACAACTCATTTATTTTGAATGACCGACGGATGTTGTTGGTGTATGCTCCGGTAGAAGTTTATAGGTGAATTTTTGCAGCGAGGAAGAGTCCGCCGTTATTACGTTTACGTTCGCGCAGAATATCTCGGGACTCTGTAGTCTTTAAGTTAAAGTTACAAAAAGTTACAAGACATATAAATTAAGGCCAGAAATATGTCAGTTTGGAATTAACTTATACACTACTTCGTTGCAAAGAGCAGCTGGTGTCTGCGGGGAATAGGCGGGCCCACCGGCATTCAGAAAATGCTGTCGACTACATGTTACCGGTTCAGTCAGTGTTCCCAATGGATTCTATGGCTGCCTGAATCGCCATATCTGTAAATATGCCCACAGGAAACACGGAATGGCTACTAGATGTGAGGAAAGTTGCATTATTGCGATGCTGAAGGGTAAGGGGACAGAATCGAACCGTGCAATGTGTCTCTATTAAGAAAAGGAAAGAGAGATCTCAGGTCATCTGCGGTTAGCGTGTGTACTGGTGAAGCACACCCGGGCCACACATAGGTTGTTTCTTGGTAGCATAGACTGAGGTCACTATAGATGTCGTCAAAGCTTGTTGTAGGTATAGACCCAAAACAGCTCTTGACTGGATGTCTGCAAGCACAATCTTTTTTTCATTAAGTTTACTGCCGGTATATGTAGCCTCGCCCCCCCCCCCCCCCTCCTCCCTCTCCATTACTGTGGGACGAAGGATAAAGTTGTCCTCCCAGAGTTTGAAGAGACGAAGTGTCACAGTTCGTCCAGCAAGCTTGCCAACCCATAAAGTGTTGCACACAAATTTTTCCTACCAAACAGAAACACTTGTACTTTAGATGAAGGTTATAGAAGGAAGTGAGTTTGGATGGCTTCAGTATAAAGATGACCATTGCATGCAGCTGCGAAAAATATGCGGAAATGAACGAATTTGAAGCGTACGTTGGTAGCTCGCGCCGAGACAAATAAAAGCCAACGAAATGTTGGTTTACAGCGTATGACTAAGGTTCTTGAGCAAAAAAAAAAAAATGTCTTGCCATTAGCGTTAAACATTTTCTGAAATTACTCGCCTGTATGCGACGGTAATGGCGAATATTAAAGCTAGATAATACAGAAATAAACCCGATGAGAGAGTTTAGGTAAAAAAGGAAGGGCTGCAGTAAGGACAGGAGTGGAAGGGAACAAGGCAAGGAATGCACTCGGTCGTGCGGGGAACGAAATATTATTCGGTTATATTACGGCTAGGCTCATCTCCGTAGTTGCAGAGACGTGGATCGCAAGATTCAGCGGGAGAGAGAGAGAAACGGTTCTGTTCCGAGAAATCCAAGAAATACATTGCAAGGGCGAAAACATGTACATCCCGTGGACTCTTTGTCGCGAATGCCATTCATAAGCGCGAATCCAAATCGGAAGAAGGAAGTGGTTCATTGTATTTATTTGAGTTCCTGGAAGGCCAAGCATGAGCTACTCTTGACGAATTGGACGCTCGGGTTATCTTGGACTCCCTGCTGCCTTGAGAGTCGAAAAGACGAGGGCATAAAAAAAAGCGGCAATTTTGAACGCATGTAGCAAGTAAGAAAAATGTCTCCTGTCTTGTTCGTCGCATTTTTCTCTGTGAGGACCATCAAAAAAAGAAAAACAGCTACATTGTTTCTCCTTGCTGCCGGCTCAATTTTGCTGTCGTAAGAAAAAGTGCTCCGAGACGTTCCAGGAAAGGAGAATTAAGCGCCGGCCACATTTCAACCAAGATTGCATTCGCCACGTGTTGCTGAAAGTTAGCTCGATTTAGCTTTTTTGCAAGGAGCGGGAGAGCGTGTGCTTGAAAGATTGGGGTACGGAAATGATCACTTAAGTATTAAAGCGCGAAAGCTAGACAAAAACACAAAACGTTTGGTGAGCAATTCTTTTATAAGTACGCGCTTTTATCTGGTATCTCACCGCCTTGCATGAAAAATTTCTCGCTATATATCTCGTTTGAGCAGGGATAATAGCGAAAGAAAGCTCACTTTCAATTTCGGGGGGGTTGATATACAGCGAATAGTGATAAATATTCTACCCGAATTTTTCCGCACAAAGCCGTGACGCACTGTAAGTAGTGGTTTATTTGTATTTGCTAACGTTCTTGAAGCAACGTTTCTTTGTCTTTTTACCTCCGCATACTTTGAAGTCACAGCTGGGAGATAAAATGAGACAAATGCGTGGAAGATAAGAGGCGATTTTTAATAAACATTTATCTCGATGAAAGCCCTCTGATTTTACGAAATGCTCTGTGCCGGTTTATGAAATAGCGTGAGTTAGAGCGTATACGTTGAAAGACAAGCCTTTTCTAAGCTTTCATGCAGTTTTGTGCCACGGTGGCCAGTGAAGTGGACAAAGAGTTGTGAACAAAGACAGTGAAGAGTGATTACTGTGTGATAAAAAAAGGATGGCTGGTATCCACTTGGAAGAACTGGAAGGTATATCGTGCCCGCATATTTCACCGAACCTGAGCTGTGCTTTGAGGCAGCTTCGGAAGCCAGTTCAAGGTTAGTAGCGAAGAGCAAGCAACCCTGTAGAGAGGTATTTATTTAGCCCTTTAGGACCAAGGTTTTTTTTTTATTTTGCCCCTTTCGCCCCTTCCTGTTTTCTTGTTATTTAGCCGTTGACGGCATACTTTTATACTAGCAGTATTTGGGGGTTCATTTCGCAGTGGCATAGATGGAAATGAGGAAGCTGATAGGCTTGCTGCGTGAGCTGCCGAACTGAGTCGTGTCGATGTAAACCAACTTACGTACCAGGATCTCAAGCCACATATTGGGACTGCACGCAGCAAAGAGTGGCAGCGGGATTGGGATGAAGAAACAGAGAACAAGCTCCACGCAATAAAACAGAGGATTGGAATATATGCTACAGAAAAACAATATAGATTCAAAGAAGTTGCTCTCTGTAGACTGAGCCTAGGGCTACATACACTATGCACTCACATCTTTTGGGGGATACAGCGCCACCGCAATGCGAGAGACGTGGAGCCCACACCTCAGTTGTCCACACATTAATCGTGTGCCCGAGATTGGAAACATAGAGACGGCAGCACTTCCCAGAGTTGTACGCATTTATAGCACCGATGCACCCTTCGTTATTTTTAGGTGGTGACCGCATGTTTTTATTGCATAGGGTTTTTAACTTTATATAATGTTGGTTTTTTAAAGAAATTTCTCATTTCAAGTAACCCTAGCCCCTCCTCATTGCTGAGGAGAAGGCTGAGCTTAGCCGCAGCTGCCAGATACGTCGCCCCTCTTGCTCGAGCAAGGGCTGTGGTTGAGGCTTCCTGGCCTCGTCTTTTACAAGTAACGACTGTCACGACACTTTTTAGACGCTATACTCTACTTTAGGCCATTTCACCTGACATATACACCTTCTCGACACACTATAATCATGCACAAACTCACTAATCTTGGGCTCTGTAAAGCCGGTGATAATATTAACAACTGCTATATTTTAGCCTGATCTGACCAGAAACCTTGTGTTTGGCGCTCTTTGGTCTGAGGTGCCCTTGCGCCACAAAAACCCAGCATCATCATCTTCGTCATTTGAGGGTTCATTCACAACTCAGAAGTCGAACAAGTCGTGTTTAACACTCGTGTGTCCAATAATAGTGTTTGTGCTCGATTTTCATTCAAGATTCTACGCTTGTTTGTAACGGAGGGAAATGTCCTCGCTATGCAGGTTCTATGTGCGAACGTTTGGCTGGCATTCCTGATTTCCGCGGAATATTTTTCTGCAATTAAGATCACAGTGTCTTTGTATGCAATACATTTTGTTCTTCTGACAAGAATCTGCGTGGTTTCGTATAATTCGTCATGTTTAAGTGTGTAGTCAATTCAACAGTTTATGTTACACAGATTGGCAACATGGCCATGGTGCATTCGCATTAGGAACAGCGTATTTGTGTGTGCTTAGGAATGATGAAAGTGAGCATGAATTTTCAGTTATTTTCACGCCGAAGCACCTTATGCCTTTCGTGCGTATTGCTGCAGCTGTTTGCATGGGACCGCTAACTACAGTTACGGCTTGCTGCGGTTATTATTCACATGCGACGAAAATCAGCAGGACTTAACGTTCGAGGGAACACTGATGTGGGTGAAACTTAAACAATGTCAGGTCTGTCTTCTAACCGAACCTGTTCTCTTTTAAGCGTCAGTGCTCAGAAGATGAGAAGCCGGCGCCTCAAGTGTCCGAGGAGACGGCGACCGAGAAGGGGGCAAAAAATGCGTAGAACTGCCGGAGAGGCCGGTTGCCTGGTTTGCCGGCGCCATGAGGACGTCTATTTTTTAAGCGATATTTATTGCCACAGGGCATCAATAATGGGTAAAGGTGTGATGAAATATGTAGCAGGGATTAAATTAATGGAAAAAGCCTAGCTGATTTGATGAAGTCCAGTAGAGAACGATGGTACGGTCCCTGCGTCCAGTCAATGTATGAAGGGCTGCTTGGTGAAAGACCCTCTACCATCAGGTGCCGGATCCTTGTAGGCTTGAGAACTGGGCAGTCCCACATTAAGTGATGAATTTCGGCTTCAATGTCCTCGTGTTAACATATCGGACACCCTGCCCGAGGAAACTAATCTCGGTACTGAGGTCATTATTTCTCCCTCGCTCGAGGCCCGTCAGCAGACGTGATTCAGCCCACCAAAGGCTAGCAGCACCCTATTTAGACGTCTCGGCACTGCCAAAGGCAAGAGGCGTTTAAGATAGTAGCCAGAGGGCCCTTGCGCTTCTCATTCATTCATTCATTCATTCATTCATTCATTCATTCATTCATTCATTCATTCATTCATTCATTCATTCATTCATTCATTCATTCATTGTTGGAAACGATGACCTGAGACCTAAGGGGCGAAGTGCGAAGGCTAGATGCGGGTTAGGACGCTGCAGTCTGAAACGAAGCCTATCAGGGCACTGAGCTTGTGCTTTCTGTCGTCACTGGGAGCCGTCTAGTTTTCGTATGCCTCAATGTGGAGGCCAGAAATGGAGGCTTGCCTTGCCGGTGCAGGTCGAGATGGGGTGACGTAGATCGGCGTTCCGGAGAAGCGCTTCTAGTTTTCTTGGCTTCGACCAGATGGCGCATAGATATTTAACATTCAGAAATAGCGTGTTGCCATTATCCGTGACGTAATAGAGAGAGAGAATGACCGAGTGGCTGTCACTGAAGCGCTATAGGCCGGTAGGCTTAGCGGCACTGGTTTTTCGCTTTCCAGAATTCATGGCAATGTTGAAAAGGCGGTGCCTTCTAACTAACGTGTGCCAGTAATCTGTCTTTCAGCGCACCCTCACCTCTCCTGATCTCCGGGTTTCGAATCAGCATTAAGGAGAATGGAATACAAAGTGCTTCGCTTAAGATATCTGCCCTGGCTTAACATATAGCTTAGAGATTCTTCCCGTGCAAGTGCATTATGTTTCCTCACAACCGTTCATTTCTTCTGTAATTGTAAACTTAGGAATGTCCGTTGGTATCACTGGACTAGAGAACATCCGAGCCGAAATTAACAAGATTTATGAATAAGGGGAAATGATAGTAATGCAGGTTACAGAAAACCGGTGGTCAGTTAAAATTACACATAGGGTATCAAGGGAACGAAAAGGCAATGAGACAGTTTGCCATGTCGTGAGGCAAATAACAACAAGACAATGAGGGGAGTCAGAAAGGTAATATGCATTTGCGTGCTTACAAAGCTTTCTCAAAGAGCAAGGACTGAGGGCGGCAAAAGTCAGTGGTAGTTGGAGTCCATTGGCTTCTGTCCAGCATTAAACTTAACACGGCAGATAGTGATGATGATGATGAAAATGATGATTTGTGTCTCTCTGTGAGGTGGATCTACTCCCTATTATATATACTTTAGTGCCCAAGTTTCAGCGAATCTAGGATCAAATCAAAGAAACAGCTCAGTGATATCCCTGCATAATGTTAAATGTCCGTATCGGAAGTCTTGATTCGATCCTCTATTCCCCGCGTTTCCTTTAAACTTTTTATTATTTATTAGCAACAAAACATGGACTCTTTTATAGATGGCTTTACGTGAGTGCTGTTATTAGAGAAAGCTGCTAATAGAAAGATGATTCTTAATGTGAATGAAAATCAAATGACAAGATTAATAATAAAGCTGGGCAGCTTTATTCGGATCATGGCCAGTATGGTTTGCCGTGGGGACTGTGTTTCGTTGTTGTGAAACACATTGCTCGTCGATTCGTGCGTGTATTTTCTACGTTTTTTTTTCCTGCTGTCTAGTGTTGCTGCATTCTTCCGTTATCATTTGCCATCCCTGAGCGAGGCAGGTATGGAGTCTTGCCACGAGCGTTCTCTTCGTACAACGCTTTTTTTTTTTGGGGGGGGGGGGACTACAAATTTGCAATTGTAATGCCTCCATTTGAATGCACTTTTAAAACGGCGCGTTGCGGCCTGGACGTACTATATTTGATGTTTATGCAAAGCGCGCTCAAGCTTTAGACGTCTGTCTTCATGCAAGCTGCCACAAGGCAGTAGAAACATTATGCGACTATGTTTAGCCACGCTCGGCAGTTCTTTCGGGGTCAGTTCACTTGCTTAAATTAAATAAGAAAAGCGCGTATGGCAAGAGACGGGACTGAGTGTACTTTTTTTGATAAGGTTAAAAACAACCTGCGCTCATAAGGTGCGTCGAAGTGATCGATTTAGAAAAACTAAACATTCTGCAAGCGGCCTTCTGTGCAGTGTCGATGAACTCAGATCGACTCAAGTGTCCCATGCGCTGAAGAAATACAAATCAGACATCAGTACCTCAGAAAACAAGAAACTAAACCAGTAGTAGTTTCGAAACTGCTTGAAGAGAGGTATAGTGCAAACAACAGAAATAAACTTGTATTTCTGCAACAGCACGGAAGCGGCGAAACTCAGAAGCTAGACATTGAGGTGGAGCGAAGTGCAGAAACTGCGCTTTTAAGCAAAGTCACTGAGGGTACAGTGTAAAGACAGTAATCCCGAAAAAGTAGAGCACATACAAAGCTTCAGCCGTGGATCCAGCTTGAATTCGTTATGCAAATTTTGTGGTCCCCGGTTGGCTCTCTCGTCGCGCTTTGCGTGATCAAAAGTTTTGCTGAGGTTCAACGACGCGGCTGATGTTGTGGAGAGTTGAAAAACAGCGACCCGGAGGTAATTTAGCAAATTCCGGAAAAAAACTCAACCAGCCCATTAGAGAGTAAATGTTCAGGGTGTTCGGGCAGACACTTGCTTGATGGTTGTCAGCTGCGTTTCGGGTCAGCCATTGCCCACTCTCTTACCTTCTTATGCAGACTCAGTGTTTCGCGACAAAAAAAAAAGTAAACGATAAAAAGTCACCAAAATATGTTTGTGCGGAAAATAGCTGCTCTACCTGTGCATTTTTTTCCCAACAACGTTCATGAGTGCCAAACTGTTGAAGCGCGAATTTTTTCAGGAGTCTGGGTCATTGAGCATATGGAAGACTTAGTAATGAGAGCTTTCGGAATAGTTAGACCATACTTTGTTGTCGGTTTCTGAGAGGAAGAAACGGGGCTGTGCTGCTTGGCTCTCAATAGAGGCATTTAGACCTGTAAGCTAAAGCCTGCGCCGAACTACAGTCTCAAGTACAGTTTTCTGCTCTTAGTTTGATTGCATATTGATGACAGTGTGATGGTAGCTTCGCTTCGATGGCGACTTTTTCGGCGTTCACTCGAGCCCGTTGATCCGAAAGAGGAACAACCAGTGCGATTTGTTATTAGGAGAACAAATAAAGCGTGAAATGAAAAGGTAAGAAGAACAACAGGATATTAGAGGGTTTTTGCATTGCTGTTCGAAAAATATAAGCTATGGCAACTATGACCATACTGCAAAGTTTGGCTTGGCAAACGGGACAATGGTAGTGACGATAACACGTTACTGTCTTGGCTGTACAGCTTTCTAATATAATATAGAGTAAAGCTCTATATTATCTGGAAACACTTGGAACCGATCATTACCTCGTTTGACCCGCAGGGGCGGTAAATAACTCCCCGCTTCAAGAAAGCAACCGACGGGTGTTGGCGGTGTTGATGATGTTACGATACTAGCCATTAACTTATATTACTAAAATTGGCTTCACTCGTCCATAGGGGCTAAAAATGGACTTTATATCTGTATTTTTATTAGAGTTTGTTTTTCTCTAGTTGAACCAATCTTTTCTTTTATCACTCAGCTTCATCCTACGATCATGCCTTCATTAATCACAATGCTTTCAAAGGTGCAGGAGCCCAAATGTTTAATGTCCGTTAGAACTAAGCTATATATTTAATTTTTACTCCCAGGGCTCGTTAATTAGCGGCATGAGAGAATACCATTGCCGTTAGAGAATTCTTTGATATCGGGCCTAAATTCAAGGTAATCTTGGTTTGGTTTATAGAGGTTTCACGTCCCAAAGCGACTCAGGCTATGAGAGACGCCGTAGTGAAGGGCTCTGTAAATTTTGACCACCTGGGGCTCCTTAACGTGCACTGACGTCGCACAGTACACGGGCCTCTAGAATTTCGCCTCCATCGAAATTCGACCGCCGCGGCCGGGACCGAACCCGCGTCTTTCGGGCCGGCAGCCGAGCTCCGTAACCACTCAGTCACCGCGGCGGCTAAAGGTAATCTTGGATTTCACGGGTGCTTTGGAGTTTTTTTCTTGTTTCTCATAAACCACGCGTCAAGAAAGTCTGTGCCCCATACGCTCTTATTAGAAAATAAGTTTCTAATTGCTTAGGTGCCGGCATTACAGAGCTGCCAGTAATAGCGCTAAGTGCGAGTTAAACTAAGTCTGCTCCTGTATGGGGCACGTTTGTACATGTTTGCGTAACTTTCAGTTTCGTGTGTTGTCATAGCTTTCTAAATATTGCGCCAGACTCTAAGGTATACGATTGAGCGCCACGTCAATTCAACACTCTTCGTTTAGCGACGACACACTCTCATACCGCAATAAGCACTTTTGACAGGCGCCTTGTTAACGAGGAGAACGCCCGTTTGGATTACCGATAGCAATTCTAAAGCTCCGGTAATGCGATTAGGCTCTAGTTTTCGATGCAATAAAAAATTAAGAGGCCCATGTTTCGTTTGAGCAACATAAGTTCAGTCCCCTGTCCGTTATGCCGCGCACTAAGGCCTGAATTGCACTTGACACGTGGCTAAATAGTGCGAAACACACATGTTCAGAGTATCAAAATAAATGCAACGTGACATGCACTGCCTGTCGCTTGAAATCTTTGCACCCATTGTTTGCGTGAACTCAGATACTCAAACGCAAATGGAGTAAAAATAAAGGCCAGTCTTTTGCTTGCATTATAATCAATGAATAACTAAAAAAACCCCTTTCAGCTGCTAGAAATGCGAGCCTGATGAATAAGCCGTGATGTCACGAGTCGCGTCTTGTGTTCGACCCTGTCAGGGAATGCAATTCTGTCTAAACAGTGTGGCGCTATCACTTGTCGTCGTACCCGGTTTCACAATAATTTGACGAAAAAAAAACATGAAGCCTTATCTGGACGCAATGCATAACGTCACTCCATTATGCCCAATCAGCGTGTCGCTTTGGACCTTGTGTGTTACGCCAACGACGCTGACGCCAAATAAACAGTAAACACGGGCTCAACAACTGTCGGTATCAAAAAGAAAAATATTCCAGAGACGCTGAGTACACTGCCCATCATAGAATGTGGTAGCATATGACGTACACCAATAATAATTTAATTTGCAGGTTTAACTCTGTCATCGTTTCTTGGGGTTTTGCTGTATGTTTGCGGGGAGATGGTGCTTCGAAGCACCTATTTTTGTTGTTAGTAAAGCGGCCACGTGTCCGAATTCAGGTTATTGGTCTTATCGGCTTGCTCTTGAAAGATGATGAAGCTGATGATGGAAGATGATGAAGACGACAACACCCAAAGCACAGCGCGATACACTGGCAGTTTCACACGTGGGATGGTTGGCTGCAGCGAAGGCATAGTGGTCTAATGCAGCGTCAGGACGCTTTGGCGGGCTAGTTGATTATGGTTCAACTTGTAACGTATCATGAAGCGAACGGCGCAATCTAAGACACACAATAGGACGAAGAGCGAGACGAACACAGCACTGGCTAACAACTGACGGTTTATTTCCGCGACGTCTTGTACAAATACACAGATAACGCCAAATAGATTCAGAACGTACGCAACTAGAAAAAAAGGCGACTAAAACGAATGCTCAGCATAACAGCAAGACAACGAGTAAGCTTCCTCCGGGAGTGGCAGCACCTTCTGCTGCGGTGCAATTCAAATACTGCTGATTGCTGATACCCCACGAATTTTCCAGCCCCGGTTATTTCTCTCGTGCAGCCGTCAAGATTTCTTGCAACCCCTGTGGCATAACTACATCGTGTAATACATTGTATTTTTTTCTGCTTTTTATTTTGTTCACAATCTCTGCAGTGAACGCCGAAGTGATCAGAGTTTAGTTGCGAAACATTGTAACGATATTCTTTTAATATTTCATTAACCCTTTAACCACCAACCCCGAGGTGCACTCGTTATGTGAGATTGTATCCCAATATCGCCAATGACGTGTCGTACTTGTCATTATTCGCAATAACCGCAAAAAACATTATGCCAATTTTGGCATGTTTTTAGAGAATTAATTTGTCAGTTAAAGGGTGGTTTGGAGGCCGACCAGTCTGCTCTACATAGTGTCCACCACCGGATAGTTTAATGAAATCAACAACAGCCTGGTCACAAGCGAAATAAACCCTCAGCTGCTATTCAACTCTATGCTCATCTCCTTCTTTTATTTACATGAACAGTACAGGAGAGGTTGGTTCTGCATAGCGGCTCCGGTTACTCCTTTTCATTAATTCATAGCAACCACTTGTTCCGGCGATGTACAGTTCAACATAACATAACACAAACACAAACAGTACACAACCTATAAAAAAAAGTAGAAGCGTAAGGAAAAGTAACAATAATTAGCGAATAAAGACGCCTTGAATGTTAAGAGAACAGTGCGCAGTACAATAAAAATAAGAGATATGAATAAACAAGAACAGATCAACAAGAAATAAGCTCATTTGCATTACACACAGCAAAAGTAAATCACAACGCTATGAAAGCACTCACTCACAAAACAGAAAAAAACAAGTTTGCTTGCAGCAGACACATCAAAAGAAAATAACAAATATATTAAAGCACTCACGCACAGAGAGTTAGGAGCTCTAGCATTGACTCCAATTCTACTCTTCGTCTTACTGTTTGTGTCCCAGAAAGCGCCGTTCACTTCATGATGCCAATGTAGCGGCCAGAGAAGCTGATCGGTTCGCCCCGGAGTGGGTTCGAATCCCACTCGCACTCAAATATGTTTCTCCTAATTTACACCCCGACTGAGTGTGACATCAGAGGCTGCCAAACAAACTGACGAGCTCCTTATAGGATCGCATATAAAAGCTGTCGTGCAGCTGCTCTACTACCTCAAATTGATTTCATTTCATTTCATTTATTTACCCTAAGGGCCGTTTCGGGCATTACGTAGGGGGGGGGGGATACAACTAAACAACATTGGTAGTACATGCGCATAAGCAAAAATCACACTTACCAAGTACCCATCAAATAGACAACAGGAAAAAATTTTAGGAAGAACTTCAAATTATTTTTGAAACCTGAGTATTTTTACAATAGATGTATAGTTTTAAATTATTTCACAAAACTATGAAGGAATTAGCTGTATACACGCGTAATACTGGTCAGGCAGAACAATAAAACAAAGAATACTGTCAAAACCTTAAATCAACAACAAAGCAATCAAAAGTGCTTAACATCCTATTCTCTCCAGAGCTTTGAGGAATGTTGCGTGGTCAGACATGGAGGCGACATCTGCAGGCAATCTGTTCCACTGTGAGACACCAAGTAAAAGAGGTGAATATTTGAACAAATTTGTGCGCGCGAATATGGGGCTGATTTTAAATGGCTGGTCCGACTGCGACCGAGCACACAAAACCAAACGGTGATTACGGGAGATACACTCTGACTCTGTTCTGTGAGCTTGAAATCGATGTTGAGTAGGCTTCACAATGCACATTGCATTTGCAAGTCATTTCTAAAAGGAAAGCTGCCTTCACCAGGTGTTTCACTGAAGGTGTTGTGCACTTTTTAGAAAATAGTCTTTTTAATTTGGTAGCGCGCTTGATGCGGCGTAGCATTTTCAGCAATGTAGCGCATCAGAATTCAGCTAATGCGCAGGCCGGTAGCTGATATTTTTTAGCCAACTTTTTATTTACGTAAGTCTGCTGATTCACCGAGAGGCGCGTAGCTCACCGCAAGTAGTATCCGTTTGAGTTTCTAGAATTTCGAAAACGCATTTAGCGTCGACGCCGTTGCCCAACTAATTATCGCTATTTTGACGAGTTATCTTCATCGGAATGGTTGCTTCATCTGCAGGCTTTTCGAAAGCACGTATGTTTTGGCGCGATGTAGGCAAAACTTGTTGAGCCACTTCACCGTCTGTAACTGCGTTTGAGAAATTCTAAAAACAAAAGGTGCAAAGAAGCACCTTTTGTTCGGGGTGCTTTAGTTTCTGTGTGAGGAAAACGAGAATAAACTTCAAACTTACGCTCAGCCGCATGCCTCTACATAAACAAGGAGACTAACTGTAATAGTTAAATATTAACTATTCACTATTAGTTAACCAACTTAATAGTAAGCACGTATTAGCTTTATTACGATGCGCTGCACCGTTGGCAATGCTATGCCAAAAAAGCGTTCTTTTCAGAAAAAAAATCATATTTTTAAAAATTGCAGAACTTCTTACATACAAAACCTTGTATAGAAGCTATGGACGGTCTGGATTTTTAGTATTAGTCGCGAATAAAGTGGTTCTTCGCACCAATAAAGAGAGAATAATCCCGTACATAAGGATTGATCTCTAAGCAATAGTCCCGTACATATTTCCTGGCGAACTTCGGACAAATCAAACTGTTTTCGAATGCATCGACTAGACTGAAGTAACGATTGTTCATTGTGCACTTTGAACAACACTATGCCGGCGTGGGAAAAGCCAGATAAGAGTTGGAAAGTAAATGGGAGAGAAAAGGCAAGTTTTGGGCTGAAACAGGGCTTTAGTTTTCAGCGTTGGAAATATATGAGGCCACGATGCCTCTACAGCTGATTTCACATTTCTATATAGCTCAGAGATTCATTTTTCGCGCGCAAAAATGACACAGAGGCTACATTTCATACGTAGATGGCAACCACGGTTCCAGTAAACGTTAGGTCCCTCTTGTAGTTTCCTTGCGCTGAGTGCTGTTTTATTGATCAGAGCAGCGTATCGATCTCGCGTAAAATATCCACAGAACACTGGACGAGTCATACGCATATAGATGCGTTGCTTTCTGAACTGGATTAGCGGCTAATGGCTGTTTCTGGTCATCGATAAATGTCGCAAATGTTTACAGCCAAAGTGAGTCTCGCTAATCTGGGATGCAGTTCAGGACCACATGTGGTCAGCTGCAGTCCTCAGCGGAAGGTCACAGGAGCAGGATTTATGTGGTACCGACCCGACCGGTTTGTTATTTTTTGGTGGGCCTCAGTGGCCGATTGCGTCATCTAGTACTTATTACCTACAACAAAAACAGCAGATAATATTTATTGTACTGCATACCCGGCTGCTGGCAAATTGGGGCAGTCACGTCATCTTTAGATCCTGGAACGATAGTTGTTGTTGTTGCCTTCGTGACATGGCACATACGGGGGAATGGCCGACGGGGGAATGACCTTGGTTCAGTGAGGAGAGCCTAAAGAAGTGTGTAAACTGTTGCCAAGCTAACAATTGTGCCTTGGATGATATATCACAAAAATTAAGAAGGAAAGAAAAAAACTAACGACAGTGTCCTTCGTCCCAGACTAACTTCATTGTCGTTCTCAGGAATTTCAAGCTTGCAGCATTAAGTTGTCGCATATAATCCGCGTTTTTTTTCTCATTATCTCCTCACAGATGCCCATACTGTTTGATTTTCTAGTCTCCTTCACACTTTTGTTTTCTGTGTCTCCGTACCCATTATTCTTAGTCAGTTCCCTCTGGTTTAGCTTTCGTGCTTTCTATTTCTTCTACCTTGCTCCACGCAAAGCTTTATGAAGGGCTCATTCCACTCTTATCATTAAACCACGCTTTTGTCCGATTGCTCGCGAAGCGTCAGCGCTCTCCTCAAATGGCAAGTCGAGGTAGAGAAATTAAAGCATGCAATAAACTCCATCTGAAAGCCCGTACAATTAAAAGATTCCGCAACATCATGAAATGCGGCGTCGTTCTTCCAATTGTGTGATTGGCGCTGCAATATGCAGCACATGCTGTAACACATCGTTTTAACCGTAAGCTGCGGATAACGTAATAGCTGCCACGACAACGCTTCTTTCAAACCTAGTGGCGGGTAGCGCGCGTAACTGTGTTTCCGCGCTGTTTGCGCATGCGCAGTCAGGCAATGGGCCGCAAATGAAGACACCCGGAGTCATTCTAGGGAGGAAAAAGTAAGATACGAAGCGCGAGAGGGAAAGCTCGCCTCTTTTTCTCTGGCATCCAGAGCGCTGTGACATGCAGTGTGCTGGCTCTCTTGCGACGAGTGGTATGACAGATGGAAGCTCGAACTTGCGTCGGGAAGCCAACTGTAGTAATGCTCCTCGCCCTAGTGGAAAGCCCGTACACCCCCCCCCCCCCCCCCTTCCCAGCTGCTACTTGTCCGTTTCTGTGCGAACATGAGTACCGGCGACACAAGAAGTGTCTCCGAGCGCGCACAAACGCATCCCTGAAAACCAAAATTATTGCAACGCAGCCGCGTTCTTCATTGGCGTTGTCGTTTGTGCGAGGCTCGCAAATATAAGAACATAGATAGTACCTGTAACGTGACTAAAGAGCCATCCGGGGTGGGCTTGTAACACGCTAATGAGGCCTCCAGTGTACGCGCATCTGCATAACGAGCAGCTGAAATGAAATCCGTCCCCCCCCCCCCCCCCCCCCCCCCATAGGCGAGTACGAAACAAAATTGTTTGCGTCATGTATTTCTATATGTAATCAGACAGCTTGGTTTGCGCAGGATTGACTTCAGCAGCGATGCTCTTTTGAAATCCCTGTCGCACTGAGTTATTACATTTTGTTTTCCTTTTTAGATACTTTCTTCCTTTCTAAAGGCCGAGACTGTCCAAAACTTGAGCTGCATGCGTAACCTGATCACTTGTTTACGCTTAAGAAGTAGGTCGGCGAGCAAGTTGTCACTCAGCAGCTTCAGTTTTTTGATATTGTCGCAGAATAGAAAGAGCAATCATCCCGTACGAAAACTTCTTCAGACAGTCTGTAGACTCTGCATAGACTTCTCTCTATAAAGTCTATGCAATCACTATAGGCGAACTCCTAGCGAATAGTCTATAGGCAATACAAATACTATAGACAGTCTAAACACAATAATCAACAACTTGAGACAACATTTAGTAAACTTTTGTCTATAGAAAGTCAATAGAGTATGAATAGACAAAAGGAAATATCTGTAGGAAGGCAATAGAGTCTATATGAAGTCTATAGACTCTCTATAGACTCTTTTTGTAAAGATGATCAACATAGTAAAAAAATGTGCACACGTATGCGCCCTACTTCACACCCGAGTCTGCTGGGGTACATGATGACCAAGACGACATTACGAAGTGCATCGTTTTGTTTGCATAATTTAATACCACTTGTAGGATTTCGGCGTTTATTTGCCATAGCGTATCGATTAGGAAGAAAAAGCATTGTGGTAGGAATTTTTCAATTTGCGGCATGATTAACACTGTCGGTTTGTAGAAAATAAAATGAAACGAGCGTTCTATTTAAAATTAGCGTTGAACGAGGCCTCCATGAAAGATTAATCAAGTATGAAACAGCTCAAATACCACAACGTTCCAGAACGATGAATTTATGCTTCTTTCTCAAAGCTGATCAAGAGCAGCTTTTTTAAATTTGGAAGTAAATAAATATTGCTAGGAGAGATTTTTTGGTCCCATTTTTTTTCTTTTTGTGGCCGAAGCTTGAAACTGCTTTTCATATTTTTCTAATCGTAGATTTCTACATAAATGACTTAAAAAATATTTTCGCCAGACGTGAGCAGTGATGCTATGATGGCCCCCTGAATAGAAGCTCCGGAGAGCAGCTCCTTTTGTGGTGGTCCCTACTCGAAATATCGTGGGTGCGGCTGAAAGCTAGCCTACAACTTTGGCCTGCAGCGCATGCGACTGCAGCTCCGCTTTTTCATTAACTTGCGCAATTGCTCAGTAGTTACGAACTAACACTGAGCTCAGCAGTAAGGCGAAAATGTAATCCTACATGCTAAAAATGCCTTCACCTCTAAAGTGGAGTACAAAAAGTTTCTCTGCTTATAACAGTCGCCGAAACAGCATCGCGAATGCTGCTGTAAAGAAAGCATAGAAGAATCTATTTCGGTAGAGTAATCTTATTCCGAGAAATGTGAGAGCAGCCCGCCTTTCGAATGTAATTGAGTTTCGATTTTCTAAGCTGCAGAAGATAGGCCTTTCGGGTGTCCGTCGGCCGCAAGGCACTTCTGCTTTGAAGTGATCCCGTAAGAGGCGAACAGTGAAATTGGACTAAAAACATAGACTGGAAAAATTAAAGCGCACAGACAAGCAAATAGGTCAGCTAGTAGAAAACTGCGAGACCCAGTGTTCTGGCGATAAATGCCGTGATCATATTTCTGTAGAAAATAGGACGCGTTAGCGTTACACTTGGTTACGTGTCTCCGGAGAGAGACCAAGTGTATTGAAATAGGAATGATATACACGCCAAGTATGGGTTCATATCTCCATCTATTTGCGATGACCGCGTTGTCATATGCATTTAACCATGATTGATTGCCATATTTGAAAACAAAGGTGAGGAAAGAGTATTTGAATTCAAGAGGGTAATTTTCAATAGTACTTGTAGTCCTAGTGGATGTAATAAAACTCCCCTTTTTTAACCCGATTGTAGTTATTTTTCATTATTTCTATATATCCGGCAAAGGCCATGAGTAATAAAGACGAACACTGTGGAATTTTCACGCCTACAGACATGCTTGATTCTCAGGAAGAAGATTCTTATTGGTCTACGCTGCACGGAGAGCAAAAGAATTGTTCGAACAAATGCCCCCTTTTACTGTTTTTCGAGTGATCCGTCTGACAAAACTGAGGACCTTAATTTCTTTCGTTTTCACTTTGTATCGTTATATATATATATATATATATATATATATATATATATATATATATATATATATATATATATATATATATATATATATATATATGAGAAGTGGGCGTGTGTGTGTGTGTGTGTGTCTGTGTGTGTGTGTACACACACTCAGTTTTCTCTACAAGCGGACGTACAATCAACGGTATTCTACGAGGGACTAGAGAGGCAGCCTACCATGATCTCATGGTACGGGCAAGAAGCCCTGCTTTCGCCCGTCGCTGTCGGCAGTTTCTAAATGGCGGAGGCATCTTCCGTTCGTAAATTATTCGGTTATTTGATTGTTGTATTTCTAAACGTGTCCATGGCACGTCGCCGCTCATTTAGACTTCATTGGCAGTCTTGCGCCTTACTCTCAATATAATTCGTCTTTATGATCTTTTTCTTTTGTCTTTGCCCCCGAAAACCGCACTTTCGGCCAATAGAATCACGTTGACAAGATTGCCTGAAAAGCCGCTTTTCTCCCTCTGGGTAAAACATCAACTGTACTTGGTGCGTTCTTTCCATACTTCGCATTTCCTTGCATTCGGGTAAAAGACTTTTATTCTTGAGTGAAATGCATTTCAAAACCCCAGTCTTTCTTCCGATGTCATTCTAAGGTATCAATGACCGTCATGTCGAAATTGTTTCGCTGCGGAGTCCATGGCGTTTCGATGTGAAGCACGAAAGGCCTATTTTTTGCATTTATGCAAAAGAACGAAAATAGCATGCCAACAAGCGCGCAAGTAACGTACAACCTTTTTAGAAATCCTTGCTAGCGTCCTGCGAAAATACTACGATCACGCTTTGATTCGCGATCTGTGCGCTTCTTTGTCTCACGGAAGTTTGCGCCCTAATTTTGGGCTAACTAGTCTCTCTTACTTGCCTTTATTTTTTTTATTATAATCTCTCGCAAGGTAGCTCTCACGAAAATTAAGTAATTGCTGCCGAGCAAGTGGCCAAAGAATTAACGGTGGCGAAGGCAAGAGGCTTGCGGGACAGCAACGCTGGGCGTGGAGCTGTTAGGCATGTCGGTGCTTTGAGCTCGCCGATAAAATCTTTGAGCTTCATCATCTTGTGCTCACAGTTTACTTTTCAGTTAGCGGCAGTTAAAAGTACTGTTTGCTTAGATATGGCATCAGTTGAGGAGCATGGCGAGTTCCGAAACGTGATTGTTCCGCTAACCTTCCGGTGAAGAATGAAGGTCGAAGAAAAAATAACCCTGGAAGCGAATACTGAAAATTTAATTAGGAAATAAAGAAGTTAGTAAATGAAAGGAAATTAGAAATATTTCGCAGCAATGCTTTACATGGTAGCTTCTCTGGTGTTTTGTTTTGTTAGCTGCAGATAGAGATAGAGAGAGGGAGTAAGGAAGGAGGCAGGGAGGCTGACCAGGCATAGCACCCGGTTTGCTACCGAGTTCATGGGGAGGAAGTTAAAAAAAAAGTGGAACAGGGAACAGAGATAAAGATTCACTTCGATATCTATGCGCTTTATATGTTGGCAATGCGATAACATTAGAAGCTGCTGATGCCTTTTTCGGAAGCGATGTCACTTCCGGTCTGGTGACGTCATTACCCTCCAGGCAATGGGCGAATTGTATGACCGAAGAGACATGTTTTTCCCAGGGAGGCTTTTAATGATCCCGCCTTAAATCAAAACAAAAAATTATTTGCGGCCTGTCCAGTGAACGAGCTGTACATTACCGCTGATTTAATACTGCAGCATGATGTCTTCCACTCTTTATTAGCGCGCTGGGGATGTGCGACATATGGCGCTGTGGATCACATTTTACTCAGGTGCATTCAGGAGGTAGGCTTACGAGACGAAAAAATTAGATTTTCTCTAACTGTGTCTACAACGGGGCTAGCGTGGTGCTACTAAAACAAAATTCATGTAATTGGCGTGAATTCGTGTTGTTTTTTTCCATAGTGGTCGGTACGCGTGTCTGGAAACAAGATTATGCTCACTAAGAAGCGCATGTTCTACGTCTAGAAAATAAGGAAGGCAACGCAAAAAAAAAATTAACAGCTTCGAATTTAAGCACTAGCGAAAGAAAGCTATCGTCAAATAGGGACCACAGGTACCGTAAGTGATTCGTAGAATAGGCCTTTTTTTAGTCGCTGGGATTCCGAAGTTGCGCACGACACTTGGGATGCTTTTCTGCTGTCATGGGTGTGGGTGCAGTGGAGATAATTAGCCTTACCTGCTGCTTCTTTGTCTCAATGCTTATTTCTTTCAGATGGTTTGCCTTTCTCGCATGCGCTGAACTCTGTACCAGTTGAGATATCACAGCCTGCTCTGTGAATACCAAGTCTCTTCTGCAGCGGTATTAGGGAGCAGGACCCGCCTAAAGAATGAAAACAAGATTTGGAGGGGAGCTTAACGCGAAAGAAAAAAAGGACATGAGTGGGAGCGCTCGTCCTGTGTTCCTCTCAAGTGCTTGTTTATCTCGCGCTAAGCCCCCATCCAAATCATGACTTATCAACTAGCCCAAACTTCCACTTTTCGCAAGGAAGTCAATTTTCTAAAATGCGTTCCGAAAAGGCTGCATAATTTCCGGAAAAGAAGTTATCTGAGACACAAGTGCCAACGAAGAACGAGTAAGGAATGCGAGGAGAGCACCTGTTTCTCGCAGTGATGTTACCAGGAAGTCTAAAAGTTGTGATTTTGGTTTTCGCGGATTAGCCGCTATGCTGGTGAGCCCCTGTACTGTACTGAAGTGCTGTCGGCGGTCCCGCCGCGTTGAAATTGGCCTGAGGTTTAAAGGCTTTTTGCAACAATCAGTTTCCTAAAAGTTGGCTCTACTCCGATATTGGGAGCAAAAGGTGGTGCACCCTCTACAGGGGCAAATGGCTAGCGGGGCAAGTGCATTGTTTCACATAGGTCTCCGAGGTAATTTCCTCGGTAGTCTTTGCTGGAATACAAGCAGTTGGGGCTCGAGCGCTCTTCAGGTTTTTCATTACTGTTCAACAGCCCATGAAAACTTAAGGAGGTGAGCGCTTCGCCAGCTTCCTTGTGGTAACTTTCTAGTGCCTAGCGCACATGTTCATTTCATGAAGTTCATTTCACTTCTCTCTGTCTGTACTAAGCGATTGTAAAACGGATACAACGATGGCAGCCGCTATGTCGAGTATTTTAATTCATTAATCACAGTGGGTGACTACTTAAGGGCTGGAACTGCCTAGTATGTTTGCCGAAACAATTAGCAAGGTATTGTTCAAATATACATGTGGTTTATAAACAGACAGTGGCAGTTACTTCCCTTACCCCGAGTTGAGTATTTTTTTTCCGGCTGCCCCCATTGCTCATTCTTTTCTTTTAAACATAATCTTCTTTTGGAAATGCGTTGAGTTAACAATCAGTGGCACACTTAAGAACGTGGATCTAGTATCAAACTGTAAACGTTACATGCGGTCGTACTCAATAGGAATCCATATGTTCATTTTCTATTTCGGATCCATTTAGTCCTCTGGCATTGGTTAATTTTGCTCGGTGACGTAGCTGCGCCTTTCAAGCGTCAGTGGGAAGAAAGCGGACCATTGGCTCATTTGCGGCCGGGTCTCGACATTGGCTGCCTATGGTTTACCGGTGAGGACGGCATGTGTCGAAGGCCATCATTGACATTAAGACAAGCTGCTTCGTGATTTATGTGATTGACCGCCTGCTGGTTTCGCCTGAAGCTTCCGTCAAACTGACGTAAGTCCAGATGAAATTGAGAATGTACATCCATTTCAAATGGCTCCTTATAGAATAAGTCTCCTCGTTTGCAGTTAACCATCTAGAGAGAGCCGTCAAGCCTGACCTCTGGTTGTATTTCTTTTCGTTCCCATTTGCCTTCACAGAAAAAAAATCGTTCATCAATTACGGATGTTTTTGTTGTGATACTGCTTTGCTTTTTTTAACATTTCTTTTCATTGGTTGCATATAACAGATTTGTGTGCGCATTCTCTGTATTCATATCTGAAATTACCGAATACCTAGACATTAGAATGACACAATTTTCGCATCTCGGTTAAGCTGACGACTTCTTTGTTTCTTTTCTTACTTCTTGAAATTCTGTACCTAAAATTCGCGTGCTTGAGTATTCTTAATTGGAGCTCAAGGTGGTTCACAACGGTTGCCATTGTGAAGAAAAATTGTGTGCGCAATGAATAAGCTTTCAGTGCTTGTGAAAAACCGAATACATCTGAGATATCGCTCTTGCGTATGAAAGGCGCTGGCACCGTTCGCTTTTAGGCCGGCTATGTTGCGCAAGCGACGTTCTCTGTGCGAATCGATATTCGGGCCAGAGTTTGCGTAAACGTATTCTCGAATTGCGTAATCACCTTGAGGCCGAGAAGGGTCCCAAGTTTGCCCTGTATAGGTTGTGTAAAAGTCCACAGATTTCTGAGAGGTACGCTGAATTAATTCCATAATTTCGTATTAACACTGAGTTTCGCTTATGCGCGCTTAGAATTTCATCTTTTCGATTATGCATCAATAATTATGGAGCGCGTTTATGCAACCTATAAGCGAAATCTTCATAGTTTAAGCAGGAGAACAAGTACGAATAAAATTTTTTCCTTGAATTTATGGAATTGCTCTAGGTCTCGACACTGGCCTTCAGGATAGGAAATAGCAGTACTGTCCCAACACTTCTGCAAAATTTGAGGCAATCGAAAGAAATTTCCTCGGCAGCATTTTTTTTTTACCAGCAGGAGCTATCTTGCAAGTTCTTGTTAATATCTTTCTCAGCCCAAAGTGGGACTGCCAATGTGGATTTTGAGTATTATTTTCATATTGGAAATCGCATTTTGAGTATTATTCAGCCAGTTACACTTATTCTTTTCCTTGTTGTTGTCACCGCCTAATACAGCCTTTTTGCCAATAAGCATTAACCAACGTCACATTATTATTGTATCGCTTACCATTTTATTATATTCCATTGTTTTATTGTGTTAACGTTGTATTCTACCTGTTTATATTCTAGTTACTCTGTGCTCTCCCCGCCCCCTCTTATGTGATGCCTCAAAAGAGGACTTTAATTATGATAATGATGATGATGATGATGATTTATCGAAACAAAATAGACAAGTTAAAGTCGGCTATATCTGAACGCCCAAAGTTACTTACAAGCTACAGCAGTCGTTCTGATGAGTTTCTCTGTTTTTTTTCCATAATGATCGTGGTGGTGAAAAACTTTTTAAGTCAGAAATAGAGTTTGAGGGTCAGAAGATCCCACTAGATGGTCGGTAGCCTTAGTCCGGCACACCTCACGACGAGGCCCCGAGGCCGGAGTCTTAAGGAACTCCTGTGTGGAGCTGTGGAGGAGGGCAGTCTCCCATGACTCTCGGGCAGAGTTAGAGGAAGGGAGAAGGTGAGGATTCTGAGTACATGTCCAAACAGTGTGAAAGATATCGCCGATTTCTCCACAGTGCGGGCAACGCCCATCTATGTTGGGATCAAAGTGTTTGACTACTTAGTGAAACTTAGTGAAAAACAGCGCACAAGCAAACACAGACAGAAAGAAGGGGACAAGCGCTTGTCCCTTTCTTTCTGTCTGTGTTTGCTTGTGCGCTGTTTTTCACTAAGATGCAAAACCAACTAGCCCATTCAGCTGCTTTACTGTTTGACTACGACAGGAAAGAAAACCGTTCTAGAATGCAGGCGTCGGACGGGAGGCACACAAGAGTGCGCACGCCCTATCACAATAACATTTTGTCATAGTGCGCGCGCAATCTTGAGTGGGTCCCGTCCTACGAATATGATAGCGAAAGGTTTTTTGCGTGATATATGCCGGAACACCACTGCCTAATGTGAGGTAGAAAACAGAAGTGCGAAATCTGATTTGAAATCATTCCTCTTCCTTTCTTTCTTTCTTTCTTTCTTTCTTTCTTTCTTTCTTTCTTTCTTTTCTTTCTTTCTTTCTTTCTTTCTTTCTTTCTTTCTTTCTTTCTTTCTTTCTTTCTTTCTTTTTTCTTTCTTTCTTTCTTTCTTTCCTTCTTTCTTTCTTTCTTTCTTTCTTTCTCTCTCTCTTTCTCTCTCTCTCTCTCTCTCTCTCTCTCTTTCTGTCTTTCTTCCTATCTCTTTCTCTCTTTTTTTCTTTGTTTGTTTCTCTTTTTCTTTGTTTGTTTGCTTGTTTCTTTGTCTCTTCTTTGCTTCTTTCTTTGTTTCTCTCTTTCTTTCTTTTTTGCTTCTTTACTCTCGTTTTTGTTTTCCACAGATTGATTACTGCACAAACAGCTTTTGTTTACCAGCGCATCTTTCCTCTTACTGCGAACTAAGTTGCAAGATTCTGATTTCCGCTTCATTTACACTCTGCGTTGATAATGTAAACGAACGCCTCATTCCAAAAGCTGAGCAGCAACTGCAAAAAGAACGACAAAAAGACCCTATTATGAGATAGCAGTCTGCATGAGACTTGCCTTAAGAGAGGCGAAAGAGACTCGAGAGGAATTAGTATCGTTCATCCCAAGGGTGTTTTTAAGCGACATTAAGCATCAGCTTGCAGAGCATGTCGTGCGTTTGTTTTTTCTTTTTAAGGCTTTTCGCCCCATCTTCTTGTTCAAGCTTCGTTCATCACTTTCTCCCGAAAGTAGATAAACTGTCTTCACTGCGCCAGAGACATCTCGCAGAAACGAGATGGAGAATCTAGCCTCGACATCATAAAAGCGTTCAATGCCGGGTTAGTTGAGGTAGTGTAAGCCGCTTAGGGGCTTAATTCATGAAGCGTTTTGCAGGAAAAAAATGGGCGAACGCTTTCAGGCATAAAATTGTGAAAAAAAAACAAAACAAACCTGAAGAATAGCGTTTTGATGCGCTTTTCGCCTGCTCACCTGAAGCGCTTTTGGGCGCTATTTTTGTTTCAGCCTCGACAATGCTGTACGCGTTCTGGCAAGATGGAGCCGCTGGCAAACATGTGCCTTCATTCGTTGAAAATATTTGTGGAAATACTTCAGTCGCGTCATGTTAGTTGCATTACTTAAATGACTGCACGCTGCTGAAAATTGCATGAAGCAACAAGGGCGAGAATTAGTATATATATATATATATATATATATATATATATATATATATATATATATATATATATATATATATATATATATATATATATATATATATATATAGGAAACGCCTGTTTAAGCGCTGCCTGTCAAATATGACGGCTACTTAGGGTCTTGAGAGTTCATTTTTACCTCAGTGACTTAAGGATCAAGTATCCGCGCTCACTTAGAGGATTACGGGGAGTAGGTAGCTAGGCGATGGAAAGACAAATGTAATAGGTTACTTTCGTTTTTAATTTTAGGGCACGAGTCGTTATTTTGAGCCTTCCTTGAATTGTCGTGTAATATAAGCCCGTTGTAGTTTTTGTTGTTGATATAAGCAGTTTAAGACGAGGTATGCCTGGAGTCACGCCGAGAAAGAATGAGAAGTGATGAAAGAGTATGAAAGCAGTAGAATAGAGAAACAAGACTAAAGGGACCAAAGACCAATGAAGAGAGACTGTTGCGGGGAGCGAAATGGAAAGAAGGGAAATAAATTATTGCTAAACAAGGCTACCTAAAATTGCCGAAAAGAAAATTAGGTCAGCCGGCGCCTAATTGGGAAAGTTTTCATACTGAATACTACTAGGGGTTCAGACCTTGTGACCTTGGGTGCAAATATATTTTTATTTATATGGAGGTAATTTGAACACATTGTTATCTAGTGTTATTACGAAGCCTATTTATCTAAAACAAATTATCACTGAACTTCACCTTTCCTGAATAGACTCTCAGCTAGAGCAAGTCGTTATATACGCTGATAAGCGGCGGGAATTAAGGACCAAGTAAGATGCTTCTGTTCGAGTAAAATTTGCAATTGCAGTCAAGGCAATAATAACCTACGACCACATATTTTAATACAGAATAGTTTCTAACTCTACTAATACTGCGGGCATATACTTACTCGCTGAGGTTTGCTATGCACGAAGGCGAACATTTAGGGACTCGCGAAGAGATACAGGGATTTCAATATCACCGGAAATTTTACATGTTGTTGTGTGAGAAACTGCAAAGAGCGGAAGTGACGAACGATAATATGGTGCGAAATGAAGGCACTGAGGTCGTCTCAGGTCTCTAGAAAGAGGCAGAAGAGACAGTTTGCTCAAAACTCACCAATTGAATTTGCCCCACCCCCTCTCCCCCTCTCTGGTAGTCTTTGTGGCGGTTTTCCGGCTATTGCACTGTCTTCGTGTTTTCGGTAGGTAATCATTGCTCATTTCTTGAGCCAGTTTATTGCGCGTTGCTGTTTGATGAGAGTGAAATGCTATGGGAGAGGAAGCCAGTTGTTAAAATTTCCAGAGCCTCTGCACCTGTCTTTCAGCCCGCCGGGTGCGTGTACTTCTAAAGGTGATTTATTTTACCATGTATCACGGAGGGCAAGCCTGCCGCTCACCTGAAGCGCTCTGTCAACCTTCGCAATTAAAGGTACGTTTTTCTGAGAATTCATATTTATTTGTCATGATTTGTGAGCCAGCAAGAAAACTTAATGCATTTGTCGCCTACACACTAGCGCAGGGGCATGCCAACTTTTCTTATATTGCCACAGAGGGCGAATCGTGATTGGCTCAGATTATCATTGGGGAAACCACAGACGTGGACGTTATCCTGTATCCAGCCGTGATGTCACTAATTTTTTGCTCCGACTGACTTACTACCTCTTCGACGGCTGATAGCAACCTCATATCTTCGAAACAAACCTTCCTGATTCTACAACCGCCGCGAATAGGCAATAGTGGGCTATTGTTGGTATCCTACATTAAGGCCACCACTTCAACCGACGGCATTTTGTTATAAACAGAACAGCTACAGGACTCGCAAGAGAGTCCCCACTGTGTAACGTGATATTCAATCACATCTGTTTGCGGTGGGTAACTTATTAATTTTTTCTCTCAATATTATTTTTCATCTTCGGTACAGTACGCGTGACGTCACTTAAGCCGTCACTCATGAAATCACTGTATTCTGACTACTTAGCGTGTGTACGTAGCAGTGATGTCATGTGTAACGTCACCTCAAGCTGACCCACCAATGAAACGCGCTGTTACTGCAACGTCACAGAACCGGGAAATGTGACTTTGACAACAGTTGGTCGGTAACTTGAATACTAGCTGCCCCTTTTTGGCATCTTGCCGATAGGAGGCCTCCTACATAGCGGAATAGGGGAGATTACAACTTCTACCACCCGTTTCAAAGGGGACACTCCTATCTTCTATCCATCAATCCAAGTGGAACTACAGGCCGGAAAGAAAGGATCAAACTGGAAAGTCGAAATGCTTCATTTTCGATACAACCCTCTCAGGTTCTGCAATAAGTGGAACAAAACGGAAGCAAGAGGCTTCAAATGATCAGGAATACTGCCTTCACACAGAAATTAAACTCAAGCACTCCTCCGCAGCTATTTCCTCTCACGAGCGAAAAAGGAAGACGGCAGTATATTTCTTGGTGAGCACAGCGCGCGAGAGGAAAATTGCCTCTCGAAAGCGATGCGAACAAACTTACCAGGAGTCGCCAATGGCTTCGCAGTTAGCCTGAAGCAATTGAAAGTTGTTGGTTTTGTTGGTGTCGTCCCTGTTCTATCGCGTCTCTGGTCTTGCTTTCTAGTTGCTCTCGTGAATAGAGGCGCAAGCGCAGCCTCGATTCATCAGCAGTGTAAACGCGGAAAACCACAACAGTAACGGCAGAAGCTGACGAACTTTTCTTCGATTCGCCCGTGGCGGCGCTGCAGCCGTCGGAAGCGCAGAGGCTAATTGTTTGCCGAGCGAGTTGTGTCTTGCTCGAAGAACGAAACACGTGTCTTTTCCATCTCAGCTTTTCTTTCAATGCTTGCAATGTGTGCGTTTTCTTTTCTAACTTTTCTTTTATTGAGAGCGAGGGGAGCAGCACTTATTTGATGTTTGGGGCAGGGAGGAATACGAAGAAAGAAACTCTTCGTTTTGCTGTTACGCTTCGCTTTCTGATTTTAATTGCAGGAAAACAAGATTGCATCATCGTGTGAGTAGTGGAGGAGGGGGTGTGGGTTGGAGTAAGGGGTATGATGAGATGGAGGAAGTGATTGCGGCAGAGGCGCTATTTAGACTTGGAAGTGCTGTCGCCCTGGCTTAAAGTGCCTAGTAAACGCTTTCTTCGTTCCTGAAGTGAGGAGTCAGCAGGTGCTTGCACGAAACGTAGGTGGTGTTTTTATCCCCTTTAGGCGCTCGGCGAGTGCTGTGGTTTATGTGAGTGGCATTTTGTTGGAGAGGTTTAGAATAAGGAGATGAGCGATACAGATGTAGAATAGGGGCCGAATGCGGGTCCATACCAGTCGGCAATTAGGACATTGTGACTCTTTGTAATCCAAGCTTTTCATAAACAAACCGCGTAAGTTCTCTGCTGTTTCCGCTAAACATATTTCTGTCGATATTTTTTTTTTATTTGACAACGGCCTCAAGGCATTGGTTAATAAAGGGAGGAAGAAATGTAACATTTTAGAAAAATAGTTCCCCACAGGGTTCATTTACTCATAGAGAAGCCATTAGAAGGCTATGCTTGCCTTCGTTACTGATTTCTGTTTAGCTATTAGATTTCTGTATATATAAAAAAACAGCTTTTCTTAATGAATTTTATGTGATGCGGATGTTATGCTCATTGCACTATGATATGACCGGCTGTGTGAGATGAATGACACGTCCTTGGTGTGATACGAACGACGTAGATTTTTTTTTCTAAAACCACGCGATGACAAAAAAATTCCACATCTTGAGGGATATAGTATAACTGTGTTTGCTGTGCGTTGGAAAAATGTTTAAACGCTGCAGACCATTATTTCATGAGAAATTATATGTATAAAAGGAATGTTTTATTATCCAGCTTTAAAGTAGGCTGTAGTCTGCCCTCTCGATATCTGTTTAGCTGGAAGAAGCCTTTTCAGGAATTACAAGATGCGAAACAAGGTTGCCCCAACAACACGTTACAAAATGCGACAAAACAGCACAGGTTCAATTATCGTGCCATGTTGACTGGTATTATTGCAAGCTGCACTGCAGAAGACTAGAGTGAATGCTTGATTTAAGCTATAAAAAGTTCAGTAAAAATAATACAAGAAAAATTACATTTTTTTCCTTTTTATGTTTTAATTTTTACAACTTGGTGAATTCCAAGCACTTTTCTAACTATCTTTTTTCATTTTTTTTTCATTGGGAAGGTGCTTCCAGTTGAGTACTATCTCCATGAATACTTTTCATGTGGTCATTGTGCGACTAAACTGAAGAGTCGTTGGGTCATGTGCCTCTGAAGATCACTTACCAGCTCCGCTTTTCTCGGAGCATTTTAAAAGAAACAAGACAAAACAACGACACTAGGATCATTTAGGAGGCCTTAATTAGTGTTTCTGCTAGAACTACAGTGATGCGAGCCTTAGGCTCTTATGCTTATAAAGACAGTACTTGCTTACTTGCTCAAAATTCTTTTCGTTGTATCCGCCTAAAAAAAATAAATCTTCTGCTGCCAAGACGCAGTCTGTTTCCATTGGATCTTTATGAAAATAATTCTGCACTTTTATATCCATTAAAGTACGAAGGTGAAGGATTCCTGATATCATACTTTGGTGCAAAAATGTGATGCCGGGACTGCTTTTCGGTTTCTTACCCGGCGATAATCACTGCACTAGAGGTCCAAGGTCTTCAGACTCATCTGCAGTGCTTAGGAAACCTGTTCTAAACGTGTATTCTTGTTTCCTGGACAGATCCTTGTGTTTATGAAAGTCCACACTTGTAAAACGATCCAGGTAGAGTGGAGTCAGGCAGCTAAACAAAAAGGTCACTTTCAAGGTAGAGGCTAATTGAATTCGGCTGAGGGCATTGTTAGGCTTCCTCAAAAACAAACAGCGAATTCACATAGTTACCTTCCGGTGTTTCCACTTTGCTTGGAATAAACAGGACGACCTGGCTTTCAGGGGATTGTGCGGAAAACTCAACCTTGACATTCAGCTGAACTTCTTTCATATGTATGCATAGGTGACGCTGCGAGCGCTAAGAATAAATGGCGTAAAAACGAAAAGCGTCCTCAAATAAAACTCTAGACAAAAGTTGAAGATAAGGAAAGTCAAATTGAGGCGAAGTTTTTGAAAAGATCTTTGTTTTCAAAAGAAATTCTTCGAGAAAGCAGTAATACTTCAGCCACAATTTAATGTTCTGAGCATTGGCAAACCGGGAACAGTTTTCAGTGACGACTGGATCGGTCACTAAGGTCAAGGTTTTAAAATATTTTTGCCTTATCTGTTTCTTAGCTTTTGCCTATAATGGTTTTTTCACAGTGGCATGCAACGGGAAGGTGATTACTGTTAAAAGCTTTTCTTTGTTTTTGGTTAATGTACTGAGTCGTAGCACGAAGTTCAACAAGTTCTGCCCTCGCCGCAGATGTATTTGACTCATACACTAAAACAACCTTCCAAGACACACAAGCTAGACATCGCCGCGTGCCCCGGTGCGCAACTGATCACTGAAATTCGATAATTAAATAACTGCATGACCATCACAAGGAAACGAAATAATTTAGCAATGGCTCCCAAGGAAATCTTCCAGGGCGGTCACCACTTGGTAACATGTGATTCAGCGATATATGTTTGCATTGGTGAATATATTACAGCCGATCTTCGATATAACAAGACGGTTTATAAGAAAATAATGAATATAACGAAAGAATGATGATTCTGCTTGGAAGCTCGGTCAACACGGGCTATAACGAAGCAACGGCTATAACAAAGTAATTGTCGGGACTCTTCATTCTCGTTGAGGTTTAATTGTCGTTTATTCATTACCATTGGTTTTCGTGTCTGGTACAGCGCGCGTGACGTCACTGAGCTGGCACTCGTAACGTCACTGTGTTCCAAAGCGCATTGTAATGTCATGAATGACGTCACTCAATGATGACCAATCAGAGTGTCGCGGTGAGCCTGCTTCGACTCTTTCCCCTTTCCTTTTCCTTCTTGCACTCCTTCGTGTTACACCAACCGCGCAGAACCGTTAAATGGGCCTTTAACAGCTGCCGCTGCAAAACTGCGGGACTAAAGACGACGGCAGCACTGACAAGGCTGCGTCGTCTTCTCGCACCAATGGCGTTTGCGCATAGATCTCCATGTGAACAGTGTACGAATTGGTTAGGCTTCCCCCGCTTATCCAGTAGAGTAGGCTTGCCTCAGAGAATAGGGTCCGGTTTTCAAACTCTCATGCAACTGTTCTGCAGCCTGATCTGCCAATTGGTGAATAAATCTAGCGGCGTCGCCTTTCGATGGGCGTCGCATTGACGAACATACTGTTTTCTCTTAAGCATTACCAAAATGTGCATGCGAAACATCTAAATACCAAAATATTGAAAAACGCTGAAGTCGACTCAAAGATTGAAGCTAACAGCATCCATGACCCGTCCTAGAAAGGATACGCTTGTCCTAGAAAGCGTTTCCGGCCTTCACCAACTTTCGCTGAAGACATAGACCGCTAAATTTTTTCTTGTTTCTGGACTTGATTAGCACTCAAGTTTGCGCTCAATAAAATTGTATATTCTTTTATTATAGTTAAACTTCCCTGCTCTCCTTCTATGGGGACGGCTTTTAGCAGTACGAAGAGTACTTCAGGTCTTCGTCCGGCGACACGTTGCCGGTTGGGGCAGCAATTCCAGCTTCTCAAAGCAAAACTTATTTATTAAAGACGGCACTGACATAAAAAGACAGGTGAGTAAAAGGCAGTTTAAAAAAGGCAGTTTAAAAAAAGGCTGTTAAAAACGGCCGAGCTTGAGACTCGGCGCGCTCGTCCGAAATCGTTGTTTCCCACGGGTTTTAAACCCTTCGATACTTGGGCGGAGCTTTACCAAACCAGCTCTCGCCCAATCTGAACCAATAGCCATGCAATGTACAAGTGGGCGGAGCCCAGTGGACCCCGCTCCTCCTGGAACGTGCAGGGCGCGTGACTCCGCGTACGCAGCTCGCTGCATGCACATTCCATCGATTGCCACGCATCGGATTGACAGCTAAGGAATGTCTTCCGCGGGACATGATCGCTCCTGGTAACAGGTGCGGGGGGGGGGGGGGGGGGGCATTGGCCCCGTGGGCTGTCGCGAGCCCTGTGGAATGCGCAGCTCGCTGCATGCGCATTCCATGCACCGGTTGCCACGCGTCGGGACAGAAAGGATTAGTGCCGCCTTTCACCCTAAGCGCGGGCGTCACGCCTCGACGTACATTCCTCGATTCCCCCTCGGGCATGACCGCTCCTGGTAACAGGTGCGGGGGGGGGGGGGGGGGTCCCATCGGCCCTGTGGGCTTCCACTTAACACCTCCCCACCAAGAATGTTGGGGGGACACTTGCTGTACACCCAACATACCGAAGCCCACAATAGCGCCAATAATGCGGCCTTCTACAACATACAAAACGCGCGAAAGCAAAAGGGTCCGGGCCCCCACTGGCCGCTGTACCAGCACAAAAAAAAATACACTTCTACATCCTACTAACAATTGGAAGAAGAAAAAAAACATGCTAGGGAGGATACCTTCAGGCATGCAGACGCCAGCACAACTCTTAGTTACACGTTTCAGTTAACAGGACGACAAGCACAAATCAGACCCTTTGGTAAAATCATAAGAAAAATCATACGTGCAACAACATTGCCATGAATGCGGGTTAAAGAAAACATACCACAGTTTTCATGAAGTTCTATGTACATCACAACACAATCCCGACGAGGGCAAGACACATAATAGCACGGTGCTCTTCGTCAGAGACGGATTAAATACAATCACAACGCGAACAGTTCACACAGGACACAATTTGCCCACTGGCATGAAACTGTCCGATCACTTTCAAAGTCACTCGTCACGTTCCCCCACTCTCACTCACTGTCCCATCGTGTGCTCGAGCCACAAGGAATATTGTCACGTAGTGGTGACGGCAGTCGAAGCAGCGATGAAGACGGACGAAAGGATCTTCTAAAAGAACTGTTTATTGGGCTGACTTGCACCCAAAATGGACTGAATCACTTGGCGGCGGCGAAGCGACAAGCGTGCTCGGCGGTCGTCGAACAGAATGCCCGCCGCTGTCGGCCGTGCTCAATTTAAAGCTGATAGCGAACATTCGAGATAAAGGGCGCAAAGTTACTAGAACATTCCGGAACAACGTAGAATCAGCTTTGCCTGGCTGCGATCAATCGAGATAAATCTAGTCGCGTCTTGCGTTGCAAACAAAGCGATAAGGTGGTGTCGCGGCAGATTTGAAAAACGAATAAACACTGCAAATATTCGCGGCATTACTCCCCTCTCAAAGAAGCCTCGACCCGATGCATTAAAACAAATAATGCGACTAGTAAGGGAAAAAAACGGATCTTGCGAAAATAGAGCATGGAAATGCAGCGGCCTTTAGCGCGCATAATACGGCTTCAGACGGACTACATGGACAACTTCTGGTCGTAAGCGGCGTCGCTGGGATGCAGTCATTGCGTCAGGGATGACTTCATAATCCAGTTCACCCAGCCGACGAAGAACCTTGTACGGGCCGAAATAGCGGCGCAAAAGCTTTTCACTCAATCCACGGCGGCGAATGGGCGTCCACACCCAGACTTGGTCTCCTGGCTTGTATTCCGCGTTGCGTCTTCGTAGGTTGTAGCGTCTGGCGTCGGACCGCTGCTGATCTTTGATCCGTAATCGGGCAAGCCTTCGAGCTTCTTCTGCGCGTTGAAGGTAGGCGGCAACGTCGACGTTCTCTTCTTCTGTAACGTTGGGCAGCATGGCGTCTAGCGTGGTCGTGGCCTCCCTGCCATGGACGAGCCTAAAAGGCGTCATCTGGGTGGTCTCCTGCACTGCGGTGTTGTAGGCGAAGACGACGTAAGGCAGGATGACATCCCAGGTTTTATGTTCGGCATCGACATACATAGCGAGCATATCGGCGATGGTTTTGTTCAGGCGCTCGGTCAGTCCGTTGGTCTGCGGATGGTATGCAGTTGTCCTCCGGTGGCTGGTTTGGCTGTAGCGCAGGATGGCTTGCGTGAGTTCCGCCGTAAATGCTGTTCCTCTGTCCGTGATGAGCACATCGGGGGGCGCCGTGTCGAAGAAGAATGCACTCCACGAAAAATTTGGCCACTTCTGCTGCTGTTCCGTTCGGTAGGGCTTTCGCCTCGGCGTAGCGGGTCAGGTAGTCGGTCGCTATGATGATCCACTTATTTCCAGACGTTGACGTTGGAAAAGGGCCAAGCAAGTCCATGCCAATCTGCTGAAAGGGTCTTGAGGGAGGTTCAATGGGTTCAGAAATCCTGCTGGTCGTGTGGGAGGAGTCTTTCGTCGCTGACAATCTCGGCATGTTTTCACATAGTGTGCGACATCGGCAGACAGTCGGGGCCAGTAATACTTGTCTTGAATGCGGCGGAGGGTACGAGTAAACCCGAGATGTCCAGCTGTCGGCTCGTCGTGTGAAGCCTGTAGAACTTCTTCGCGGAGACAAGTAGGTACAACAAGGAGGTAGGCTGTTTTGTTCGCTGTAAAGTTCTTCTTCACAAGGACCTCATTCTGCACACAGAAAGAAGACAGTCCTCGCTTGAATGAAGCGGGGGGTGAAGAAACCTTGCCTTCCAGGTACTCGATGAGGCCCTTTAGGTTGGGGTCCGAGCGTTGCTGCTGAGCAAAAGAGCTTGCGCTGATGGGTCCCAGGAAGGCGTCCTCATCGTCGTCCAGCGGCGGTGCATCTACAGGGGCTCGTGAGAGGCAATCGGCGTCAGTGTGCTTGCGTCCGGACTTGTAAACGACGGTGACGTCAAACTCCTGGAGACGCAGACTCCATCGAGCGAGTCGGCCAGAGGGATCCTTCAAATTGGCAAGCCAGCAGAGCGCGTGGTGGTCGCTGACCACCTTGAACGGCCGTCCGTAGAGGTAGGGGCGGAATTTCGACGTAGCCCAGATGATGGCAAGGCACTCCTTCTCAGTGGTCGAATAGTTAGCCTCGGCCTTGGAAAGGGAACGGCTAGCGTATGCGATGACCTTCTCCAGCCCGTCACTTTTGTGAACGAGAACGGCGCCTAGTCCCACGCTGCTTGCGTCGGTATGAACTTCAGTATCGGCGTTTTCATCAAAATGCGCAAGGATCGGTGGGGACTGTAAACGACGCTGAAGTTCCTTGAAGGCTTCTGCTTGCGGCGCTTCCCATTTAAACGGCACGTCTGCCTTCGTCAGTTGGGTCAGGGGCTCGGCGATGCGCGAAAAGTTTTTCACAAATCGTCGGTAATATGCGCATAGTCCGAGAAATCTGCGCACTGCTTTCTTATCTGCCGGCGGTTGAAACTGTTCAATAGCAGCTGTTTTCTGCGGGTCTGGGCGTACTCCTTCCTTGCTAACGATGTGGCCTAGAAACAGCAGCTCTTCGTAGGCAAAGTGGCATTTCTCTGCTTTCAAGGTTAGGCCAGACGACTTGATTGCGTCTAGTACTGTTCGAAGTCTTTTGAGGTGCTCTTCAAAGTTCGAGGCGAAGACAACGACGTCATCTAAATATACCAGACAAATCTGCCACTTCAGGCCTGCCAGCACTGTATCCATTACTCGCTGAAACGTCGCTGGTGCGGAACAGAGACCAAATGGCATCACCTTGAACTCAAACAGCCCATCCGGAGTTATGAATGCTGTCTTCTCGCGATCTCTTTCGTCGACCTCAATTTGCCAGTAGCCGCTCTTGAGGTCCATCGATGAGAAATATTTGGCGTTGCAGAGGCGGTCCAGTGTGTCGTCGATGCGGGGGAGGGGGTAGACGTCCTTCTTTGTTATGCTGTTCAAGCGGCGGTAATCCACGCAGAATCGAAGTGCGCCGTCTTTCTTTCTCACTAGAACAACCGGTGCCGCCCATGGGCTGTTTGAAGGCTGGATGACGTCGTCGCGAAGCATTTCTTCGACTTGGTCCCGGATGGCTTGTCGTTCTCGCGGAGACACACGGTAGGGGCTTTGACGGAGAGGTCGGACGTGTTGATCCGTTATAATGCGATGCTTGGCAACTGGCGTCTGTCGCACCTTCGGCGATGTCGAAAAGCACTCACTGTAGTTTTGAAGCAGATTGCGGATCTGGTCTTGTCTGTTCCGGTGCAGGGCTGGGTTGATGTCGAAAATGGGCGAGTTCTCTTGGTCAGGCGGATCTTCAGCGGAGGGGTCGGAGAGGGCGAAGGAATCTCGTACGTCAGATATTTCGTCGTAGAAAGCAATCGTCGTTCCTCTGTTAATATGCCGGTATTCTTCGCTGAAGTTAGTCAGCAGTACTTCGGCCTGGCCATTGCGGAAATGTGCGATGCCTCTTGCGATGCTGATTCCTCTGTCTAGTAGCAACTGCATGTTCCCCTCGATGATGGCTTCAGTGTTTATGGCTTTCGTGGCGCCTACGGCCACGATAACGCTTGAACGGGGTGGGACGCTCACTTCTTCCTCCAGGACACTGGTAAATACCTTCAATAGTTCTCTCTTGAATAGCTCCCATGTCGTAAGGGACGACTCGTAGTTTTCGTACCACGTGCGTGCGGAGCCATCCAATGAGAAAAAAACGTGTCCAATCTTTGCCGCATCATCCCACTTGTTGAATGACGCCACGCGCTCAAATTGGTCCAACCATTCTTCAGGGTCTTCGCCTAGGGATCCATTGAAAGTTGGCGGCACGCACGGCTGCTGTAGTATGATCGGTGTCGTCATCTTCGGCGAGATTGCGGTGCTCGTAGCAGCATCTTTTCGCTGTCTGGTGCGGTCCGGCAGTTTCCCGAACTCAGGCTCTTCTCGCTGGAGACGTCGGCTAGCTCGCTGAGCTGCTGGCTCGTCCTCGGGTGCGAAGCGCTGAGGGCTGGAGTAATGCCGCGAATATTTGCAGTGTTTATTCGTTTTTCAAATCTACCCCGCACCTCCACCAGATGTCACGTAGTGGTGACGGCAGTCGAAGCAGCGATGAAGACGGACGAAAGGATCTTCTAAAAGAACTGTTTATTGGGCTGACTTGCACCCAAAATGGACTGAATCACTTGGCGGCGGCGAAGCGACAAGCGTGCTCGGCGGTCGTCGAACAGAATGCCCGCCGCTGTCGGCCGTGCTCAATTTAAAGCTGATAGCGAACATTCGAGATAAAGGGCGCAAAGTTACTAGAACATTCCGGAACAACGTAGAATCAGCTTTGCCTGGCTGCGATCAATCGAGATAAATCTAGTCGCGTCTTGCGTTGCAAACAAAGCGATAAGGTGGTGTCGCGGCAGATTTGAAAAACGAATAAACACTGCAAATATTCGCGGCAATATTTACGCCTATCGCAACCTGGCAGTGGCAAAGTGGGTTAAGGCTATGGCCATTATGCATTTGTCCCTATCCCCCAGGATCGAACATGTCTGTTCGCACGAAAGTGTACATTGCGCGCTTCAGAAAGCACCATTCTCGCATTCGTCCTGCTCTGGGGTTATCTCTCTCATCTTCCTCGAAGGAGAGGCCGACCGTCTGCGCATATGGGGCACAAGCCTCCGCGAAAGGCTTTAATTGCTCGGGTCTAGAGAACCTCTTAGAACGTGGCATGGGCAACTCAATGAATTCGTCATCAGAGACCTCCATGTTCTCGATCTGCCTGTCGCCCAGACCCGCAAGGAGATCGCAGCATGGGTCGCGCTTCGCCTCTATCAGCGGTAGCGTAACTTCACTTCTTCCAGGGCATGAGGTGAATCCCCCGTCGTCACTGCTTTGATTCCCCTCATCTAGAGCCAAGCTTATTGCGGCGTTGAACGAATCTGAGTTCTCCGGCTCAGAACAGCCTAGCCTACCCAGCTGTGCGGGCTTCTCCGACGCCGTTGTAAATGCTGC